>NC_137963.1:14402116-15002116 GCF_963924665.1 Micromys minutus | reverse complement strand
CTTTAATCAAACAATGCTGGCAGCAGTAAGCCATGTGCAAACAGCACAGGGAGCCTTAATAAATTCCTACACTATAATTGGAATGAGCTGAGATCGTTTCCTCCACTGTAAGATTTAAAAGAAGAAATTCACAAATCTCATTTCCTAATCATTGCTGAGTGATTAATGATACTGTCTTAGTCTACTGTTCATTGTTACATATACTGTCTGAGATTGGGTATACTGTGAAGGAAAGTAGTTTATTTTACTTATCATTTTAAGGACTAGAAGTGCAAAATTAACTGGTCACTTTTGGGAAGGAATAGTAGGACAAATGATCACAGAGGGGAGGAAAAGTGGTGAGACAGACTTCCTGCACAACAATGAATTCTTAGGAAAGTTCCCCCAACAAGACAATGGGCACATCACCATTTAACGCCTTCATCTCTAAGCATCAGCATAGGAATTGCACATTAGCATAGCTTTCAGAGTGCACAGAACATATTTCAATCACAGAAGACACTAATAAATATCTGACTATGTATTAAGTTCTTGGGAATGGAGATAAGGCAGATATGGGCCCTCTCCTTGGAATGAAGCTAAAAATACATGTCATATAATAGTTGATGATTGAACAGTCCCAGTGAGTGAACTGATTTGCTCAAGGTCTAAGGGTTTTTCATAAGAGATCTGGTTCCATAGAAAATTCTCCCAACCCTCATTTTAGCACAGAGTTGAGGTCTGAGCTTATTTCAAATAAGTCAATGGGCACTTCTGTTAGTTTTGACAAAAACACTAAGAATGTCATCTCAGAAGATTCAAAATTTATGAAAGTAAAACCCTGTTGAATAAGACTTCTCTCACACATTTCTATTTCTACTCCTTGGATCTCCAAGAAAACTCAAAACTTGATAATATGTTTGAGACGTTGGACTTAGTAGAGAAAATTTCTCCTATCTCTGGACATAACTGTGGCTGAACAATACATCTACTCTTCATTAGGAACAGACTTGGAATTTTGACTTCCTGTCATCCACAGCCCACATTAGACTTGCCTAGAATTTCGTGGAGGCGAAAGGCTACCACAGGAAGAACACTATAGAATTCAACTGGGAGCTATTCAAATCTCCTCATTCTTAGATCCACCTCCAAGGAGACCCAGACAGCAAGGGTATGACATAAGTCTTTCCTGTCTGCCAAAACTGAGAGAAAATGATGAGGATGAAATTTTATTTGGAAAGAGGCAGCTTGAAGAATCAATTTTTAACTTTGTGAAAGGAAATTCGGAGACAAAGTTTTGTTGGCCTGTAACTTTATGTCAAAATGTCCAGCTCCATTCAGATAAGGGAAACTTAATAAAGAAAATACAAGTAATCCTTAGAAATTTGGAAGGAATGTGAAAACTTCAGAGCCAATTTTACTCTCTTTTATAGTTTAAGTGAATACTGGGAGGAAGGAACTGGGCTAGGAACAAGCATATATGCTATACAATGAACCAGACTGACAGATTTATATGAGATAATTGAAGATTTGGGAAGTTTATAATTCCAGGATGTCTTATAGTTATTTGTATTGATAATAATGAAGACTTGGTTTAGCTTAGTCTCTTATTAGGGGAAACAGAGTTCCTCTAAGAGGAATCTGTTGTGCCAGAAGTTGTTGCTATTTGTTAAGGTAGAAGTAGGTCTTGATGTTTCCCAGCATCCTTAGCAATTGGCTTGACCATGTGGCCATTTTGACAATAGTTTGTGAGTACAGGTCTCATGCTCACTCCCATGAGACGTTAAATATATGATGTGTCTGACTTTCACCCTCATTTTTGAGGCTAGATAGAAAGATGGTGGGAAGAGACAAGGAGCATACAGATGTTTTGATCACTGCCTGAGGAGAATTCTTAGAGAGCATCCCACTTTGTTTCAGAACCTCAGAGAAGAATACACTGTGATATAAATGAATGTTCAACTGTTATAGGAAAGGGGCTTCTATCTATGGAAATGAGCTGCCCAATATACGTGTTTTTCAATTTATAGAGCTACATTATAGAGATACATAATCTTATCATATGTCTTTGGTGAGTTGCTTTGAACTTACAAATATGTACTGTTGAAAGTAAAACTGCACAAGAACACAATCTAAACTACCATAATTTGGTTAGTTGTGGCAGCTAATGACAATCTGGGACTACTTAAAATGTGTCACTTTTTATTGGCACACCTTTAAGGTCTTCAGCAGATGTTATCTTCTTCTCAGAGGTTAAGAGGAGAGACAGTCCCATTAGCCTCTCCTTGTCAATTTTCTAGTGACTAGTTGAGTGGTGGAAAGAGACTCGATAGTGAAACTCTTTAGAACATTTGCTTGTATTTTGAGGAAGGATTCAGCTTTAATGTGTTTTCTTTGACTAGAGATGGACAGTTAATTGGAGGGGAGAATGCAGCAAAGGGTTTAAAAATGTTTAATGACATTTAGGTGATTTGATTTATCTAGACAAAATTTCAAAATACCCAATACAGTTGACCAGAGTCTTAAAAATAAAACCAACCAAACAACAACAACAGCAAAATAGGGTGGTCTCAAGGTGCCATTGTGGGCAAGGTTAGTCTGTGAAATATTCCTTATGGATAATGACTCATGGCTTTTTAGGACAGTAATATCAGACCCTTACTCTTAAATTGTTGCATGTGTAAAATGGAAATTTCTGGTTTCTTTGGATACTCAGTTGTATCATGTGATATTTTTTTTAGAAGGAATCTTATAAGAGGATGTTTTTCTGAGCACTTGAGGGTGTGTGATATTTAGGAAGAGTATAAATGGAATCCCATAGACAGAGAGAAGTTACTCATGGATTGGTTTGTCTTATAATGCTTTGTTAGTCTTTGCTGACGATTCTCTTGCATTGGTTCACCTTGCAATCATTCATTGGTCTCCACTGATCTGTGCTTCACATGACTTTGTAGAGAGAAATGTGCCCAAGAACTTCTCTTGCTATTTTGGCTGCTTCATGTCACTTCCCTGGACTTGTGCCAATTTGGCAGAGCTTTAGAGTTTCTTTTGGATCAAGCCACTGCTACTGGTTTGTGTTTGGTGTTTGCCGATTGTACAGGGCTGCCACTATCAATTTATGTTTAATTTTTTAGATTATGCAGCTGATATCCTGACAGGGAAGATTAGAATTACCTCAAAGACCTTCTGCTAAACAGGTCTACAGGTCCTATTAACCATCTTTTTCTCTTACTTTTGGTTGGTAGGTTAGAAGGAAGGTTAAAGTGTTTAAAAACTCTTAGGTCTTGAAAAACCTCAGTCTATAAACATGTGACAAGCTCCTTGGGATACTGAAGATCTTTCAGCCTTTGGCAGATTTGAGTAAGGGAGACACTAGGGGAATGAGAGACCAGAGTAAGCTAGAAAGCATGAGAAGCAATGGCAAGGTAGCTAGAGTCATTAAGGGAAACCTGAGAGTCTGAAAGCTCTGAGAGGAAAGCAAAGGGATTTTTTACCCTTGTGGTCCTCAAAATCATGTCATGGGACACCCAGTACTACACAGAAATGGAACCAAATATGAAAGCAATTGTGAAGAACACATAATAAACAGAAACACAGCTTTTTATGTAAGACGTAGTTTAGAACCCCGGGTTTTCTGTTACGGGTCTCTTTTCCCGAGATGAGTTTTAGAGGATTCTTACAATAGTTTTGTTTTGCTTCTTTAACATAGTTGTAAACATGTTTTTTTTCAGCTTTCTAAGCACCCTACACATTTATAATACTTAGTTTGGATTAGGAAGTACATTTCTTATTTGTTGGTAATTCAGTGTTAGCCTAAGTTGTTCCATGGATAACACATTCCATGGATAGCAGGTTATTGTCAGAGTCTCCAGGTGACATGGAGGGGTGAGTGACAAGTCATTTGTTGGCTCTCTTCAGGTGCACAGATAATCTATGACTGTGAGTATAGGAGCTTTTGCATCAGATCACAATGATGACACTTTTTTTATGTGACAAGGCAATCCGAACTCTGCATTGTACAGCATCCTTTACCAATGTTTAGATAAAAGTGTCAAATTCAATGTTAGTTCCCAGAAAAAGAGGCATCAGTTTCAACTGACATTGTGCTTTGATTGATCCTGGGACCTCAGGCGCTGAGAGACACCACTGTTGGAAACTCTGAGAATGTTACCCACACAGAGTCCTTTTTGGATTCGAAGCTACCCGCCCACAATCCCCATCTGTCTGAGGCTTTGGTCAGTGTGGGAGAAGAGAGATGAAATTGTCCAGCTGAGTCATGACCCTGGGATAACATGGGAATTAAGCCCATTGTGGTCCCTTTATCTGCGGTCTGCTCTATGACACAGAGGGATGGAGGGAGGTGGAATCCCAGTTTCTCTTCTCTTTTCAGTCCTGAAGCTTTGGAAAGGAAATGAATGGGTTTCCTGGTGCTTATAGAATAACCAGACACAGGCAAATGGGATAACCTCTTTCATTTCATCTCCACTCTCTACTAGAAATGTTCTCTGGCCAAACCAAATGTCAAGATTTCCAGAGGATCCAGGCAACTCAAAGCCAAGAGTAGGTCCCACCTTCCTGTCGCCACTTACCGTCCCCAAAGGCCTATCTCGTGAATATGGTCAGGAAGCTTAAAAATAGCTGAGTGTGTGGTGACAAGTTGTGTGGATTTCATTTGTTAAAAAAAAAAATATCCTGAGCAAGGGAATAAAACTTTCAGAGGTTTATATTTCCACTGCCCCAGAGTACAGCTCCTACTTTATGCTGCCATAAGCACTCTGAGTCCCTAGTAAATGGCGGGACAGCTGTGCTGTGTGGGAAGGACAGGGGCCACTCAATGCTGGGACATGAATTACATAGCACAAAGAGACACATAGTAACCTGCAAATCAAAGGCAAAGTGAGCAGAAACTCAGGCATCAGAGAGGCCTGACACATGTTTGTACAACCGGTTTGCACAATGAAGTGTGGCTCTGAGCTTTAGTGTGTTGACACCAAGGACAATTTTAAAAGTCACAAAATAGGATAAGACATAGATTAGATCTTGTGTATTAATCATCCAGAATGGCCTTGCTAAGGTGTAACAAAGCCCACAGTTGGCTCTAGTCGCATCATTTCAGGGGATGCTTTATGCCTGTATGAAGGATGATGTACTTTCAAGGATAGGTCTCTCTAAGTCTAGGTCCTCATTATCTGCATCTTCCGTCCAACCTATTTGGTCATTAAAATTTAGCCTCAGGGGATGGAGAGAAGACTGAGAGGCTGAAATCTTTGCTGTAGGAAAAAAAAAAAAAAACTGAGTTACATCCTAGCATGCCAGAACACATTTGTAATCATAGTGATGGAGATTTAGAGACAGGGGATCCAGGGGAATCTGAAGTTTGCTACCCCTTTTATCTAGTCAAATCTTGTCGTAAACCTGAAGGCATAAAACAACAGATGAAGGTACTAGACATCAAACTCGGGTGCATGTACACATATACACATACACACATGTATGTGCATGCACAGACACACAAACATGCACACACACACACACAGGCACACACGTACCTTCAGCCTAGAAGCCTGCTTTTTCAGAAAAACACTTTCTTACTGTGATCATGCTTAAGCAATCATTCCACCATCACTGAACACAGGTAGAGTGTTCCCTCTCCAGATGTCCAGTCCAACCATCTTGCTTTTATAGATGCATAAAATCTATAAAAGCAAGATCTAGCAGGACTAACTCTTGCTCATAAGACTAATGAATGAGTTAAAGATGTCAATGTTTCCGATACAGAAGATAAAAAAGCCATAGAATGTTGGGGTTCTAACTGGTTGGTTGTCCCTGTGGAGTTGATTTGATGAAGATCTCTGGACTTTTCTTACTATGGTGTCATCATAGAGAACTGCTGTAAACAGGTGTGGCAGCCTGGTGGCTCAGAGACTAAGGTCTGGTTTAAATCACAGGTCCTTAATTAATTGCCACATGACCTGTACCTGTGACCCTTCTGTGCCTAATTTACCCATCCTAATTTGGATGGTTTAGGGATTATATCTGACTCATGGCTGCTCAATGCTAATGGAAGACATTTGCTGATCAGTGCAACCTATTGCATACTGGATACTTCTCCTTGAACCACCACTGCAATGCTAACTCAGTGAGATAGCATCAATATTTTGCTACAAGATAGTTCAAACTTAGAAGTACATTCATTTTTTTCCTAGTGGGGGATTTGAATCCCTATCTTTCAGGATTTCAAATCTGATATACATTTTCTCTTGTGATAGCAAAATGCCCATCTATATATTTTCTCCTGGGAATACAAAGAGCAGTACTTCCGTGAGATTTGTAGGGGTGGGGTGACCTGGGATGGGGTGGCCTGGGGTGGGGTGGGGGTGGGGATCATGTAGCTAAGGCAACCTGTAGGTTCCAGATGAGATGCTTAAAGAGCTGTGGTTCGCTGAGCTCTGAGTCAAAACTGATGCTAAAGATTCTTCATGGGGCATGAGTACAACTTTAGTAAATACCAAAGCTGGAAGGTGGAGTGAAAACATTTAAAACCAAGTCTTCTTTCTTCATAAGTACTTGGGAGACAGCCCTAAAGCTAAAAGGCCTCCTGTAAGTGCAAAATGGTATTAATCACTGGTTTGAAAGCAGATCTTGCCTGGAGGGTAAGAGGTGCCCCTGATTTATGCATGGGCTTGCTTATGTGTCACCTGGAAGTAATGGTGAGGGTGCTAACACTTTCCACTGGATAGGTAGAGAGTGTCTGAACCTCAATCATGCAGATGGAGACATGGTCTGGTAAATAAGATTCACCCTTCATCTCCTTAGTGTTCTATTCAAAAGGAAACTTTCCTACTGGACCACCCATAGTGTGTGAGTGTGTTAAATGTCTGTTCCCTGAGTTGAATCAGGCAAAGCAGGAAAATGTGGTTAGTGTTTCACCAAAGGCTAAGGCAGGGCCATAAATGGGAGAAAAATGAACCTTGAGCCTAGAGACAGAAACGATATACAACCTGTCAGGAAGTGAAGTCCAATGTAGGTCTGCAATGAGGCTCCCAGAAGGGAGTGATGAATGAAGTGAAGGTCTGGCAGCTCTGAGCACAGCATGCCTGCTGCTCTGGGTGAAGCAGTCTGGTCTCTAGAAGGCTCTGTCCCCTATACAAACCTCACATCATCTCAGCCTCTCCAGCTGCATCTTTCTTACTTTGTGCTTAGCCTATGCTCCCCAGCTTTCTTTCAGCAGAAGGCAGGGTGGTGGGTAGAGAGGAGCCTACCTTCAGAAGAGCATCTGAGTCAGAGTAGAGATACCCTTCCCAGGGAGTTCAGGGAGCAAGGCTTTTCTTAAGATTTATCATCTCTGTCTGATCAGGAAAATGGGAATAGGTAGAAAATGTCCCCTGTTTTATTCTTATGTGCCAAATTTCCTCAATCTGCAAAACTGGTAAGACCTCTCATTTTATTAACTCAGCAATGGAGGCTTCTTCTTTGTTCTAGAATATTCTATGGGTTTGTTCAATAAATTGCAGGGTACTTTGTAGACAAATTTCTTTTCTAATTAACTCTGATTTTAGGTGTTTATTGAATTATTCCAAAAAATACTTTTGGGCAAAAAGGTGTACATAAACATCTTTTTTTTTCTTTCATTTATTTTGTATGTGAGATCTATTTATTTTTCTTTAATCCTTTTTCTTTTTTTAGAGATTTAGTCATTTATTTATTTTATGTATGTGAGTACGTGGTAGGTGTCTTTAGACACCAGAAGAGGACATAGAATCTCATAGATTGGAAGTCACCATGCTGGTGCTTGGAATTGAACCTCTGGAAGAGCAGTCAGTGCTCTTTTTCATCGACTTCTCTCTAGTCCCGATATTTATTTCTCTTGTGGAATTTTACTTTCCATGCATTTTGTTTCTTAGAATAAACTTAGGGCAACTAGAAAAGCCATTTTTTACAAATACAAGCAAAACACACCTATAGTTTCAGAAAATCAGGATTTGTTAACTATAGCTTTAATTATACCTGTGAAGCAGCTAAATATTTATATGATTTAGTGATTTATGAAATTTCATCTGGTCATTACAAACCATCTGTGGGGCAGGGAGCCAGCTCAGTTAGTGAAGCATGGTGACATCAGCTTCATCCCTAGGACTCACGAGAAAAGAACAGTGCTAAGTATGGTGATAGGCATCCAGAAAGCTGCCACCAGGGAGGCAGAGACAGGCAGGTCTCTGAGGATCACTGGCCTGCAAGCTTAGCCTTCTAACTAAATTTCAGGCTAAGGGAGATCATGAATAATAATAATAAAAAGAAAAAGAGAAAGGAAGGAAAGAAGAAAGAGGGAGAGAGAGAAAGAAAGGAAGAAAGAAAGAAAAAGAAAAAATAAAAAGAAGGAAAGAGAAAAAGAAAAAATGAAGGAAGGAAGGAAGAAAGGAAAGGTTAAAGATCTTTTAGTGCCTTGGTATCCATGTCAGGATGATACTTCAGGATGTCCTCTGACCTCCATGGGTGAATGGTTTATCTTAGGATTGTATTGCTGTGAAGAGATAGCATGATCAAGGCAACTCTTATACATAAAACCATTTAATTGGGGCTCGGTTATACTTTTAGAGGTTCAACCCGTAATCATCATGAGAGGAAGCATGTAAGCATCCAGGCAGACATAGTGATGAAGAAGGAACCGAGAGTTCTACATTTGATCTGAAGGTAGCAGAAGAAGACTGTCTTCCTTAGGCAGGCAAGAGGATCCTAGAATTCCACACTAGGCAGAACTTGAACTCAGGGACCCTCAAAAATCCTCTCCTACAGTGATGCACTTCCTCCAACAAGGCCAGGCCTGCTCTAACGATGCTACACCTCCTAATAGTGCCACTCCATATGGGCTAAACATTCAAACACATGAGTCAATGTGGGCCAAACCTACTCAAATCACCATAGTGTGCAAGTTGAACACATACTCCCACACATGAAGGTACACACATAAACATAAGTAAAAGTTTTGCACTCAGCTTTGTCTTTCTTATCTTAAAATATATTTATTAGTATTTTCAACTATAAATTGAGTACATGTGTAGCAGCCTGCTATTTTAAAAGTTTAACTTGGGTTTTCTTCTGAGGAAGAAAGAACCAGAAGCAGTACTGATCATTTTTGAGGGGATGGTTCGGGAAAAGGTTTTGCTTCTTTCAAAGTACAGAAAAAGAAACATACCACTATATCTACTGAGACTCACTGTTAAAGGGGGGGGGGGCTCATGAGTCTGTGCCTCCATGGAAGTGGTCTAGGGTCTCCATCAGCTGAGGCAAGTGCCTCAGACTGAAATAGACTTTTGTCACTTGAAGGCAGATGATGAGATAGAATGAATTCTGACAAGACACAGCTAGGATGGGTTGCCCTTGACAATGGATGCGCCTTAGCAAATTGAACTTGTCAGTCTCTGGTACTGGAAACTCAAGGATATTGTGACCTTAAGCTCAGCATTGGGAACAGTAACCTGTGCATGTATCCTGGATGACTAGCAACATACAGTCATTTGCCTAATTGGATGACAATAATCCACAAACATTCTGGAAATTTCTTGCTGAAGAATTTTTTGTGCTTTGTGGGCAACGTGGTCTCTGTCAAACACTCAGTTCTGCTACTGTGGGATGCTGATTTACAATACAATGAATATGACTCTTCCTAAATATTCCACTTAAACAAAACTAGCTGGTTAGTTGGCTTCATGATACATGGCTTAAGATATTCACGGGAACAGAGTTACTATGTTAAAATGGATATATATATGTCTAGACCATTCTGTATATTATCAATACCCCCAAAAAGGGTGACACTGAATCTGCATTATTCTTGCATGAGAATACTGTTTTATACCATAGTCCTCATTGTTATGTGTTTCTACTTATTAAAAATGAAACAAGAAAAATAAGGACGGATAGTTGCACTATAATTTTCCACATGGAAAATCTTGAAAACAATGTTTTATCCTACCAAAGTCCTAAAAGTAAGAACTTAAAGAAATTATCATTAGTATCTAAAACTTTTGATTTCAAGTCATATTGATATAATTGGATAGGTATTCTGTGAGACATGAACTTTAGCTGTAAGTGTGAATATGTGTATACATGTGTGTGTGTGTGTGTGTGGGTGGGTGGGTGGGTGGGTGGAGAGAGAGAGAGAGAGAGAGAGAGAGAGAGAGAGAGAGAGAGAGAGAGAGATTTATGCTAATAGTAACTTCTGACTTCTTCCAAATTCAGTGGGTGGGTAATTGGTTAGGTTACATCACTGTATAAACCTTGCTCCCCAGATATATAGGTCAATAAAAGGTTAGAGCCTTGTGACTGGGCAGTAGAGGGAGAAAAGGGGAATTTGAGGACCCTGTGAGGTGTCTCTGGAGATCACGCAGAGAGAAGTAAGAAGGATAAGGGAAACAGAGGAGGCCACCTTGAGAGGAGATGGACTGTGAAGATGTGGCCAGAAAAATCAGCAGGTAACAAGGGACATCATGGCTGTGAGTTAAATTAGAATAGCTCCAACCTGCATGGCCAATACAGGTTTATGGCTTGCAAATATAGTGCCTGGATTGTGTGTCTTTTCTATGGGCTAGCTCTAATGCTTCATTTCTGATACATAAAATTATGAGTCCTGTGTTTTATTCTTGAAGTGTAAACATTTATTCTGAGTTAATTGTAGTCCATACAACTAATGTGAAATAATTTAAATATAATGTTCAACTGGGAAAATGATATATAACCTACTAAGGTGAGAGGAAAAAAAATCCTTAGCCTGGATATCTGGAATTAGGTAATGGTTCTTTTATGGGTCAGATAGCCTTGAATTTGTCTACAGTGAAGATATAGGTTGTATTTGAGTTCATGGCAATGCCATACAATAGAACAACATGTTTGCATCATAGGAGAGGCAAGGAGATGCTGGAGAACAGCAACTGTTGAGGTCAGTTGTAAAGCTTGATCAAAACCATGTTTTTTCAAAGCTAGGGAAGGCTTCATGCAACACAACTATATGATCAGGTTTCTACTTCCAGTAATTTAATAGAGCAGAGGTGGCAGTTAAACTATGGGATTGACAATGGTAAAGACAAAGGGAATACATGCAAACTGTATTAGTTGGACAGTCTGGTGAGGTTGGACAAACCATGTCCCAGAGTCTTATCTGAGAACCAGGTAACTAACAGAGTTACTGCTTGTTCTTGAAATGGAAGAGCAGCTGAAAAATGTAGATCCAATATTTAGAAAGAGACAAGACTCAAGCCAGGGAGTTCTGTACTGGTAGTCAGACTCCCGGGATTCTCATAACTCTTGCTAAATCCAGCTCATCCTTCCTCTTTATGTTTAAGTCCCCCATTTCTATCATGAGGAGGTTGACCCGAAGGGAACTCCACACAAATGCATTATGGTTTAAGAATTATATACTCTGATTCAAAAGCCCAATGTGTAGCTCAAAAAAAATCTGTTTCAAAAGTTTCTGCGAGGACCCACAAGTTTGGAGACCCATGGATCACAGCGTTCCTGAGGATATTAGGACTAAAATATCTCTGAATGCACTCTCTAAGAACTCTGTTCTTCATGTTGGTTCTCAGATATGACTTGGCAAGCAGTATGTCCTCCATAGTAGCTTTCATATGTGCCAGGATCCACAGTGTATCTCCATTGCCCTTTGACCCCTTCAGCGTACTGGCAGCAAAAGCTAAGGTAGCCAGGTACACTGTGAAAATGCATCTCTGAAGGTGACTTCCTGCTGTACCTCCTATACTGTGTGCTACGTGTGGTTAACCCATCCTGGAATAAATCTGTAACAGTCCATGGGGCTGGAGGGCTGATTTTTATTTCAATGTGATAGTCGATGCATGAATAAAAAGCACCATTCTTAAACTCAAAATTTGAGCAGACGAGAACAATCCAAGACCTGAGCGTTTCTTTCTTTCTTTCTTTTTTTCCCCCTCCAGCTCTTCTGGGAGGACATAATACCTACACTGTCTCCTGGTATTTCCACAGATCCCACTTCCTGATTCAGATGAGCTCAACAGACACTGCATGTAGACACATAGAGAGAAATCATTCGATATGTCTGCAAAAGGCATCAGTGCTTGGCTGTCAACACTGAGGCTTTAGGTGTGACTTCTTACAACTCGAAAGCAGCATTAATTGCACTGAGACCTCCAGAATGGACCACGACGGGGATCCTCTTACACCACACATGAGGACATTTGGCTGGAGTGAGAGAGCATGGGTCTTTCCCTCGCTGCAGGCCTATGATCAGTTCTTGGCATCCAGATACAGAAGGGATGTGGAAATCTGGTAGGAACTGCAAAGGCCTGGAATAGAAGACTTATGTGCACAGATGAAAGGCAGCAGGCTTATTTGGCCTGAAGGGATTGTGGGCTGGCTTAATTATAACTTCCCACTGCTTCTTATATCTCTGATGAGGATGAGGTAAACCTGTTGCTGGATCCCAAGATCTTGTACAGCAGACAGATTTTGCTACCCTTCCCTCTCTCTACTGTGTCTGGGATGCATCTGTGAATAAGAGGTCGTTGGGGATGCTGATTCAGCAACTCTATTTCCATGGAAAGTGATGAACACTGAGCTCATTCAAATCTGGGTTTGAATTTCAGATAAAACAATTCGAACCCTTGTATAAAGTACTTCAGCTTCTGTACGGAGAAGCTAGAGAAAGGGCTGAAGGAGCTGAAGGGGTCTGCAACCCCACAGGAAGAACAATATCAACCAACCAAACCCCTCAGAGCTTCCAGGGACAAAAGCACCAACCAATGAGTGCACATGAGTACCCATGGCTCCAGCTGCATATGTAGCAGAGGATGGCTTTGTCTGGAATCAATAGGAGGAGAGGCATTTGGTCCTGTGAAGGCTCATTTCCCCAGTGTAGGGGAATGCCAGGGCAATGAGGTGGGAGTGGGTGGTTGGGAGTGGGAGCATCTTCATTGAAGCAGGTGGAGGGGAAGGGGCATAGGAGAGGGGAAAATGGTAATAACATTTGTAATGTAAATACATAAAATATCCAATAAAAATATAATGAAGCTGCAATACTGATCACATAAGACATTTTTTGAGGAATAAGAATGAGTTACCTAGCATTTCTAAAGGACTTCTAGGTACTGTTACATATGTTTGTTGAATGAACAACAGAGGAACTTTTGAGAACGTTTAGATAATCCATTGAAGGTAGCTAAATCTCGTTTGCTTTCCTTGGACAGTGCAGTTGGCTGAAGGTCAAGGAAATAAGCAAACATCTTGGATCGAAGGGACAAGGTAAATAGGTGATTTATCTCTGCCTTTGGAAGAATCTAGACCCAGGAGTTTGGCAAATTAGAACACTGGCAATGCACAATCTCTCTCTCCCTCTGTTTCTCTCTGTCTCTCTGTCTCTCTGTTTCTCTCTCTTTCTTTGTGTGTGTGTGTGTGTGTGTGTGTGTGTGTGTGTGTGTGTGTGTGTGTATGTGTGTTAATGTGTGTGTGTGCGCGCGTGCAGGTGTATAAATCAGAGGTTCTCCACCTTACCATTTTAATGAGAGTATACCTCTGACACTGGAGTTCATCTTGTTTAGGATGGCTAGAGGGTAGTATTCCCATATTTCTATCTCACCATTTCCAGGGCTACAGGCACATATTGCCATGCCTAGCTGTGATGTGGGTTCTTGGGATCTGCCCAGAGTTCTCACACATGTGTGCAGAAAGCTCTATACACATTGCTATTCCCAAGCCCATGGAGTATATTCCTTTTTTTTCTAATTATGAAGCGGAATTTTCTATTCTTGTTCACCGATGAGAGAATGCGCATGGACAGCTCTGAATTTTACTATGTGAGTTTACTCATCTGTTGAGACATTTATTTGTTTTCTCTATTTGCTCACAGGTTACAATATTTTCTGGTGAACCATGAGTTACTTCTTGTGATAAATCCTAGACCTACATGCCTCCTGCAAATGGTTACTATATAAAGTTGGTATTTTACTATGTACTGAACATTTTTAGTAAATACCGCATTGTGCCAAAATATGTCTTATATTTATTAAGATGATATGGTAATAAGTAGTAATATTTTAAAAAATTAAAAACCCAAAGGACCTTGAACCTATGGGTTTAAGACACTTATGTGGATGTGTGTTAAGATGATTTCAATCCAGTCCTCTCCGACTCTAACTCAAATATACGTAACGACTTGGTTTCTCTTTGCCCCTTAACAAAGGGTAAAGATCCTAACACCAGTGACCCAGTTGCAGCAGCCCAGTAGCGTTCAAATCAGCACTGCCTCTTGGCCAGTGGATTCTGAACTGCAGTGTTCTTTGCCTGACCCATACAAGTTCTCTTCTTGCCCTGTTCATGCCTTCACGTTCTGCTCGGTTTGTGTTGGTTCGCTCCTGTCTCATTGCTGTTTCTTTTTACATGTAATTGAATACCCATCTCTCCACTGCTGGTCATCTTTCCTGTGCTCTCCAATTCTTCATGCTTAGAATCCTTTCGCTGTAATTGTTCTCACTGGGGATTGTTCAGCACCTTTACTTCTGCATTGAGGGGGGAAAAGACAGGTAAAGAGAAATAATTTTTTTTTTTAAAAAAAGAAAAACACTGTGTCCAGCTCTTGTGCCTCATGGGAGGAAGCTGATGCTTGACTCTGATACACAGGAGACCTTGGCTACTGACTTTTGCATTGGGAGAAAGGAAACTGATGAACTGCCCTCCGATGCATCTTCATCCAAGTCTTCTCTAACAGGCAATGTGTCTAATGTTGTCAGTGAATTGTAGCTTCCATGTCTGGACAGCTGGAAGACAGAACAGAAAAAGATGATCTGCCTGCCTACCAGCGAATTTTTTTTTTTTTTTTTTTTTTTTTTTTTTTTTTGGTTTCTGTAACTTATTTGCTGTCAACTCTTTCTTTCCCTTTGTGATATTCAATTGAAATCACAGACTAATGAGTTCCGGCCGGTCGCTTCCTTTGGTTGAAGACCTGATGCCTCTGCCAGCATGTCTAAATGGGAAGAACAATTTCCGGAGAAACACAAAACTTCATGGCACTCAAAGGCCACCAGGAACTTGTTTATGTGATGCATAAATAACAGATTAATTTGCCGCCAAACTGTTTCATCAGTAACAATTTTTGATTTGACACCTATGAACCTCTCTGAGAAGCCAAATGGAGCCAATGAGTTTAGATTTCTTGTTAGAGTTCAGCTCTGTGATCTCACCTAAACATTCTCCTTGGAGTGAGTTCAGAAAATTTAAATCATTCTTTTGTTCTTTACATACGTTTTTTCTTTCTAGGTCAGATGCTATGCATTTGTGAATTATCCTCTATGTTCCAACTTGCAGCCGGTGCTTTCTGTCACCTGCATGTCAGGAGCAATTCTATTTGAGATGTTTCATTCTTGACCTTTGACAAGGACACCCCAGGCAGTTAAAGGAAGGAATATGAATGTCAGTCCTGGGCAGGAATGATTTTGTGCTGCATGACATGTGTTTACTGAGTGAGTTTGACACTGCACAGTTTCATTTTCTATGCAATTTGATAATATGACCAATTCCCTCTGATTGCTGGGAGAATTTAATGGATGGTTATATACAATAAACTTGCCCAGGAGAAGTAAGTGGTAAGAGTTCTGCTCCAGTTTCCTGTATTGTTTCTGCTCTGATAAGCACAAGTCTGGAATGACACTTTCTCAAGTACACTTCTGGCTTTTCCTCATCGAAGCATCCATCTTGAGAGCTACTGGTGCTTCCTTATTGCCTCACACACTGGGTTTTGATACTTAGCCCAACTGGTAGACTTTCCTGGAGTTAACTGCATAAAATATGACTCTGTTTCACACAGGGGACTCTTCCAAAAAAGCTACTTACTGGCATGCTTTTTAAAGAACTAAACCTTATTTTATAGACATCTAGGGAACTCATTATTAAAGTGAATAATGAGTTTTGGTTTGGAAGGTGCAGCTGTGGATGTGGAGTTGAGGATTTGTTAATTGTGTTTCAGCCCTGATGTTAATCCCTAGCTGAACACACAAGCAAACAGGTAAAAAGACAAGCAAACCACTCCACACACTCATACACTCATACATCTCACACGAGTACTTTCAAATTCACAAATACCTCATACCATGGAACACATACCACACTGCACACACACACACACACACACACTCTCTCTCTCTCTCTCTCTCTCTCTCTCTCTCTTACACACACACACACACACACACACACACATACACACACACACTTATAGATGTACATTCCACATATACACTCATACCACACACACTAACACATATAGTTACATGCACACACACACACCACACACACAAACACACACACACACACACACACACAAACTCTCCCTCTCACACACATTCTTACACATGCACACAAATACAACAGTAGCAACAACAAAATGAAATAAAGTGTATTTACAGAAACTGAAGAATCCCTTGGTAGTGTTCTTCGTGAGGCTGAAGAAAAAAAGTACAATCAACCTTGCCTAGGCATGAACTCTGGCAACTGTAGTAGTAACTGGCTTGATAAGACATTTCCACTGGTACAGTGGTGGTACAATCATCATGGAACTTATTAAGCTCCTACTGACTGTTGTAAAATCAAACACCAATTATTATTGCTGGACAGGTCATAGCATCTAGGGGGAGAAGTTACCATTAGTTTTTGATTTCTTTTATAAATGGACATAGCATTGAGCCAATATCTACTGACTTGTAATATTTTTATTCACAGATTAGTGCATATTTCAACCTTCATAAGAGAGACTTCTGTGTATAGTAGATGATGCTTAATGAGCACATCTAGCCATAGTATAGAAAATATGAGACTGGAGAACTCTCAGCCCTAAATGGAACACATATATCACAGGCCTTCCTCCCAAGGATCAGGGATGATTGGAGAAATGTGCTCAGGGAGAGTGCATGAACCAATGATGGTGAGTGAGTGAAAGGTAATACTGCCTTCTAGATACAACAGGGAGGCTGCACATGCCAGCTCACATCAACTGTGTTAGCATGCACGAGACCTGAGTAAGCTCAAGCCAGATAAAACGTCAGCATAAGAAAGGAAGGTAAGTGTGAAATTTTGCTCTTAGTGGTTCCACCAACTATTGGTAGTTGTTGGCTGCTGGGAGAGGAAATAGCAGTTTTCCATAAGAGTATAGCCCCTGCAAGTTAATCATGCTTCTGTAAAAGGCCATGGATCCAAATATTTAGGCAGCACAATAAATTGAGTGTGATATGTTTGCAAACAAAACAAAACAAATGTGTACACAATTGGTATTGGATAAGAGGTCCAACAGAGGAGCATTGAAGGAGGGAGTTGAATACGATCAAATCAGATTGTATGAAATTCTCAAGAACCCATAAAATTACAAAAAACACGCTCTTTCCTAATTCTGGTAAGATAATCTTTCTTGAGAACAGAATACTCGATTTAAGGAAGCAGTGAAAGCTAAGATTTGGGTAGCATTTACCTTGAAAAAACACAAAATATATTTTTTGTGCATTTTTCTTGAGCTCCTATATTTTACTTTACAGAGGACACAGATCTTTGCTTCATGGTTAACTCATGGACATTTTGAAGAAGCTTAATACTTTCCTTCTCTTGGTGGAAGACGAAACGTGGGACTGTAGCTGAAAACCACAAAGCTGGGTATTTATTAAATACACTAATTTTGCTTTCATCTAGCAGCCCAATGTTTCCAGCCATAATCTAATTTCCATTAAAGTTTTCCACAGAGAAGGATGGTGGCTCCAAATCTAAAATGCTGAGGGAATCACTTAATGGCTGGTGGGAAGTTTCTATGACTTCATCCCACATTTGATAATGAGTGTTTGGAGAAGAATCATGGGCATGTTCCAAGCCTCCCGAAATAACCCTGTAGGAAATACTTTGGGGTGTGTGGGGTGGGGGAGTTTTGGATGGTGTGTGTGTATGTGTGTGCATGCATGCATGACTGTATGCATTGCTGTGTGTCTCTCTCTCTCTCTCTGTGTGTGTGTGTGTGTGTGTGTCTGTACCTGTACATGCATGGGGACAGGTAAGCACACATTAATGTGCACACATGGAACCCAGACGTCAGGTGTTCCCTTCATCACTATCTTCCTTGTCTACCTTATTTTTTGAGATAAGATCTGTCACTGAACCCAATTCAGAGCTATGTCTGGGAGGCCATGTAGTTTTAGGGAATTGCTTGTCTCCACTTCAACGATTCTGAGTTTGTAGATGTATAAATGACACGCAAAGTTTTAGGCAAGTGCCTAGAATCTGAACTTGAGTTTTAATATCTTAATAGTAAACAACACATCTACCAACTTATCTCTTAAGGCTTTTTCGATGATGTGCTAAAATTTGCTTTGCTGCGTGTTTGTTTGTGCACATGCAGCATGCATGTGAGTGCCTACAGAGGGCATTCTGGATAATGTATGTTGTGGGTTGCTATGTGTGGTCTGTGGGCGGAACCCAGGTTTTCCTCAAGAGAGCATAAAGAACTCTAATCACTAAACCATCTTTGACTACTTGCTCCCCTTATTTAGGTGACTTCTAGGAGACTCTATTTAATTCCTTTGTGATACTTTGTTGTTATTAAGACCAATGCTTTCAGCCTCCTGTCACATTCTAGTATTTATGATGCTATAATCCTCATTCTAGTTACACATCCCGAAAACGAGTGATATAATTTGCAAGTCAATAGGAGCAATACTTGGGAACACTTAGTATGTATTAACGAGTCTGTACATCTATTCAATTTTAATTTAGTATGAGTACATTGTGATTAGTTTGTTGTGTTTGATGGTCAATTTAAACAAGGATTTGTCTGATGTTAAGCAATAATGTAGGGGTTGATAGCTGAGCAAATCATTGTGACATATTATAATGATCACTGTGCTGTCTGTCAGTAAATATGGGTGACATTTGTATGAAAAAGAGAGGAAGAGAGTTGATTGATTAACAGTTATTCAACTATTATGACACTTATTATAATGGTCATTATTACTGTCACCACATTCATTATAATGTAATGTCATAAGTATTATATTCAGTATAATAACCTTGACATTCTTAATGGTGACTTTGATGATAATAAAAGGAGAATAAAATATTCATGAAGTTGCTCTTAGTTTCAAGACATTACACAGAGTATATAAAAAATTTATTTAATTGAGTCATTCAAGCAGCTTCATGTGATCACTACTATTTTCACCACTGGCCAAAGAAAGATTCTGATGCTAAGGAAATAAAAACATACTCTACTGAGTGGGTTGACAAGACAGTGGAAGTTGATTCAGGAAATCAGTCTCTGAAAAATAATTAAAGGATCTTGCCTTCAACTCAGAAACACAGCTTCCCACATGTCCCGCTTTCATAGGAGAACACAGTGAGACAGTGTGAGATTTCTGGGCCAGGAATGAGACTTTTGGGACATTCTAAGGCCAATAGGTAGTAGATAGTAGGACAGTAGTCCTGTCCCAATAACTGTTCTTTCATTTTTTTAAAAAATTGTTTACATCCCAAATGCTTCTTCCCCCTCTGGTCCCTCCTTCATGTCTCTTTTCCCCTCTCTTCTCCCATTATCCTCTAAGAGGGTAGTACATACACTGAATATCTCCTCACCCTGGAACATCAAGTCTCTGTCAGATTAAGTGTACCCTATATCAATAAGGCCAGACTGAGCAGCCATGATGACTGGGCTGCCTGTCTGCTACATATTTGTGGGTAGGGTGAAGGTAGAGGGTGGGGAGAGTCACATTCTAGCCTGCATTTGTTCTGAGAGCTCCCAGAAGTCCAGGTTTGTTGACTTTGTTGGTTTTTCTGTGGAGGAGTTCCAATCTTACTCTGGACCTTTGGCCTTTCCTCCAACTATTCCAAGTATCTGTTATTGTTTCCCTCTGCTGCTGGATATAGCCACCCAGAGGACAGTTTTGCTAGGCTCCTGTCTGCAAGCATAAAGGAGTATCATTAATAATGTCAGGGGATGTTTGCCTATGGGATGGGTTTTGTGTTGGGCCAGTTATTTTATGTCTTTCCTTCAGTCTCTACTCCATCCCTGCACTTCTTTTAAATGGGACAAACATTGGGTCAAAAAGAAATTGGGTGGGTTGTGGTCCCTATTCTTCTATTAGGTGTCCTGCCTGATGACAGTAGGTAGTCTCTACATGTCCCTACTGTTAGGCATCTCCACTAAGGTCACCCATATTGACTCCTGGAAGCCTCCCCTATCCCAGGTTCTGGAGCCATTCTTGTAAAGTACATTTCATCTCTGCCCCACCAGTCTAAAAATGAGCTTTTGATTGCCAAGATGACAAACTCTGCAGAAACCTGTTCCTTCTGAATAAAGGCCAACATCCTTGCAAACATTTCTATTTTCCCTTTCTCTTCTCCATCTTCTATTATCTTTTTCTCATCTTCCCTTCTTCTTTCCCTCTCTTTTCTTCTATTTTCTGCTCCCTTCCATTCCCTTTTATTTCTCCTTCTCTGTCTTTTTCTTGCATTTCCTCTAATTTTTTAAAAATTTATTTCTCTATCTTAAATTTTAATACTTATTTCCTTTCCAATTTTATATATTATTCTGCTCTTGTATTTTGATTTTCCAAATTCATGAATACTCAATGAAAACAATGAATGTATTTCAGCTTCACATATTATATGAAGATTAAGCAGAAATTCAGCAACAACAAAAAAATCTATGGAGAAAATCTCTCAGTTAAAAAGTTTTAGAAGAAAGTGGCCCAGATTTGAACAAGATGTAAGGTGTTTTAGAAGAAAATTTATGGATAACATCTTCACTAACTGAATAGAAATATATCTTTGTTATGATTCAAAAGTTATAACTCACAGAAGAAAGGAAACAGATACAACACTGTTAATATATGATTTTTACTTAGGATATTATTATAAAAATTGAAATGAAGCTACAGACACTGAAACAATATTTGCAGTAAACATGGATGACAAGATTTGTATCTAAAGAACATAAGGCAGCTTCACAATTTAAAGACAAAGAGTGCAGTAAAGTCATCAGGAAGAATTCACAGATAATTTTAGAAAAAAAAACAGCAGACACCTTCAGAAACATGCTCAGCATAATTAGACATCATCAACACATAAACTAAAGCTAGTGGGACATCCCCGAATTACCCTTCTGTGTGACTACAATTAAAAAGACAAACAACAGGCTAATATTGTTAGTGTGCATATATCCTATGTAATTGTGAATGTTAGTGGGGCAGTAGTGTGCATATATCCTATGTAATTGTGAATGTTAGTGGGGCGGCAAGACCTATTAAAGACAAGAAAGAGAATGAACAGCCAGATAGCCTGAATATCAAAAGAAATTTGCTCCAGATTCCTAGGATGAAGAAAGTTTGATTAATAACATTAACTTCTAGAGAAGTCATGGAAGGCAATGTAAGAAAAAAAATGAAAAAAAAATGTACATGCTGTCTGACAAACAGAAAGTAAGCAGTGAGATTTTCCAGTGTAGCTTTAGTGGTGTGGCAGAGTCAGGTGGAAAGGTCCAAGAAGATATAAAATGACAGATTTCTAGAGAACATATTTAATGAAACAAAGGAAAAGGATGTGTATATTTGAAAAGGAGACAGTGCTACATTTGTGTCAGCATACTAATGACATGAATGTACTCTGCAAGGGGACATAGATGTAGTGACATACTTCAGAAGGAGGAAAGGAACAGGATCTAGAGCATACGGTCTAGCTTTTGGTGAAATAAAGACTATTTCTGAACATCGAAGAGACAGCTTGGTGCTTATGAGCATTTGCTGGTCTTACAGAGGGCCTCAGTTCAGTTCCTAGAACAAGTATCAGGTAGCTTACAACCTCCAATAACTTCAGCTTCTGGAGCCTCTTCCTGGCCTCTGTGGGCATACACATACCCATTCACAGACACAATACACATAATTTATATAAATAAATAGATACATAAATATTCTTTACACTTCATCAAGAAAGGAAAAGGAAGAAATTGCCAAAGATAATATGCCTGTGAATTTTATAACAGGATTTGAAGCAGGTCTCCTTTATTTCCTGAGAGTCAAAGTCAAGTGAAGTCTGAGGTAGAATGGTGACCATGTGTCTGAATGCAAAGAAGACATTTTGAGAAATGTGACCTCAGAAGAGAGGAAAATAGCAAAGATAAAATGCATAATGGGACACTTGGGTATTACGAGGATCCATTTAAATCTTGAAAATCATGAATTAAGAACTGTCCCAATCCAAAGTGATTTTTCTTACTCTTCTGTTGCAAAGGCCCAACAATCAATGCACAAGGTTGAGAAGGGCACATGTGCAGTTCAGACTGATTTGAGGTCTCACACAGAACTCACAGTGAGAGAATGATAATACAGGAAGTACAGGCTCTACAGCGACATCATCAGTGTGATGGTTCATGAAATTTTGGCTGGATAATGAAGTGTAAGCAGGCTGTTCTGAGAGATGAGGAGGAAGTAACAGAGGCTGTAAGTTAGAAGCTCCTCAAAGACCAATGAAATGGTTTATTGGCGTTAACTGAATTGATATTAAAAAATGGCCAAAGTATAGAGAGGGGGAAAACAACAGGATATTAACAGGGAAAAGAAGCTGAAAGACCAGGATGATGGATTACCCAATGCTGAAGTCAGCAAAGCTTTTATTCATAATACATGCATCATACATATATACACATACAAACAAACTTAAACACACATACATATTTGATAGTGTGCTGGTGTTTGCCATCTTGACACATATTAGGGCCACCTTGAAAGAGGAAACCTTGACTTAGGAAATACCTCCATAAGGAAGTCTGTGAGGCATGTCTTTCATGAACAGGGCCCATTTCACTATGGACATTTCTAGGCAGGTGGTCCTGAGTTTTATTTATTTTTTTAAGCAAGCTGAGCAAGCCATAGGGAGCAAGTCAGTAAGAAACACTCTTTCATAGTCTCCAGTTCCTCCCTTCATGTTCCTGTCTGGAGTTTCTGCCCTAACTTCCTCTCATAAGGGACTATATACTGAAAGGTAAAAAAAAATAATTTTCACCAAAGTTGCTTTTTGCTAGTGCTTTATCAGAGAAATAGAAAAGGCAGTAGAACTGGTGGATTATCTTTAAATAATGTTGAGGTGTTACCAGAATCAAAGGCCTTTAGATGACAGTCAGTGTTAAAAAGAAATACAGGAAATTATTTTTATAGGATCCATAGGTAAATAACTGGAATAAGTGGAAACTCTGACAACTAAGAAAATCTAATCAGACATTATTGTTATAGGGAAGGAAAGCACACATTTCAAATCCTTTATCATATGGAAAATAGGAAGAAGAACCTTCATCTTATGGGTGAGCAGCTTCCTGGCCTCAGTGGGGGTATTTCTTGCTCAGTGATACTGACATTAATAGATAACTACTTAGTAATGAGAATCCTCTCATATGGAAACCTGTTTCAGAGATGGTTGGGGGGAACTCCTAGGACCCACCACCAACATCTGTGAACATATCTCACCCTGAGAAAACAGTGAAGTAGTTAAAAGCTCCCAAGTCACACTGTGAGCTGCACCAGGGCTCTGTTCAACACCGCCGGCAGGCTGTTCTCCGGATGTTGGTTTCTTTAATGCTAAAGTTAGTGCTACTATATTCAGCGTTGTTCTAAAATGTCAACAAAATTTGCTTTGGGGTTTATGCTCATCAGACAGCCCAATGGAGCTACGAAGTAAATATATACTACAGAATAATATCATCACTACTGTAGGAACTGATGGTGCTGGACCCCACAGAGAAAGCAAAGCACGTGTGTTTAATGAGATAGCCTTTTAACTAATCTGGGTGAAAGGAAAGGTGAAATAGGATCACTTGCTGAATGGAAAAGGTGAACTCATGAAGTGAATACGACCTTTATTTCTCAGGGTGAATCTTTAAACAATGGAAAATGTCAAAGAGCCTGAGCAACAGAGTCCTCCTGTTATTCTTCAGTGGGTCTCCATATACACAATGATCTCTCTTTTCCATTGTTGACAAGAGTGACGTGCTTGAGAAGGAGGGTCTGGGGAGAACACTGTAACCCCTTTCTGCCTTGAGTGTACCTCCTCCCTGATTGCTCAGTCTGCTCTGCTCTGGTGAGAGTGCTGGGTTATTAAGGTCTGCAGCATAGTGCAGATGTGCAGCCGCTGCCATGGTTTCCGAGTAGGAAACAAAGACTCTTTGCATATGGAAAGTTTCCTTGACGTTTGGCTCTGATGAAGAGCTCTTCTGTTGCAGCATCAGAGTCTTCGTGCAACTGAGTGTTATTTTATCATTTCTCTGGACACCTTTCTCTTCCACAAAGGAAGTAGCTTGCTTGGTGGCCACAGTCCATTTGCTGGAAGTTTGGACCATTGATTTGCCCTATTAAAATGCAGTTGCTTTATTGAGCCTACCTTCACCCCTGCATGTAACCATCCAAAGTCTGACCAATTATCTTTATAGCCCTTCTACCCAGCAGCTACTTCTGGGAATGTTTTTGTGATTTACTTTTCTTTAAATCCTTATGGTTTGTTATTTATTGTGTTTTTATTTATAACTTTCACCACTTTTCCGAACCTCAATGCCTACATACTCTTGTAAATAACTCTCGAAGATTAATTTGACTTTGTTGTGAGTCAGGAGGAGAAACGTATC
This sequence comes from Micromys minutus, assembly GCF_963924665.1. Lineage (NCBI taxonomy): Eukaryota > Metazoa > Chordata > Mammalia > Rodentia > Muridae > Micromys > Micromys minutus. The sequence goes on along the minus strand of NC_137963.1, from coordinate 14,977,485 downwards.
AGTATACATAGCTCTTTATCATTATATATGTCTTATGGATATGCAGAAGCACTAGCAGGAAAGACTCTGGATCTAGACTGCCAGGAACTGAGTCATAGGACCATCACACTATATGTGAGCTTAATGAAGATGCTCAATTTGTTTGTGCCACAGTTCTCCTCTGGAATGTGGGGCTAAACCCACTTGATAGAGCTGTTGTAGGGATTAAAACAACATGAATTCAGCATGTTTAGAGTAGTACCTAGACTGTCTTAAGAACTATAGGCATCATTCTTATTTATTTAACGATGTTCTCTACCATGAGAATGCCTTCTGAGAGATGAGTGAAACTGAATACAAACTGTTCTAAGGCTCCTAAAATCTTCCAGAGGTGAATGAAGAGAAATGTCAGCTATCCATGGATGGGTCTTAGGTTTCTGTGGGTCAGGAATGTGATTTAGGATGTTTGCGTCTGAAATTGAGCAAAGGAAAACTGAGTGTAAAGTGAAATAATCAAGACAGTCAGAAACTAAGTCTGAGTGCTATAAAAATATAGCAAAGTCTCTCTGAAACATTTCTAGACTGGCATTTCTCATTTTGACAGCTGTTTCAATGGTGGCAGTAGAAATTTTGCCTCTGACTTCTCATTTTTCCATTGTTGCATAAAGTCTATATTTTGAGCATGAAAGTGTGAAATATTTGTAGACTCAAAGAAAATAAAGTTCTCTGATTTTGTTCTTTGGGGACTAGAACATAAGTACCCATTTATAAACAAGATATTAAGAGTCAAGAATCACTGGAAATTTCCAAAGTGCTAGATCAGGATGCACAGTTAGGTGAAGTGTGATCTCAAATGCCAGAGAGACTCTAGCTACTACCTTAGCCAATATATATGTCCTACACTGATAACCAATATTTATAACCAAATATTGTATAGACCTCATTGACCAGAGCTTTGAGAGTCCAGCCCTGTCACCTTTCTCTTGTGATATGTCAGGCAGTGAAAAGTCAGTCTCCTTGCCTTATATTAAGGTGAGGTTGGTAGGTAGTATGGAAGCTAACACAGGCTCTACCTACGCTCTGGCATTGTGTATTTTTCCAGATGCAGAGGGATTTAGACCCTATGCCGGGAGAGATTGGTATATGACCACACAAAAGAACCTGAAATAGACTACATTGCATTTTTATATGTATATGTTTATGTCCCATCATATGTTCATATGTATATAGGTGTGTGTGTATGTGTGTGTGTGTAAAGATGCATGCGCATGTGTATATCTGCATGTGGAGGTTAGATAACAACTCAGATGTCATTTCTTAGTTGTCATCTACCTTTTTATGAGACTGGGTTTTCACTGATTTGTACAGCAGTAAGAACCTGGGCTGGTCAGCAAGCTTCAGGGAACTGGTTGTCTTTGCTTTCCTAATATTACAATTTTAAGTACACCTGGTTATTAAAAAAAATTACTTCTAATTTCACACATGTATACACCGTATTTCAATCATATCCTCCAGTTATTTCACGCCTCTACTTCACCTGTACTTCTCTCTTTTCACTCCTCACAAAGCTTCATGTCTTCTTATTTCTTATTCTATGGGTTTCAGTAACACTCCCAATTTGGGGCTGCCCATTTGTGCATGGGTGGAGGGCCATCTACTGGAGCATGGGCCACTTACTAAAAGCCATACTCCTAAAGAGAGTTGATTCCCTCCACCCAAGCTGCCCATCAACTGCCAATGGCTTCTAAATTAAGGATAGAACCTTGTGAGCACTTCTTTCATTTTGATGTCCTATTCCATGTACTAATTGTGTGTAGGAAACCACAGACTTGTCAGGCCTAGAAGACACTATTAAACGGTGCTCCTCCCCATCCTTTGCCTCTTACTACATTTTTATCTTCTCTTCCAGGAGCCCAAATTGAGAAGGCATATGGTATATATATATATGTGTGTATGTGTGTGTGTGTGTGTGTGTGTGTGTGTGTGTGTATCCTATATAGGGCTAAGTGCTCCACAGCCTCTTGTTCTCTGTACTTTAATAGGCTGTGAGTATCTGTGTTAACCTCAGTCAGTCAACAGGGTCTTCAGGGCAGGAGTGAGGATGAAAAAGAAAAAAGACAATTAGACAACATTGTAGCATGATCCCAACCAGTTTTGAGGCTGAGGCAGGTTTATTTTTTCCTACTCTGATTTTATATCATCTTAATTACATACAAGTAGTAGGATCCGTTCCAGATTAAAGGAATAAGCAAGATAATAAACACAAGGGTCAAGGAACAAGCAAGACAATAAACAAAGTCCTGTGATCACTATTTCTAAGGGATTATTATATCTGAGCCGACTTCCCTGTTCTAGCCCAAAGTCGTATTATCACCTGAAGCCTACTTCTTTGTTTTAGCCTAAAATCAAATTCCTGCCTGACCTTACTCCCTTGTCCTAGCCCAATGTCAAATTTCTGCCTGAAGTAGCCTTACTTCCTTGTCCTGGCCCAATGTCAAATTCTTGCCAAGTGACCCGCAAAATTCTCCACATGTCAAAAGAGAAGTTTCTCTTTTAAAAGGTAAGTGGCACACTAATGTGTGGTGTACAGAGAATTATTTAAGAGATAATTTGATACTATGTCCAGTTACCAGAATAATAGTAGATTTTACTCTAGGGCCTATGACTTCTTGGGTCACAAGTTTTTGGCCAGGTTAGCAGTATCAGGCAATGAGTTTTTTTTTTCTATAGAGTGGGACTTTGACCAAACAGGAAAGCTCTTGGTTATACCATAACTTACATGTCTCACCTGAACCAGTGGTAGATCTTGCTAAACTTTTCATTATAGTACCTCTGAAGGTTTATAATTGGACAAGACTGTTAATGGCTTCTCTCTCTGACAGTTTGCACAATACCTTTGGCACTATGAAAGGTAGCAGTGAGGACGTTCTGAAGATCAAACAGGTTTTGGAGTTTGCAAGGCATAGATTGCACTGAGTTACCAGCTCTTCCCTTGTGTGTGTGTGTGTGTGTGTGTGTGTGTGTGTGTGTGTATGGTGTGACGAATCTATGAGGCAGGACACATGGCTCTACATTGTTATTTCAAAGAGGGAAACTATGGAGTGAGGATATTCACTATTTTTTGTGTCACTGGGCTGGTAGGTTCTGATAAGCTAGAACTTGATACGTTTACTTTTGGACATTAAGCAAAACAACGGAATGGGGTGTTAATTATCCTTCTGGTAATTCTTTTCAGAGGGTTTTTATTTTTGATAATTATTAAACATAGAAAGAAAAATTAAGAGAGATTATCTGCCAGATAAGTTAGGCTATTACAGTCATGCATGTGGTTTACAATGGATCCTTATGCTGCTTGTGTGGAAAAAATTGCTTCACTTATTGAGTCTGCCAAATTCTTACAAAAACAGAAAGAGGTGAAGACTCAGGAGAGGTGAAATAAAAAAGAAAAGAAAAGAAAAGAAGAAAAATATTCTTTTCGTAGGCATTTGCTGTTGACATTACAACGTTCCTCTCCAGAACAGGGAACTGAAGCTTTCAAATCGGCAATGGTTCCTGGCAGAAAGGATCTGAGCTGGTCTGGAGTAAACTGGTTCTGGGCTGGGGAGATTACATCACCACAGAGCTTTTCATGGGCCAGTGCAAGCAGGGTCTGCTGGCTGACTTCTCATTGTCTTTTGAAATAAATTCCACAGAATAAATAAGGGAGCTTCTCCAACAGCCTTTGACCCCCACCCTGATCGTGTTTGTAAAGGTAGAAAGTGAAGGTCACTTTTCCTAATGTGTAAGCAGAGAACAGACAGGAACTGGGACCCTTGATGGAGAAACCTTCTGGACACTGTAGATGAAGTTCTATTTCCTTCCTCCTGTGGCTGAAATGGGGGAAGCTTGGAAAGCCTCACTCAGGACTGACCTGGATAAAAGGTTTTTGTGAAGGGAAGGCCATTTATCAATGGCAAGACCATTTTAGGAAATGATTTAGCTGCAACCCTTCAGCTTCTTTTAGCAACTTTACATCCAAAGCTACATTCCTGCCAATAATTTACACACATGAATACTTGTTCTGAACTGCTGGGTTGTTTTACTTGGGTGGAGGTGGGCGTTCTCTAGATTTCCATATGTTTAATTATTGTTATTATTTTGTATTTGAGGAACTGCACAGGAGGAAGGGGAAAAACTTAAAAAGAAAAAAATGTTTCTTTTTTTTCATGGATTTAAGCCAGTGTTCCAAAAAGCATGCTGATGGAATGAAGCAGTTCAAGTGCAAACAAATTGAGTTTGGAAAGGAAAATTCCCTCCACCCAGTGGCAGTTGGAGCTTCCCTTCTGAGTTACTCCTTACTTCCCGGAGCCACGATTACTTTGCTGAGCAGACTAAATCATTCAACTTGTCAGCCTCTCCTTGCCCCTGCCAGAACTCCATCAAGGAGCAACACCCCCCCCCCCAAGACAAAGGGAACTCACTAGGGTCTCAGACTGCCTGAGTCACCACCTGAGGGTCACATGCCCTCAGAGTGAGGTCCTATGTCCTAATTCAGGGCTCCTCGAGCTCAGGAGAAGGCACTTACTTACCTTTCCATCCATAAAAACCGGCCAGAAGGAGTTGATAATATAGCATTCTATTGAACATTCCTTGTGTGTGGCAAGTACTATGCAGAAAGCTTAGCATCCATTAATTTATGAATTCTTCATAACCATATGATAGAGACAGATAATATTCTTCTGGTCTTACAGATGACGCTCCTGAGATCCAGACAAAGACTGATTTGATTAAGGTCATGGAATAATATAGAGTTTCAAAAGCAGGTGGTCTGGCTTGACTCTTAAACTTGGCTCTTAACACTCAGCTCTCTATTTTTGGATATGCTGAGAATCATTATTTGATCCCATTGAATGTCCCCTTCAGGGCTGAAGAATTTGCTGCAAGGTGAGAACACGGTGGTACACTGGCTGAAGAGAGAGGTCTAGGCTCAAAAAGAGCTGCAACTTCAGACAGTGAACAAGCATACAAAGAAACTCATCAGGAAAAGGTGACAGTGTGACCCCAGTCTAGATGTACTGCAGAAGAAAGGAGCAGATCTCAAAAAGGCACAGACAATAGTTGACTAAACACTGAAGGAAAAAAAGAATGTGTGTTTATCTAAGGTGTTTAACACAGAGACCAGCAGGGACTGAGGCCTGGTTGCTGTGAAGACAGGAGAAAGGCGCTTAGAACTGAATAGTGTATCAGTGGAAAAGAAAAAAAGGACTGAGACTGCCAATCAAGATCTCATTCTCCATATTTTTTAAGACATTAAGTAAAATGTTACTTGGATTTTATTTTGTGGACAATAAAGTGAGACAGAAATGCATGTTTTCTGGGTCAGAAGAATGAACTGGTGGATGAGACTTTTTTCTCCTGAATATGTGAGACACAGGCCTCTGAAAACGTGGAGGGACACAAAGCTAAAAACAACAAGGATTTCCCAGGGCAGTTACTTGCCCTCAGCTCAGCACATTACTTAGAGACATGAACACATTTTTATTGTATTATGTTACATATTTTTTTATTCCAGTACCTAGTTTAACTTGACTAATTCTCAGAGGACAGCGGGAAGAAAATGACTATTTAGTCACAGAAAGCCTCTGACAATTATTAGAGTTTTCAGTAAGAAAGTAGCTCCTACCTGACTCAGAAGCAGTCATGCAGAGTGGAGCTAAAGTCTGGCAGAAATGGAGACAGGGGATGCCTAGGAAATAGACTGTAATGCTGCCCTTTGGGTTGTGCCCAACTTTCTTACTTCAACGTGGCACCTTGTTGATTTTGCCCATAGAAAGGTCTTTTAGAAAACTCAATCCATAAAATGACATGAGTGGATAAAAGCTTTTATCACTGCTGATTATTTAATGCCAATCGTTTTATTTTATATCAACACTTGTTAATGTGAATGGCTGAAATATCACCTTAAACCATCAAGCAGATACTGGTTCTTCAGGGAACAGTTGATGCAGACAAGGAGAGGGATGTTGAGTCACTGTCTCTCAGAACTATAACAACTGTGTAGGAGAACTGAGGCTTGAATTCTGTCTTCTTGACTCCTGAGATATAATTTTTATATAACTGATGGGGGAAACTTTTAGGTTATAATTAATAATTGCCCTCATAGATAATCATTTTGCCCTGTTATTCATATATCTTTTGCTTGGTATACATAAGAATAAGTCATGTCTTCCCTCATTATAGGTTTAATGATATTTAGGACAATGGGTTCTTCAGATATGGTGAACAAACCTTGTATTTCAGAAATGAAAATATTTCAGACCGAAGAAGAAATTTAAAAAAGGCTCTCCTTCCTTGAGAAAAAAATGTGACCAAGTCAAATCTTGTAAACATATGATGAATTCCAGAGTAAATCATCTATGGCAGGCAAAGTCTTTATCTTTGAGATAGTCACAGCAGCATGTACTTTATCAGTACAGGATTACATATGATAAATAAGTCTGGATTCTGAGGACTCTGAGTTGAGTCCAGTAATCTCTATAATTACTGGAATGCACATTGAAGATATTTATGATCAAAACAACCACCTTTGATCTGAATTAGTCAAAGTCATACCTTCAATAAGTGACTTAAAGAATGCCTCGACTACCAGGAACCATTTTCTACTGTCTTCTTGCCTTACAGAAGCTTTTTACCATAGAATGACTAGTAGATCTTGGTATTTTGTAAGATATTTGATTCTTCTCCATTGACTTTCAAAAAACCAATCTCCATGTTGTTTCCAGAAAGATACAACTTCATCCAAGATCATGTGGTTTTTCAGCAATGTATAAACTCTAAAATTCATTGTCATCTAAACTCCAAACTATGTTTGAGGTTTACTCTACTAATTCTTCCTCATCTAGGAGGTTGTTGTTGCTGGTGGCAGAGATGACAGTGCTGCTGACCACACAATGACAGAAGCAGCAGCGACTGCTCTTTGTTTCTTACAGTATGACAAATGTGGTGACACATAGTATGGAAAAGCAATGTAAACGATGGAGATGGACAGAACTTCATGTTTCACACGAGACAATAGCACACACATTTGAATTAAACCTTACAAAACTTTCCCCATTCAGCCTATAAGTCAATACTTTCGTATGGCTCAGCATCATAATAGCAAATATAAGATGGTTTAAATGATGCGGCCCAGAAAGACTTCTCTAAGAATCTGAGATTCAAATGGCAAAAGAACTTGGGATGGTAAGAGTCAAACTGAGTATAACAGGTGGCTGGAGAGGTGTTGTAGCCATTAAGAACGCTGACTGCTCTTCTAAATGATGTGGGTTTGCTTCCAAGCACCTTCATGACTGATGACTAGTCTCTGGCACTCCAGTTCTATGGTATCCATTATCCTCTTACTACTCCTCTAGTCAATGCATTACAAGTGCTATGTAGAATTACATGAAGGCAAGACACCCATACATATAAAATAAAATAAAATAAAATAAAATAAAATATATTTTTTTAAACAGAAGGGAGAATATACAATGGGAAAAATGCTGTTACAAGGACTTTGGGGAGAGAATCCACCAAGCACTCAAAGGGTCCCTCTGTGGCTGACAAAAGTGGGTAAGATAAGAAAGTGGTGCTGGCTCAGGGAATCTTGGTTTTATAAGCCAGAATAGAGTTAGAATTTTAGGTTAAGTGAGTTTTGGCCAGAACCGATGAGAAAAACCACAGAGAAGACATATTGTTAATGTGCCTCTCTAGCTGCCAAATACAACATGGATTATAAAATATACAGATGGACAACATGCGGGCTGTAAGTATAATGAATCAGGTAAGGAATAATGGTGGCCAGTTTAAAGGGAGATCAATGAGATGGAAATAACTTGGCAGATGAAGAGATTCATTTTGATTGCTTATTGTATGTAGCATGGAGATGATCTCAAAATGGTAACCTTATGGATTCTCTTATTAATGTTTTGGAAAATGTTTGCTAACAATTTCTCAGCTTAAGGAAGACCATGGAAACAGGCAAGTGTTGAATTCAGTGTGATGTCTGACTTGTGCATTCATCAATACGAATCCTTTCCAATCAGTCTATTATTTAAGGGAAGGGTTTACACTGGGCTGATGGGAGTATCTGGTAGAAGATTCATCCCTTACTCAGTGGGCTTTGCCTTTGGTACACTGAGAGCTGAGGACTAAATCTTTTGTATTCTTCTCCAGAAATTGAAACTGTTTTCAGGTCCAGAGAGACTTAGACAAAATGTCTCAGCTGCAGTGAGCAGAAGAGAAGGGCTATGATGAGCAAATTCTTGGCATAGTTTTTCAGGATACACAGAGGTTTGCCCAGTGACCAGGAGAGCAGGGGTCATAGAGGAACACAGGCTAGGAATTAATTGACTGACGGGGAGGTGGGCAAGAAGGAGGAGAGGAAAGGGAGATTGGGGTCTGGGACGGTGCCCAGGCTGCCTTTGTAGATGAGTTTCCTAACAACGCTTTCTCTGGGAAGTCAAGGACTGACTGAAGCTCAATTCAGATTCTCTGAATGTGCCTTAAGGCGACAGGGTAAGAAATGATCTGATGAAATGTGCAGGAAGCAAAACTTGGCAAGGGCAAAGTGGCAAATGAGCTAAGAATATGGGGGGAGACCCTGCCAAGATCCCCTTCCCCAGGACCACCCTGATGTATCCGGAGAAATCAATCAATTGGGCAGGACTGGATGGCTCCCACAGAAGAGCAATGGGGGAACCACTGTGAAGGTTGGGGGTCTTCCATTTACAGACAGGATATTGGCCTCATCGGAGCATTAAGATGGGTCAATGAAGGCGTGGGGTGGATGCTCAGTGTCTCTCAATAGCCTGTGGGTGACTTGACAGTGCCAAATGCTATGCTCATTCTTGGACGGTGCCCAGGAAATCACAGCCCTGCCTTCTACTTTGTGTGGAGGCCCTGAAGCAGGAAATGTGACGTGATTTCAATGTCTCACTAAACTAAGGAAATGAAGAATCTTGCAGAGTCCTCAAAAATCATTAAGTCCACAAATCCTTCCTCATTCCTTCTCCTAAGCAACTTTCGATCTCTATGTCGCCACTTCCTTCTTCGTAGACTGGGGCATCGGTAACTGAATGTATTCATTCTTGCATGCACGCAAGCATACTTTTATTACTTCATTCTGTGAGCTCTATACATGAGATCATTAGCCAGATACGTTACAATTATATATTGAAAATAATCTGACGTATATAAATTTTTTTGTCTACATGTGAATTATTTCCTGTACCTTTGATCAATTTGATCACATGCTATTTTGTAAATTTTTTTTTTTTCAAAAAATTTCAAGAGTGCTGCACCTATTGTATATCCATACCTCATGCTATGTCTGTGAAGTAGGTTTTACTCTTCAGACCTGAATGAGATGGAGCCGTGCCTGACGTTACATAGCAGGTTTTGAGAAAGAGAAGCACCTGGAGTCTCCAGACAACCAGCTCCCTCACCCTTGAGTCCACTGCCTTTATCTTCTTTCAACGTTCTGCCATGCCAGTGGGTAAAGTGAGGCAAACAAGCTTCCCTGTTCCCTGTGATCACAAGAACATGGGCATGGTTCCTGATATTTTTTTTTGTTTAATTGATTTGAGATACTCGATCATCAGGAAAAATCTTATTTCTTAACATTTCCAGACTTGTTGGTTATCTCCTACTTTGTACTTTCTTTTATTTTGCATTTTTATTGGATATTTTATGTATTTACATTTCAAATGGTATCCCCTGTTTCTGTTCCTCTCCCTCCCATTCCCATCCTCCTGCTTTTATGAGGACGCTCTCCCTTCCCACTCACCCACATCCACCTCATCACCCTGGCATTTCCCAACACTAGGGAAACGAGCCTTTACGGGCCCAAGGGCTTCTTCTCTTATTGATGCCAGACAATACCATCCTCTGCTACATATGGGGGTGGAGCTGGGGTTCCTCCATGCGTACTCTTTGGTTGGTGGTTTCATTCCTGGGAACACTGAGGTGTTTTTGTTTGTTGATATTTTGGTCTTTTCCAAAGTTCTTCAGCACCTTCAATTCTTTCTCTACTTCTTCCATTGGGGTCTCTGTGTTCAGTCCAATAGTTAGCTGCAAGCATCCTCAAGAGACCTTCATATCAGGCTCCAGTCAGCAAGCATTTCTTGGCATCAGCAATAGTGACTGGTTTTGGTGGCTGCATATGGGATGAAGCTGAATGACCTTTCCTTCAGTCTCTGCTCCATCCTTTGCCCCTGTATTTCTTCCCATGTGTATTTTGTTCCACCTTCTAAGAAGGACTAAAGTATCCACATTTTGGTCTTCCTTTTTCTTGAGCATCATATGGTCTGTGAATTGTATGTTGGGTATTCTGACCTTTTGGGTATCTACTTATCAGTGAATGCATACCATGTGTGTTCTTTTGTGACTGGGCCACCTCACTCAAGATGATACTTTCTAGTTCCATCCATTTGCCTATGAATTTCAGGAAGTCATTGTTTTTAATAGCTGAGTAGTACTCCAATGTCTAAATGTACCACATTTTCTATATCCATGTAGTTTTTTATCAGATATCCTCAGGTCCTCAACAATCACTCAGACTAAAGAAAAAGTCCTGTTTCATGGCATGGTACTGACTGTTTCTTTGTTAAACCTCTTGACCCTATTCTAATGATACTCATGTAGATACAGAATTTTTATTTTTCCTTCTGTACTCCACCTTTGCTCTGCAAGTGAGTTGAACAGGGAATCTCTGGTTTGATGTTGCTTTTTATTAGCTACTTTATACAACCCCGATTGTTCTCAGCTTCATGCCTGTACATATGCCTATCCCTTTTCTCTGGCCCCAGTCGCTCTCATAGAAAGGAACTTTCTATCTTCAGCATCCCAAACAGTATCAACCCTACAACAAAAGATGCTCAGGACAGATTCAGGCCCTTACCTCAAATCATAAGCTACATAGACATAATCATTTGCCTTAACAACTGGTTTTTAAGTAGCCATTTTCTTCCTTTGGAAGAAGTTTCACTGGAGTTTTCTATGGTCTTGTATGCAATGATGTGTGTAGATTTTAGAATGTAGCACGAGACCACAGATTTTGAGATTATCTTGGTACCCTAGATAATTACCCACTACAAGTCGCAGATTGTTCTCACATATTTTCTTCTTTGCACTCTTATGAACATGCTTGTTAAAACCATGGATGCCAGTTTTAAATAATATAAGTAAGCCACCTCTTTCAATTAGGAGACCTAGATAGAGGGTCCGTAGAGGTCACAGCCACCAGGCAGGCACAACCAATGATACATAGGAGAGTGTTGCTCTTCTGAGGATAAAAGGCCACCTTTTATCGTTAGGCAGTGATGTATCACTAGCTAAATGACATTTTGTCTCTTTCTTTTCTATGGTCATTGGTTAATTCAAATCTCGTCTTTCCTGTGCCCTAAGCAGAGAAATCTCAAGGAATTCAAATCAGCCAGGACAGGAGAGGAAGCCCAGGATCTTAAATCATCCTTAGGCTTAAGGCCTGGTTTTCATTTGGTCCTGAAGGATGTCTTTTCCTCTCATGGACTGTGAGCCAATGTTTCTTTTCCTGCTGATTTATGGACTCATATAAATTAACAAGGGCCTTTCAACTGGGACCAGCAAATCCCAAAGGCATGAATCTTCCATATGTAATTCCTCCCTGAGGAAAGCAGAGTTAGCTCTCAATTACATACAGTGATGGAGACACACGGTGGCTGAAAGGAGACAAATGCTGCTTATGCTCCAAATGGGGTTGCCGCAGGAAGGCAATGGAAGAAAGCAGTTCCACTTGAGTCTCCCTGAAGCACAAAATCTTTGCCTGTTTGGGGCATTGAAAGAATCTCCATTCTGTCATCGGTTGCAGCAGATGTAGTTTATTTACAGATGTTTCATGAGAAGAGTGATAGAGAGAGAGGACACTGTCTCCTCTAAAATTTCCTAAGCTAGTGGGGAGGCAGCCCATTTATAATGGTAATGCAACCTAATGTTTTCCATTTGTTGGGAAATTGTTTTTACCAATATTTTAATGACTCAAGAATCCAGGGTCAGGATGACAGGAGGAAAAACTGTAAATCACAAAACTAAGTCTCATATAAAATTTCTTTGATTCATTTCTTCTTTTATTTATTCAAACACTCGAGAATCAGTGCCAAGGTCCAGGGCAAAGGTAACAAAGATCAGGTGGCTCCCAGGGGCTTTACAACTATAGTGGCTGTGTCCCCAGAAGGAGGTTATCTGCTACACGTAGATGCAGGGCAATAAGCAATTGCAATATCTAAGGTAAAAAATTTACTTATGAACTCTATGACACCTTTGATAATTATTTCTTATTGAGGGAAGAGAAGGAGACTATAGCAAAAAGTTCTCAAAACCAGGAGTGAGGCATCCTGGTGTCTACACCCCAAAAGCTTTGTCCATTAGAGGGTGATTTTCAAAGATCACCTACAACCTACACAGTGTTTTTTATAGATGCAAAGGGACCTGCTTACCTTGGAAGCAGTGCACAGCTTTAATAAGAATCATCTACCATGAAATCTATTCATTCTTTATGGTCCCTACTGCCTCCTTCTTCCAAATAAGCATTCATTCAGGAATGATTTGCTTTCTTCCCCATGTGACTGCAGGAACACATTACTAAAGATTTGGTAAGAAATTCAAACACTGAAATTTATCCCATCTTAATTTTTGGAGAACAACTGTCAAAAACCAATATTGTTTAATTGAAATTAAAGCATCCTCAGTGATGTCTCTCAACACTCTGGAGAATAATTTTATTTGTGTCTATTAGTTTCTGAAATGATAACTTCTGTCATTCCAGGCTCCTCTTCTATGGATAAATTACATTGTGTTCTATATCTAAACACTCATTCTACTTCATCAAAACGTGTGTGTGTGTGTGTGTGTGTGTGTGTGTGTGTGTCTGTCTCTGTCGCTGTTTCTGTCTCTGTCTCTCTGTCTCTCTCTCTCTCTCTGTCTCTCTCTCTCTCTCTCTCTCTCTCTCTCTCTCTCTCTCTCTCTCTCTCTGTGTGTGTGTGTGTGTGTGTGTGTATGTGTGTTTTGCTGTTTTAAAATACCTGAAGGTAGATACCCTATATAAAAAAAAAAAGAGGTTCAGTTGGCTTGCTCAGACTTGGAGGCTAAAAGTCCAAGACTTATTCACTTTATATGTTTGGCCTCTGGAATGAGCACCTCATAGTGCATGGCATCAGGAGAAAAGTGTTGTGAGCAGAAGATATCATTTGGTAAGAAGGAGAAACCAGAAGGTAAGCACGATTTTCCATCTTCAGAACCTACTGGGGACCCACTAGGACCACATTTATGCAGCACTGCTTAGCTTGTAGATTGTGACCTCTTTGGGGTTTGCATATCTGATATCCTGCATGTCAGATACTTATATTACAATTACCAACACTAGTAAAATTACAGTTATGAAGTAGCAACAAAAATAGTACTATAGTTGGGGAGTCAGCACAAAACAAGGAACAAATTATTTTTTTAAAATTTTTTTTGTGTACTTTATAATAACAAGCACGAAGTTAATAAATACATTTTATTTTTTTCTTCTTTCCATAATTTACTTTTATTTTATTTATATTGCATCCCAATTGCAGCCCCCTCCTTCCTTTTTTCCTAGTCTTGCCTTTACAAATCCTTCTCCCCATTATCCCACCTTTTCCTTAGAGAACAGGAAGACCTTTTGAGTACCACCATACCCTAGGACATCTAGTCCCTGCAAGACAAAGCATCTTGTCTCCCACTAAGGCCCATCCAGGCAGTCCAGGTAGAGGAAGGGAATCCAATGACAGTCAATAGAGTCAGAGACAGCCCCTATTCTAATTGTTAAGGAACTCACATAATAATCAAGCTGCACATCTGCTACAAATTTATGGGAAGGCCTAGATTCAGCCTCTGCATGCTTTTTGACTGGTGATTCAGTCTCTGTTCCCCCACCAACCCATAGTCACAAGTAAGTTGACTCTGTAGGTCTTCCAATCTTTGACCCCTCAGACTTACCCAATTTTATTCCCATCACTTCCACAAGTCTCCCAAGCTCCACCTGATTATGAGCTACTTATTACGGGGTCACAGCATTAGGAAGGTTGAGAACCACTGCTCTAACTACTTCACATTAAACTTTACTTTGGACTTAAGGGTACAATTGCCACTTGGTTTGTATTTTCTCCCTCCACCAGTGGCTCCAATTACACATGAAACAGATGTACATTTCGCCTGCATATGTCTAATCTGTTCTTTAAGCTGTTGAATTGACTTGCATCTAGGAAAGACCCCCTTACTTTTATGAATTGTGTCTAGACTCAACTACTATAACCACGCACACACACACACACACACACACACACACACACACACACACACACACTGTTATATATCCCTAGTGACCTGCATTCTTCATTTATTTATTCAATAAAACAGTTGAATGCCGATTTGTAAATGGTCTTCTCTCCCATCAATTTATAAGCATCAAGAGGCAAATTGACAAATTTTCTTACTGCTTTGCTTACTATGGTTTCCTTAGAATTTACCATCGATTCTGGTCAGTAACAAGTAAGGAATATTTTTGGAGTGAAATATAAAAGAGTGAATGGTTGATAAATGAATGTAGGAGATTACAATGATTGTATAAAGGATCACCTAAAAGCACATAGAAAGCTTAAGGCAACCTTGGGGAAGCAGTGCATCCAGAGCCTCTAACATGTTCTTCCGTCAGAGTGGCAGTTCCAATAGAGGGGCATCAGGCTATTTAGGAGTCTACACAACAAAGTCACCAGTTTATGGTTTGTAATCTTTTCCTTGTATAATTTCATGCAATCTACACAGCAACACTGACGCATACAAATTGTTATTATTTCCGATACTAAATAATGAAGTGACACCATTGGGGGAAATGACACTTCTTTTGAAGGTGTCACCATGACTGAGTGGGAGGGTTCATTCTCAACTTTATGGGGAGTTATTCTAAGACTTATGTATTTTTCTCCATTCCTATGTGTCTCTCAAACAAACCAGCAGTCACTAAGCACCAAGTCTGTGTCAGACCTTGAGTTATGGACTGTTTGGGCTAAAGAGATAATTTTGATGTTGTGCAGGAAAGCAAATAGAGCAGGAGACAAATGGTCACAGACCCATTTGCAAAATGTTCTGAGGAGAGAAAAAAAAAAACTGTGTTGGCTCAAGGGATGGCCTGGTGTTCGGGAACAGAGGATGCAGAGCCAAACAGGGGCAGTGTGCTTGGGAGTTAATCTCTGGCTAGCCAAGACAGTAGAACGATTGGGAAATGGCCTCAGAGACAGACAGGGAGGGCCCTGGCTTTGCTGGCTTTTGCTGACAGCCTAGCTTTTGGCACTGCCACCTAATAGCAGAGAATGGCAGAACAGCACAGTCTTAAATTGTTTCATGTCCCTTTGTGCTTTTTCCCTCTGTCTCTCTTTTCCTGGCATCCCTTCTTCCTGGATACCCAAATTTGTCCTCACTGTTTGTCCTCCTCAATTTTGATGAAAGGCTCTGTTACTGAAGACTTACATTTTCTGTAAAGGATCGGGAAAAGAAAAGAATTGTGTTAAGAAGAAAAAGTGCAGTGACAGTAAGACACAAATCCACCTCTCATTATAGAATACTGTTCGATGTGACTCTGCCTTTACATTTATGAGAGGGCAGTGATAAAGGATGTCAAAGAGGATGCTAATTACTTTGTTCTGTATGGAGACAGAGGGGATACTGGAAGCCATGGAAGCCATTTTGTGGGTATTATCTCTACTTGGCAAATATGGATTTTTATCATGTAAATTTTCCTTTATAAATGTGTTGATAGGGGACTTCGATTTGGCTTGATAGAGGGCTATTCTGAAATGAAGAAGTCAGCACATCTAAGAACCCATGCATTGAGTCAGAGAGCCAGGTTCAAACACAAACTCCATTAATTTGCCTTCTTATTTTACACCATGGATAGGTGACATGATAGCTGTGCTTCATTTTTGTCATATGATTATATAAAGCAATAGTCACAAACACCAACTTCATAGGGGGTGCTAAAGGATACAGACACTATGGTGTGCAGAAAAGTGATATGACGCAAGGACAGGGATGAATGCAGAGGGGAGGGGGAAGGGAGAAAAGGAGACTGAGATTCTGTACATGGTAGCAAACATGTACTGAGGCTTTGCTTTCTGCCCTAGACACTATGATAATACCCCACAGGGCTAATTATATAAAACAAACATTTTAGTTCTGCTTTAAGATTTAAAGAAAAATGAAGTCACAAAGGTTACATGATTAGAAAATGTGGTTGGCAAGGGACAGAACAAAGGCTTGAAGTTTGTATCAGGTCTTCTATTGATCGTTTTGACACCTAACCAAGTGTCTTTCTTGATCTTGAGTCACTCCGTGTAACAAAATTTCCAGTTGACATCAGAATTAGATTCTTGGAAGCATGAAGTGCCCCAAATAGAGGGCTGTCCCTTGGTGTATGGAAGTGCTCCACCTAAGTCTCATTGCAGAGTCTTGAAAAGGGGAAAAAATGAGAGACGTTGCAAAAATAAGAAAAAAATGGTGACACACACTTTCCACAGGAGAGCTCCAGAAATGGGATGATGGTCCTGAATGTAGCCACTTAATATTCCATTCTCACTTCAAGCCCACGCTGAATAAGGGACAGGGTTTCTGAGCTTTGTATAAAAATGGGAACGAAAACCCCTTAGCTGTTAGTGAAGGAAACTGTTTCATCATATCCAAGTCACATTTTGTTTCTAGACATCTCTTCTCTCATGTAGTAGACTTTTAAAATTGGTGTCTATTCATCACCACATGGTGCTGCCTATGTGAACACAGGAAAGCCTTCTGTATCTTGGAAAGGAGAATCCGTGGCGAGAAATTACAGGAATGAAGAAACAGTTTTTGGAGAAAGATGGGGCGTAGCTTATAAAATTAGAGCTTGTTCTGCCCAGCAAGCAGTTTAAATTTAAACTGATTCCCTAGTTTTTGGGCAGTGCTACTCACCAGGCTTTGTGCTGCAACACTGTAGAGGCTCCAACAGTCTCCAGGTGACATGGTAAATGGGGCTGTACCAGGAACAGGAGAAACAGAACAAAAGACCCTATGAACTAACTACAGAACCGTTTTCTCCTCTTGAATGTTTCAGTTCTAGTGAATGTTTATCCAAATGTGAGGAAAGGCGTCTTTTAAAATGATTACCATTCATTACAGAAGGCCGAGTAAATACAGTGATTCCTAATACGGAGGTCTGGGCCAGGACAATGGATGACAAATCCATGCTTCTGTATTCTGTTGTCACAGGTACATCCTTCATGCTGCCTTCTCTGCTCATTCTGGCTTATAGAAGCTGGAAATCAAACACCAGAAATTATACGGGCACTGTGGGGCGATTCTTAACAAGAGGATTTATGAGCATTCCAAGAAGAGAATTTGGTTTAAAAATTCACATAAAGATGAGACGCTCTCTCTATGTGTCTTCCAAAAATGCATGAAAAAAAAAAAAAAAAAAAAAAAAAAAAAAAAAAAAAAACAGGAGAAATGAAGTCTATCTTAAGTGAAAGTAAAAATGGTTACCAACCTATACCATGAACTTGGATATATTTCTATGTGGTATGTGTGGCTGGCCTGTAGAAATGATCTCAAAACTCTTTGGAGCTGAAACTTGGGTACAGTAATTTTGGAAGTATCACAAGCCTGAAATAGGTATTCAGCAATGCATCAATTAAAAATGGAGAGTCTAGGTTGCTAGCAGCTCTAGGAAAAGAGAGAGACCATGCAGACAGAAACCAGTAGTCCAGATGCAGGACCGGTTTAATCCTCTTCACAACTTTTTCCAGTTTAACCCACAAGTTTGTTGTTCCCACCTAGTCTATTTTATATCTGGTAAAAAGAAAACATGAAGAGCGAAGATGGCACTCGCCGGTTCATAAATCAAAAGGCTTCTGACATGTAGAGTCTGTAAGGGAGCCAAAATGATCTCCCAAAGTCTCAAAGCAGAAGGACTAGGCACATGATCACAGGCTTGGAAATGTTAAGTTTAGTGATTGTGTTTTGGAAAACAACCCCAGAAGCAAAATGAATCTGACCATCAGAGGACTTGAGAGAATTCTCCTGGAGGTTTTTCTTCTGCATCCTTCACTGCCCACATCAATGCTCAGCAAGTACGATGTCACATCTTCAAAACAACTAGTTTAGCATGGAACAAGTCACTTACTAACAAAGGAATGGAAACACAGGCACACAGGAATGCACATTACTGGGGGATAGTGCAGGGGGGTATTTCCAGTTACTCTAGAACTGAATGGTCGTTAGTCACCTTTATGGGCCTTGCATGGAAATCGTGAGCACACAGTCAATGAGGAGGCATTCTAGCAAGAAGTAAGTGACAATAGAAGGTGAGAATGCATCAAGAAATGACAACAACCCTATGGGAAAGCCATATGGAATCTCAAACAAAGTCACAGGAGAATCTCAAAGGAAGGCAACACATGCCTTCCATAGGAGGTCATTTCAAGAAATAACACAGAAATTATGAGTGCCTCATTCTTACATGAGAGGCCTGGAATACTTAGGAGACTGGGTATTGGGTATTATATACAAATTGAAACATAAAGCCTTTAACTTTTAGCCATTTAATAGTTTTATCTTGCTTTGGTCATTTCTATGTGTTATTTAATTATTTATTGCAGATTTCTGATACCTCTGAAGATTTATTGATCTCTCTTTGTACTCATTGTATTTCTTTTTGTAAATTTGTTCAAGGTTAATATTCACTAAAGAGCTGGAATGGTAAAACCATGGGATGGTAAATGTCATGGCGAGCTTCCTTCTCTTTAAGGTGACTGTGTTTGTCATTTATCTACTGAACTCTAGAATTCTGCTTGAACACTGCTGGCTCATAAAAGAACTTCTTTGTTATAGACATTTTTGATTGTGGAGAGGAGGAGCATGAAGAAGCATTTCAACCACCTTTCGTAAGCTCTCTTGGTGCCATTACTCCTATTATAATGTAATTCAGATATAAAAATTCAAGTTCCTGCTCTATGATCTCAGAAAAAACCCAGAAGGCTATTAGATTAAAGAGTAAAATCTGTAATATCTTCAAATGACTTTGTACCCATTAATTCTGTACCCAGAAGAGATTTTCTAAAGCTATTAGGACCATATGCTTATATCCTTTAAGAATGGGAATTCAACCCACAGAATGAATAATGAAAAGCAAAATGCTTTCTTAGTATGAGAGCAACAGGTACTAGGCAAAGGGATGTACCAAGGGAGAGATGGAGTCAAGAATTTAGAATTTGGATTTGAAGTCATTCCAGAAAGAACTGGATGTGAACACTGACTTTTAAAAAATATGTGTAACTAAGGTATGAGCATGTTGTTGGTATTTAATAGAAGCAAAGCTATAAAACTTGACAATGAGAAATGTTTTCAATGAGGAAATCTTGAAAAACAAGGATCCTAGGACTATTTGTGGTTGAAACACATGGCAAATGCCAATATATTCTCTTCCTGCTAATTTTAGAAGGTGGTTGAATGACTAAACATCATTTTTTTCAAAGAATTTTTGTACAGAATGCAGTAACTTCTTTAGTTTCACGTTGGGTCCCATTTAATATAAATAATTTTATATTAAAGTTACTAAAATTAAAATAAATCTTTATATTTTAAATCTTCCCTGAGGTAACATAAGGATAGGGGCTTGCAATGTAGAAAAGAACTCATGATGGCTTTTGATAAAATCTGTGAAAAGATTTATGAAGGCTTCAAGTGGCGAAGAAGCAGCAGGGTGGGGTCATTGGATTGAGATGCAGGGATGGTACCAAGGTAAAGAAGGAAGTCTTCAATGATTGGGGATGGTACCAAGGTGAAGAAAGAAGTCTTCAATGATTGGGGATGATACAAGTTGAAGAAGGAAGTCTTCAATGATTGGAGTGCAAGAAGTAAGGAAATGTCACTATGCCTTAGTTGTTGTAGCCATCAAGAAATCAGAGCTAGGGGCTGGTGAGATGGTCTAAGAGAACTTGTTGTTAAATCTGTTAGACCCCCTGAACCCAATGGGAAGTACCAGGTATCTATCAACCTTTCACTCCCCATTTCCTCAGCACTGAGCTTCCATACATGTGCTACTGTGCCTAGTCTTTATGTGGATCCTGGATCCAGACTTACTCTCTATGCTAACATGCCGGTTACCTTTTCTACTGAGTCACCTCTAAGGCCCCCATTTTCAGCATTTTAGTTTTATTTTAAGGATTTTCTTTTCTTTTGTTCCTTTTCCTTTTGTTGGGGGATGGAATTAGAGGCTTTGAATTTCATCTGGTTTCTTTGTCCATGCATATCTATGCAGTGAAACTGTCTATGAATTACTTTGAGTTAAATCTGCCTATTATGGAGTGCTTTCTTACACAATGCCCAACACTTCACACGGATTAGGTAAATTAGTCTTACCAGTCTCCATTTCAAGAAGACTTTTTAGGAGATTAGGACTAAGCCAGGTGAACTCCCCACCAAATACCACATGGCTGGTGGGTGGGAGCTTCTACATTTGATTGAAAACAAAACCACCCCTAAACTATCACTTTTAGACTATGACTTTATTCCACATGTTCTAGGAGGGAAATATGAAAGAGTTTTGGCTTGGTTTTGTTTTTACGGTAAAGGTTCTGATTGAAACGTTTGTCATCTAACTCTCTCCGAGTGATACACTGGATTGCAGCTTCTACGGCACCTTTTCTATCATGAGACTAGACACTCCCCACTACGTTCTAGTTAATTTAAACATCTAGATGCAATTAACTTCTATGGGAAAAATTAATTGACTTAACTGATGATTTCATATTAAACCTATCCCCAGTCTGGATTGTGTAGACTAAATTTTGTAAATCTAAATTGCTATCCTCATACCAAATTTCTATGGTTGGGTGAAGACCTGTCTCTCTCTCTCACAAGGAATTTGCTGCTTTTCTATTCTAAGAATGTGTGTCTTAGTTAAAAATGCTTAAATAATTTATGACTCTACCTTACTTTTAATATTTTTTCTCTGATCTATCGCTGATAAGGTTGAATTCATTTGCACTTTGATATCTCAAAGGCATTGAAGATGAGCTGTTTCTTAAACATTTAAACATGTAAATCGATGACAATAATAATAAAATATCTTTTTACCCATTGGGAAAGGACAACATTATTAACCAACCAAACCATCAAGAGTTCCCAGCAACTAAAATATCAACCAATGAGCACACATGGAGAGACCCATGGCTCCAGGTGCATATGTAGCAGAAGATAGCAGTGTCTGGTATCAGTGTGAGACAAGGCCTTTGGTTCAATGAAGGCTCCTTTTCTGAGTGTAGGGGAATGTTAAGGTGCTGAGGTATAGAGGGTAGTTGGGAGAGGGAGCACCTTCATGGAAACATGAAGTGGAGGGGAATGGGAGTATGGGGAAAGAGGATTACATTTAAAATGTAAATACAGAGAATATCCAATAAAAACAGAAAAAAAATGTAAGTAAAGAAAATATTCAATAAAATAAATAAATACAAAATTTTTAAATTAAAAAAAAATAGCTACTCGCACGTTTTCAATGTAAATTTTAAGAGGAATAATGAGTGATAGAAAGTAGACTAAATCCAGAATTGGTTGGAGGGACAGATGAACAGTCAATTAGCTGGAATAATTACAGTTATTGCACTTACAAAATAAAACTACATTCTATGATCTCAAATATTTTACCCCCCAATTCAACTTCCAAGAAAACACTCAGGTGTGGGCTTTGCTCTAGTCAGGTTTACTACAGAAGTTGATTGACATTAGATCACTTTCTGTAACATGCTGTAGCTTTTGAGTTGTTAAACTGAGATTCAAATTGTGGGTTTGTTTTTTCCCGTACTTCACTACTGTACTAGACTGCCTTCAAGGTAAAAAATAAAAATAAAAATAAATGCAACAATAAAGTTTCCAATGTAGAAAATTATAAAGAAACTGTTCCAGTGAGTGCATTTAGGTAGAATATAAAGACAGAAGCAATATCCTTCAGTGTCCCAAATGTGTGAAACTGAGTAGTGGTCCTGTCTTTACTGGAGACACTAAACACAGAGCTTTTACTTTTGGATTAAAACAGACCAATGACTTGGTACTGTAACTCTGGCCCCTGCAGGTGTTTGAAAATGTCTTCAGGCATTTCTGGTGATTTAAGCTTTTGAGTAGGAGGGGAAGAAGTGGTAACTGACATCTGGGAGATGAACTGGATGCTGCAAATGTCTCTCAGTGTCCAGGACAACCCCAAACAACAGTAGCACTGGTTGAAACTGTCAATAATCTTGATTTTGAGCAATTTTAGCATAGATTAAAATTGCTGATCTTGGGGACAGGAGTTTAAACACTTTCTCCCAAAATCTACATTAAAAAGCCAAGTTTGGCAAGCCTATCTTCCCACTGCTGGTGGGGAGAAGACAGGCAGATCCTTGAACAGCTGGCTGGCCAGTTTAATCACTGAACTCTAACTTAGAGATCAAATTTTAAACAAATAACGTATACCCCTTGCAGAAGACCTAAAGGTTTTGTGTGTGTGTGTGTGTGTGTGTGTGTGTGTGTGTGTGTGTGTGCGCGCGTGCATGCATGCATACACACACGTGCAGACGTACTGTGTGCCATGTTCTTAAGTGATTTAGCTATGTTAAGTTTCCCCTTTCAAATAAATAGCATTCTATACATGGTCATGCAGACACTCTAATTACATGCTATGGGACACAAGAAGATAAAAGTGGGTCAGAACTTATGAAGAAGAAAGTGTTCAGTGGTAAGATAGAACAATAAGAGAGGCTGATGGGGATACATTGTCAAAGCATATTATGTGTATGAAATTTTGAGACAATATATTTAAATAAAGAAATTTAAAAGAGGATAAAGTCCAGAGCTGTTAATAAAGAACACACTGTCAATCTTTGGAAGGAAACTGACACAAATTACAGGTCTGTATAAAAATTGAATTTTTGGGTTTTAATCAAAGGAAAGCTGGCATGCCTGAGGGACTGAGTCCAGAGTCTTAAAGCATACACAGAATGAACTTGCTTTATGGGGAGAAGGACTATGGAAGGTATTTTGTGGTGGAGCTAGTTGCCTGGCAAAAAAAGTGCTGACCATGACCTTGTCCACGCTAACAGCAACTACTGTGTCTGTGCCAGCCATCCCTTGCATGTATGTGTTGGCACCAAGCTCTAAAGAATTGGCTTTTGAATGCTTGGAAATAATTGCACCAGATCTGCCTGTCTTCTGTGCTTTTTCTATTCTTCTTGGATGAAGAAACAAAACAAAACAAAACAAAACAAAACAAAGAAACAAAAAACCACAAAAGCAAAAACAAAAAGGAAACCCAACAACTCAGTGCCTGTTCCAGGTTGTAGACAAATGACCTGTTGCCTGCTATATTTAGCATTGTGGGGGAGGACACTGGATATTTACTTTCCATATGTTTTCAGAAAGGAAGGTGTTTTCCTCTATCCCCACTCATTTCATGGTTTCCCACTGGTGGCTACATATGTGGGCATTTGGACACAGATCTATGGATACAAGGAGGCCTAGGAGGCACAGGCAGCGTAATGAATGGGGCCATTGATACAAATGTTCCTGGATGGGCAGACATGATTGCTTTCTGAGGACCAATTCTTCCACAGTGACCTCAGAGTAGGGCACAGGCAGGACATTGGCTTCACCCAGTAATTCCTGGTTGATTCATATTTGGGTCAGCTATGTGGTGGGCAATGTTAGCTGTTGCCCAGGCTTTTAGGGCAGTTTTCCAAACTTGGATGCCTTACAATCAAGCCCTGTTAGGGATGGCTGTGGGGAAAAGTCTAGGGTGGGTCACTTCAGGCATGAGTGGGTGAAGAGAGGAAAAAGAAGGAAATGGTTTTCCTGAATTATTGCTATGGCTTTTGGAGAAATAAAAACACACCTAAGAAGAGGAAAGAAAACTCAGCTTCATGCTATTTTTAGTCCTCTTAGGATACCATTTCAGTTGTCCAATGTGTTCTGGTAATTTTGGTCATAAGTAAGTTCCTATTTCCCACCCTAGTCTCTTTGGCTATATGTAAGTCTTCAGGATCTTCAGTTCAACCATGCTGACTACATCTTAATTTCTTTGAAAAAACATTTATTTTTGTGCTTTTTGAAAATGCCATTCCTTTATCCTAGAAACACCTTCTTCTTTTAGCTCCCCCCTTCAAAAGATATATTTGAAATGTAACTTCAGAAACTTTCCAAATGATAACAGATTCCTATTACAAGTTTCACCAGAAACCTAAATTTCATCAATATTATTGTACCTATTATAATTCTATGGCTCTGGCTAATGTATATTTTCCTTATGTGCTTTTGAGATCTACCAGGAACTGTGCACTGCCCCATTATTCTCACTGCATATTCCAGCACCAGGCCCATACTGTTGAGCATAGCACTAAATAGGAAATTACAAGGAAAAGAGAAAGAAAGAATCCCGAAAGTAAGGGGAAAAGTAAATAATAAATCAGAGGAAGAAAGAATAAAGTGCAGAATTCAATATAAATTATTCAACATATAACTCAACTTCTAGGCATTAACTATCTATACATCAATAACAGAATCTAAAGGTAAAGTCCAAGTCTCCTGAATAATCTTACCTTTCCAACCTAAAGATGTGACTAAGGAGAAAGAAAGAAAATAGATGGGTAGATGGATGGATGGATGGATGGAAGGATGGGTGGATGGATGGATGAATGGGTGGGTAGGTGGATGGATTGATGAATGGATGAATGGATGGGTGGGTGGGTGGGTGGGTTGCATGGGTGGATGGATGGATGGGTGGATGGGTGGATGGGTGGATAGATGGATGGATGGATGGATGGACAGACATCTATCTACCTTTGTATCTAACTCATACATATATATGTAGATATAAACTCATACGTTTAGGAGATACTATAGTAGTATAGTAGTTTGGAGTGAATATTGAACACTTCACCTTAGTTTGTGTAACATACTTACTTAAGCATCTATGTAGTCTGACTCCTGTTCTTATCATGAATATATTTAGAGATATAAGGTGAGTGATTATAAACATCAGTATTTGACAGGCAGGAACTTATGTCAAGGATTGTGTAGGGTATATCAAATACAGCTCCATGTACAAAATTCAAAACAAAACTGCTCATTGAGTTCTAAATTATTTGTCAATATGTTGATGAAGCAAATGACAGTTTTAGTGTGTCTTAGGGAACCATGTAGTGGGCATCCAGAATCCTTGTTGATTCACTTTCCCTTCAGTGTGCTTACATGGGTGACTTCTTATATTACTATTTTGGGTTGCATTCTGCATGGTAGGTACACTTATTTTCCTGAAAAATGTTGATTGAATATAGGAATTTTTAAAAAGATTTATTGCATACTATCTGGCTGCAAGGCTTCTATCTGGACTGGTTTTCTTTCATTTATCTAAACTCTGGAGTAGTCTGAAATATATGATACCTAAGTGCTACTAAGTATTCAGTAAGAACATTGTAAGCAAATTAGATCTTCTGTTTTTGTCATTTCATTGATCTTTCCATGTGTTGAGAAAAGTCATTCCTGCCCACTGTTTTCAAGAAGCTCATAGCCCAAGTTTGGAAAGGTTGAGTGTATCATGTAATTATCAGCTTATCAGATTATCAAAGTGTTGTTGATAATGAAATACTCTTGGTGTATAGATGGTGTAATGCAATTTTAACTGAGAATAGGTGCCAGGAGATGTTTTCTGGAGTAGAAGCAGCTTATTAGAGAATCCTGATTGTGAGAAGAAGGCATTTTTCAGATAGGTATGTATGAGTGTGTGTGTGTGTGTGTGTGTGTGTGTGTGTGTATGAGAGAGAGAGGGGGAGGGAGAGAGAGAGAGAGTAAGAGAGAGAGAGTGAGAGAGAGAGAGTGAGAGAGAGAGTGAGAGAGAGAGAGAGAGAGAGAGAGAGAGAGAGAGAGAGAGAGAGAGAGAGAGAGAGAGAGGGAAACATGAACAAGTAGTTATGAGAAATATGAGAAATAGAATAGTAAATGAAATTACTGGTCTGGTACACAGACTCAAACTTAAGGAATGCTCAAGATGTCACTGAAGTAGTAGATGAAGCTAAAACATGAAGTGGCTTCTGTGCTTTAACTGTGGGTCTTAAACTCTTTCCTATAGATGACAACAACTAAATGCTGATGGCCAAGCACAGTTGAAAGTATTGAACCTGAACAGAGTGATAACAATGAGACACATTGAATGCTTTATACTAAAGAATGTGTGTAGATGTTTAAACAAAATCTCTTGCAAACCTGTGAACTTTAAACTCATAATAGCCGTTAAGTTCTCAGTTAAAGTTCTCTAATTTAAATTGAGATGTATGAAGGTAAAGATAAAACTTGACAATGAATCAGAAAGTTGTGGTTTGAATGGGTTTAGTTAGCATTTCATTACTGAGAAGTAGCACCATGACCAATGCAACTCCTATAAAGGATAACATGTAACTGGGGCTGGCTTACAGGTTCAGAGGTTCAGTCTCATTCTCATCATGGCAGGAAGCATGGAAGCATCCAGGGAGGCATGGTGCTAGAAGAGCTGAGAGTTCTAAGACTTGATTTAAAGGCAACCCAGAAGAGACTGGCTTCCATGGGCAGTCAGGAGAAGGGTCTCTTCTGCACAGGGTAGATCTTGAGCATAGGAACTCAAATCCGACCTCCACATTTCCTCTATTAAGGCTACATCTATTCTAACAAGATCATACCTCTTAATAGTGTTACTCCTTGTTAGTCATGCATTCAAGCACATGAGTCTACAGGTGGCAAACTTATACAAACCACAACAAAATCATACCGCATAATGAGCTGGAAGCAATGGAGTAAGTAATGGTGAGAATGCTGGGCAAAAAAGAATGCTTGTGAAAAGAGGATTGCGCAGTGTGATGCTCTCTCTGAAGTCAGTGCTACAAAATCAATTCTGTAAAGCACAGAGAAGAATCTTCCTTCAATGCTCAAAATAAAATCTATTGCATTATTTATAACCCAGCCTTGAAAAGGCTTTTTATATATTGGATATTACTTTATCAGATGTGGGATTGGTAAAGATCATTTCCCAATCTGTTGGCTGCTGTTTGTTTTCTTGACAGTGTCCTTAACATTACAGAAACTTTGCAAGAGAGACCTATGGCTTCAGTTGCATATGTAGCTGAAGATAGCAGTGTCTGGAATCAATGTGAGAAGAGGCCTTTGGTCCAGGGAGGACACCTCTTCTCAATATAGGGGAAGCCAAATCAATGTGGTGGAGAGGGTGATTAGGAGAGAGTGCACCTTCTTGAAGGCAAGTGGAGGAGGAGGAGGAAGGATGGGAGCAGGGTAGGGGAAGGGGAGAACATTTCAAATGTAAATACAGAGAGTATGTAATAAAAATGGAAAAAAACCCTCTTGGGGGGGATTTTCACCTGTGACATCATGCCAAATGCACTCTGATTTTATTATTTTCCAATGTTTCCCATTTTACTAACCTTCATAATGGACCTATTTCTTGCTAGACCCTTTTGCAAACACTTGATAGTGTCATCTAATTTATTCCAATAGTGTTTGATATCAGAGTCCTGAATGTTAACAGGATGAGAAAAATGAGGTCAGAAAGTGGTCCATCAGAGACCCAGGTTCCTAATGATGTTTCCTGTATAGAGCTAGCGAGATAGCTAAGCTAGAATAACTTGCTGTTCTCTCAGAGTATGTGGGTTCAGTTCTTAGCATCTACATCAGGACAGCAAGGCCAGGCAGGGTGGGGTATAAATATCCTCAGTTTTAGAGAATCTGATATCCTTTTCAGAGCTCTATGGGTTCTATCCTTCACATGGCACACATACATACAGCCAAGCAAACATACATAATCATGATAAATAAGTATATCTTTGAGTTTTCCCAGTATATCATACTATATTAGCAGTCAATACCATTCAGATCCCATCTTACCAATGTTTGAAAAGCAATTATCTAAGATCTATAAGATGTTTAGTGGACAAAAAATGCCTGCTGCCAAGCCTGATGATCTGAGTTTGATCCCAGGGAGAGTGAAGCAACTGCTGTGAATCTTATAACCTCCCCACACCTGTGCCCAGTGAAAAAGGTGAAAAAAGAATTATCCACTTTTTATGATTCATGCTTATTCATGTTTAGCCATAAAAGGTGTTTGTGTTCTAAAAACGTCAGCTTCATTTTCTCTTTGGAAACTGAAGGCCAGGGATAGTATGTTATAATATATTAGTGAAGAAGTCAGGGTGGAGAGCCACATCTATAAACCAGGTACTTATGGCCTTGTCAATAAGAATCTGTGGATTCTATAGATTATCTTCGTTGGTAAAGATTATTTATTTATGTATTTATATCCCAAATATATATCATCATCCTGGGGTCACTTCCTGCTTCATTATCCTCTGAGAGGGTGCACCCCCACAGATATTCTCTCCCACTGAGGCCAGATAAGGCAGCCATGAAGAATGATCAACATGTTAGTTGCATATGCACCAAGGGCCTGTTCCCACTTGTGTATGTTCTTTGACTAGTGGATCAGCCTCTGAGAACTCCCAGAGGTTCATGATAGTTGACACTGTTGGACTTCCTGTGAGGTTCCTTTTCCCCTCAGAGCCTTCAGGCCTTTGCTCAACTCTACAGTAAGTGTCCCCAACCTCAATTCAATGTTTGGCTGTGGGTGTCTGCATCTGTTTCAGTTAGCTGAAGGGTAGAGGCTCTCAGAGAAACTCATGCTAGGCTCCTGTCTGCAAGCACAACAAAGTATCATTACTAGTGTCAGGGATTGGTGCTAGGCCATGGGATGGGTCTTAATGTTGGGCCACTTGTTGGTTGGCCATTCCTTCAGTCTTTGCTCTATCTTTGTCTTTGCATTGCTTTTAAATAGGACACCTTTTGTGTAGAAAATTTTGTGGATGGGACATCTACCAAGGGTTTCTGCCTGGTTACAAGAGGTGGCCTCTTCTATCTCCATGTCCCCACTGGTAGGCATCTTGGCTAAGGTCACCCACATTGACTCTTAGGAGCCTTTCCTATCTCAGGTCTCTGGGAATTCCTAGAGATTCTCCCCTTTCTCTCGTTTACAGCTGCAGATTTCCATTCATTCCCTTGGCCCTCTGGGAACTCCTGTCTCTCCTCATGCCTGAACCTTATCCCCCATTTCTTTCCTTGTCTTCTCTCCCAACCAGTTCCCTTCATTCCTCCACCTCCTATGACTATTTTGTTCCCCCATTTAAGTGATATTCAAACACACTTACTTGAGTCTTCCTTCTTGTTTAGCTTCTTCAAGTTTATAGGTGGGTATCATACTTTACGGTAGTGTGCACTTATCAGTAAGTACATACATATCTGTATTATACATTTGCCTACACAGTTCATTATGTTCTTGTTTTTAACAGCTGAATAGTATTTCATTGTGTAAATAAACCACATTTTTGTATCCACTCTTTGGCTGAGGAATATCTGTGTTGTGTCCAGTTTCTGGCTACTACAAATAAGGATGCTATGAACACAGTGGAACATGTTTTTTTGTGATATGGTGGAGTGTTTTTGACTATGTGGCCAGAAGTGGTATGGTTATGTCTTTAGGTTGAATTCTTTCCAATTTTTTATAAAAACTGCCAGTTTGATTTCCAGAGTGGTTTTTATAAGCGTGCAATCCCACTAGCAAGGGAGATCTGTTACCCTTGCTCTATATCCTTACCAGTATGTGCTGTCACCTGAGTTTTTGATCTTAGCCATTCCATTGGTATAAGGTAGAATCTCAGAGTCATTT
Organism: Micromys minutus; assembly: GCF_963924665.1. NCBI lineage: Eukaryota > Metazoa > Chordata > Mammalia > Rodentia > Muridae > Micromys > Micromys minutus. Next base: position 14,947,679 of record NC_137963.1, on the reverse strand, counting down.
TGATTTGCATTTCCCTGAGGATCAAAAAGGTTGAGCATTTCTCTAAGTGCTTCTCAGCCATTGAGATTACACTGCTGAGAACTCTTTTGCTTTGTACGCCTCATTATTAATTGGGCTATTTGGTTTGTTGCAGTTTATCTTCTTCAATTCTTTATATAGTTTAGATATTAACCCTCTGTCAGATGTAGGGTTAGTAAAGATTGTTTTGTAATCTGTAGGGTGTCAGTCTGTGCTGTTGAATCTGTCAACAGGAGTTTTTTTCAGTCTCAGGAGGTCCCATTAATCAATCTTAGGGCCTGAGCAGTGGTGTTTTGTTCAGAAAAATGTCTCCTGTATTCAAGGCTCTTTCTCACTTTTTCTTCTATTATCTGGTTTTATGTTGAGGTCCTTGATCCACTTGAATTTGAGTTTTGTGCAGGGTGATAAATATGGATCTATTTGCATTCTTCTACATGCAGACATCCAGTTAAACCAGCAGTATTTGTTGAAGATTCTTTCCTTGTTTTCTTTGTGTTGATCATTGTTGAAATCAAGTGTCCATAGGTATGTGGTTTATTTCTGGGTCTTTGATTTTATTTCACTGATTAAAAACATCAGTAACCACAATCAAGTAGGCTTCATCCCTTCTTGGATGCAGGAATGGTAAAATATATTAAAATTCATTGATTTAATCTATTATACAAGTAAACTCTAATAAAAACATCACATTGCATATGTGATCTCTTCAAGAGACATCTCTAAACATAAATCAATACACACCAAGTAAATAGCCAACATCATATTAAGTGAAGAGAAAATTGATACAGATTCTTTATTCTTTTATCTTCTCCTTGCCATAAGTAAAGCAAGAAGAGTAGTATGTGGCTTTTGAACCCTGCTGTCTTTTGGTCAGAGACAATATCATATACTAAGGGAATTTTGAGCAAGTCTAACCTTGAATTTAGTGTCTTCTTAAATGGGGTGGAAGTAATTTTTCTACTGGGTCCTCAGTATAAGTTCACTGTGTAGCATAAGGAACTGTAATAAAATACATGTTATATCTCCAATTTCCCCAACTAGAAGATGGAAGGAAGAAAATGAATTTCACTGTGACTCACCAGAGGAACCATCCTCAAAGATTGTGTGGTATTTTTGCCTCATTCACTCCTATCAATATTTATTTTTATCTCTGTTAAAGTACCATGCTGGGCAGTACCCTTCCCTAAACCAAGAGGCACTCTGGAATCTTCTCCTCAGTAGGAATTTAAGCTTGCCAGCAGAGCAGACAATCATGGCTTTGGGTAGATAAAGTTACTTTATCATTTATCTGATTAGGAAACTAATTTTTTCTTTGTCAGACCTGAGGTGTTAGTTTTATGACATAAATGAAGACCAGAGTGTGTGATGAAACCACTGTTGGCAAGACCTCACAATTCAGAGAAACCCTTTAAAAAAAAAACCAAATAACAGGAACAAATTGGTTTGTTAATAAAAGAGCCAAGCTTAGAAAGAGAACAGCTTGTTGAGGAGGTCATGACAAACACATCCTCTTGGAGGTAAGTTTGGCTTCATAGAATTTTGCATTTTTTGGATAGGACTCATGAACGTTCTCACTTTTCTTCTTTCTTTTTTCTTTATTTGTCCCCTCCCATATCCTTTCCTTCTTTCTTAGAACTATAGTCAGATGTATATCTGAATTCCAGGACTATAGAAGGTGTGCCAGAAAGACAGATGATCTCTATGAATTTGAAGCCACTGGAAAGAATGAAATAAAGAAAGGAAGGAAGGAAGGAAGGAAGGAAGGAAGGAAGGAAGAAAAACAGAAACAAAGAAATAAGAAACTAGAAGAAAAAAAAAGAGAGAAGGATGATGAGGAATATGATGATGATGGTGGTGGTGGTGGTGAAAGTACACCTCTATTCTTAATAGCTAAAAAAGAAGAAAGATTCTAGTAGTTCAAACACATATCTTTCAGTTTAAAATTGAATATTTTTATAATTTTATGTAATATAGGTAATATAATTATAATTTTATAATATGTGCAGGGCACTTTGATCATTTTAATTGTATTTCTTCTCTTAACTACTTACATATACTCCTACTTCTCTCCACTGATTCAGCTTCACACCCACCTTTTAATTACTTGCTGAGTCTGCTTTGTGCTGACAATGTGCAGAGGATATGGGTTTATCCACTGAAGCATGGTTGATGTAACTGCAACCATGTTTGTTAAAAGACCTGACTCTCCCACAGAAGGTACCAGTTCTCTGCAGCATCTCCAATAGGGGTGAGAGCTCATACTCTTACCCACCATCTGTGATAAAATTTTGACTGTTTGGATCTTATACACATGCGCTGTAGAGGAACCAGAGTTGCTATGAGTTCATCCATGGTCCTCTCAGGTCTAAATAACACTGGTTTCCCTCAGTTCTCCCAAAACATCTGGCTCTTACTGTCCTTCTGCGTGCTCCACCATAATGGCCACTAGGACTGACAAGGAGGTGGTGTATCATTGCTTTCCAATTTGTGGCTGAATGAGCATTCTACACACACTCACTTATGCCTTTCCCTTTACTTGTGAGTTTCTGCACTAACCACAAATTAAAATCTTTAATTTAAAATAAAATTGAAACTCTTCTGATATGGATTAGGGGCTGGTTTTGGTAACCAACTAAAAGTGATAGCAATAGCTATAAATAAAATATATGTATTTTGTGGGGTATGTATTTCTAGAACACTTGTGATCAAAAACTGGAAAAGAGGTATCTTGCACATGGCATTGTAACCCATGATTTTCCATAATCATATTAACATCCCCATTTCCTTTATATTTCCCCCAGAAAGTATATTTTACCTAACCCCTGCCCTATCCACTTATGTTGTGAGATACCACAGAGAACAGGAGAATAAGCAAAGCAGTGCTGACTGGAATAAAAGCAAAGATGATGGAATGGTAAAGTATTCTCTATGGGTTCAAGAAAGATACAAGGTATGTCTTCCATGTGCTAGACAAGGAGTTAGGAGATAAAAGCAAAGGAAAGGGAATGATATGATTTGTCTTTTTGCAGCTACAGTATTGTAAATAATCTGAATTGATAAATTAGAGAATCTTAATGTTTCTTTGTGAAGACCACAAAGCAACCCCTTACTAGAGCAGCTAAAGGACACAGTATGTCTGACAAAGAAAAGATGTGGCACTGGGTGAGAAGGACAGGCTCTAGGGTCAGCAAGATTTTACCAATAAAATGAGGAAAATGCTAACATTAACTTCAAACATTGCTCTAAGAAAAAAATGAGAAAAAAACTGACCACAAATTTAGTGTCTAACCCAGGAGAAGAACTTGAGCTTACAGATATTCAATTCAATTTTGTTAAATCAATTAAATGAGATCAGAGGAAAGCGAGCATTTATCAGCATAGGGAGACTTGGGTGTGCCTGGTGTGTGGCTTTCCCTAAGTAAATAGGTTTGAAAGCAGTATTTTTTCAAGAGAGTGTATGAGACACTTCTGGGACTTTGGAAAAGCTCCACTCAGTATTTCAATTCCTCTCCCCAAAGACTGCCTTTCCCTTCCCCTTTCACATTTCCATGTCTCTCACTTCCATGGAATTTGGTCCTAGACATCGATTTATCTGGCCCTTATCTTCTTCTTGCGATGTGTTTGAATATGTGAGTTCCTAGGAAGTCAATGATATGAAATTATATTACCATCAGTTGGGTTTAAATGATGGCTGGAATCTTTTATAACTCATTATTTTTTGCAAATCCTCCAGATGCTGTGACCAGAAGAGCATTAGTGACTCTCGGTGTCATCTTTTTTTCTGTCAGACCCCATCCTCATTGATTCAAAGAACAAATATCATCTATTAATAAAATAAATATTTAACCTATACCACGTGCTGAATGTTATGGTAACTGCTAAGGATTAGGTGTGAGTGAATTGCACTTCCCCCTGCCTTTACTATTATCCTCCTATAAAAAGAGTAGAAAAGGAATGGAGTTTGCAATAAATTAAAGCAAACAGCATGAGGAACGGGGCTGGGTCAGGTAAGTAAGTCTGGTTTCCAAAGCAAAATTTAATGAGGACTATTAAGGTCAGACACTGAAAAACCTATATGTAAGCCAGGAAAGTCAATGAATGGTGTGTCTCAGCCAGATCCAACAGCCTATGGTTAAAGCAAAGGCATGCGATAGGCAGAAATGTACAGGGAATGGCAGCAAATCCATAATGTGTGGCATTCAAAGTTGGTTTTAACAAGATTTGAGGCTGGAAAATCAAGCAAAAGGCAGTGCTTGACAGTTCCGCAGGTCTTCTGAGGAATTTGAATAGGCACAGTGCTTAGAACACTGGGGAACCTTCATTGGAAGACCAAATGAATCAATCAACAATGCTCCAAGTGCGGTGAGAGAGCTTCTGCTAATTTTAAACTGGAATGTGAGTTCGGTGAGATGATCTGTATGATTTCGGGAAACAAAAGATTTATTCTATGCCTTGTGGCAGCTAGTGAAATGATCTTTTGTATGTTGTCAGAGTCACAACATGTACGAAGGTATGAGAGAATTTAAGGAGTCAAATGAAAAATCAGAAAAAAAAAATGCATACTGGAGAGCATGTTAAATTACGAAGATTTATGGCCAGCCCTAAGATTTGCAGAGGATTATTAAGTCTTCCAGGGTGTGTGACAATGTGACAAGACATATGCAATGTACTATCAGATCATGGGCTTTTACTTCTTAAAGACTCAGTTTATTTCCATATATGACATGGTTCATAATAGTCTAATATATTCACTATCCTGAGATGCTTAGAACAGATGATGTGAAAAGGTATCACATAATTTAAATTCCTTGGTACAAGTTTACTAGAGCAAATATATTATTAACTACTAACAGTGGAAGATTCTTGCTGAGGCTTTTGGAATCTGTCTATGAAACTCACTTCCCAAGGGAGAAGACAGTTTTGGGTATGTAGTTTAAAAGCAGGAGCCAAAGCTCAAGTATGAGGTGACTGATTTTACATAAAAGAAATAAGTTTAAGGAATCAAAGGAGATGTATGTCTGTATTAAAATATTTAAATACAAGGCAAAGTCTCCCTACAAGTCATTCCAATAGCTCAATAGTTTTGCAACGTCGTGGTCTTTATTTGTTTGCTTTTCATGGTTTTTGTTGTTTTATTTATGTTGTTCTGTTTACCCTCTAAATAGTAGAATGTGACAGCCAGGTGTGCCGAACCTCACCCACCATGTCAGATTCTTATCACGACTAGCTCTTTGTGTTAATTTGAACTAAAATGGAAAGTGTAGAATGGTAAAAGAACAGTTCCCCAAAGGGAATTTTTGGAGCTAGCATTAGTAAGAAAAATAAATGCATAAACACAGAAGCACGCTGAAGCTTCTTTCCAGAAAAGGACAGTTTGTCTTCAAAACCTATAGGATCATCCAAAGCAATGGACTTTAATGCAAGAGTCTAAAGGACAGTCAGCTTAAGAACAAGCCTCTCAACTATCAAATGATCTTGGCTCAGCATGCTGGGATGATATGGCCCATGAATCTTTGGGCACCATTCAGGTCTTAGAAGAATATTGAAGTACAAGTGTATTATTTCCCAGGTAGAGAAAATGACGCTGTGGGGAGGAAGTTTCCTGTTCCTTTAAAATGAAACCAACATGAAGACCCTTTCCTTCTTCGTTTCTCTTCAGTAAAAAGAGATAAACCAAATAAGGGTTTCAATTAGTCTTGATTAGCATTGAACTATTCAAGAGTTTACTCATATAGCTTAGCCAGTTCTTATGATTATTTTAAGAAGCAACACAGACAAGGCAAGACAAGGGTGTGCCAGAGACACTCACAGAAGGATTAAGGGTGTTTGTAAGTGGTAGCATGTTAAGATCATGATTTGTTTACATGCCTGAGTAGCCAAGCAATTTGTTGTATTACCATTTATCAGATGCTGGGGTTTGAGCTTAACTCTGGCATAGATTCTCCACAATCTGTTCTCTGCATCTTTTTTTTCTTTTAGGCAACACTTCCATGATGGTAAAAGCATCAGGCAATGACTTTCATCTGGCAGGTCGCAATTGATTGTTCCTATAATTCATCATTTTATGAAGCCAGCTCTCACCATATTGGACCCAGCTTGACAAGTCTTAGCCTTCTGTGAGACATCATTTTAATTATCTTAGCATCTGAAGGAAGAACTCCACAATTATCCTTTAGGAAAACTCCAGGGGTACACATTTTGAAAATTTGTGTCTAGGACTCTATGTGCAGAATCAAGGTATCATATTATCCAATGTTCCTGGCAAGTTCTGAGACTAAATTTCAGGCCACAAGAGGTTTGTTGTTGCTTGCAAAGGTCAAGTTTAACCACGTTTATTAAATTACAAACTTGCCTGTCTTTTGTCTTCAGGAGATGGTCTGAATTAAATAAAGCTTTCTTGTTCTGGTCAAAGTGCAGATTACAGCTGAGAAACATCTAAAGAAATTAGGGTGGCCAAGAACACTGATCACAAAACCATAACAAATGGCTCCTGTCCTTACAGGGGAGCATTCTGTTTGATACAACACTGTGATGCAGGATATGTGGAAATCTAAGACAGACTGAGTAGCAAACTTGTCTTCAAAAGAAGCTAAGTTGTTAGAGGAGTTTTTGTGCTCCTCACTCAACTTCAGTTGTCTAGTTTCATATGCACTTCTCAAACCACATTTGCAGTTAAATAGTTTCCAACAGACCTTCCATTGCTTTGGTAGTAAGACCACAAGGTTTCTTCACTCTGATCTACTGGTTCTCCTGCAACCCTATTTTACACACACACACACACACACACACACACACACTTGTAATTTTATAACTTCCCTTGGCTATTTGCAATCCTTTACAAAATGTTCTTTAGCTTGGGACCTTTAACTCCAGATGTTCAAATGAGAAACTTATTTGAATCTTTCAGAACTTTGCTTAAGCATCAAAATCTTAAAGAAGTACAAATTTTATGATATTTCAATAAAAAGGTTATTGAGAATGATGGCAGGAGGAGTGTAGTGAAAATGGAAACTTAAGGGTTCTTTGGAGAGTCAGTCATGTTGAGTTGTGTCTTCCTGGGGCAAATACATGAAGGAGTGTTTTCCTCATGCAGACAGAAGTGAATTTCTGAAGTAACATTTGGCAGGAGCAGACACAGGTGAAAGGATGTCCTGCTAAAGTAAATATGTGCAAGGACAGGTGATGAAGAATTCCTCCTTAAGTCCACCTTCCTTTTCTTAGTGGTCTGCTGAAATTTCTTGCCACTTCCTGGGACTTGGGCTGATTAGCAGTGTTGTCAGCTGATACCGACTCACATGCTTAGGCAAGACGAGTGCTGAGGATAGGTTCAGAGAGGACATGTGACGCTTGGAGGGAGTCAAACAGGACGAACAGCACAGGAGGCTGAGTTTGGCTTGCCTATAGAGCTTCAGTGATCTTTGCTACACACAACAAAGTCACAGCCTAGAACTTCTCCTGGTATTCCTTCGGGTCTCTGTTGCTGACTTGTGCTGAAGCTAAGACCTGGTTGTCTCTGCTATGTAGTGATGCAATTGCTGGTTAGTGTTTGGTTGCTTGACTCTCCTGAGCTGGACTGCTGGTGCATTCCTGAAGTGTCTGAAAATGAATCTAGCTGCTGCCATTGACCTATGAACTCAACTGCTGATTTCCAGACAAAACAGACTGAAGTTCTCCAAAGAATCCTTTCCAAACGAGTTCACTGTGCCCACTCCTCCATATCCTTTCTTTTTCACTACCTCTGGTGGGTGGTAGGCCCAAAGGGAGATTAAAGCATTTAAGAACCATCATTGAAAATAGGCATTTAAAAACTTAATGTTACAAGGTGGAAACTTCTTTTTCTGATGAAGTTATTCCTTACAGCATTTTGATTTACAGACCCAGGTAGCAGAAAGAAGATTCTAGCACACATGTGCATGGGTACACACACAATAATGTAATTTCCCCTCTCCAGCAATCTATCTCTGCATACCTACAAATTTTCTGAATTATGTGTTTACTTGCTTTCCACTTACTGTTTATTCTTTGGTAATCCCTTGTTTACATTTTTAGCTTACTACTTGTTTTTCTATGTGCACTTAGAATTTCCAATGTGCTGATCATTAAAACAGTCACTGTGAAGGACTTGAAATGCTACTCGTGCTGTGGAAAGTGAGATGGGTGTGTAAAAGCCTTTCACCAAGTGTGAAAATTGTAGTTCAAAAATAATGTCAAATGTTTCATCAGTGATATTACAGTGATCCCAGTTTGGATTTGAAATGTTAATTCAGGAGCACAAGCTGGCTCCTGGAGAGATTGTGCACTTACCCTAAGCTGTTAGTTCTAGCTGAACTCAACTTTCTGGAGGGACAAACAATGTGCACATTCATGAAACTTAACTATCAAGGACTATGATGTCCTGTCTAGTAGAATTCATTTTTGATTTTTGTTTAGGTCACTGACATGCCTTGAATTTCTGTCTCTCAAGTAGGCAGAAGATTTTGACATGCCTGAAACTTCTCTTAAGATTTTACTTTTATGTGCATATAGTTGGTTTGTCTGTGAAGGTGACTAAATTAGTCCCCACTGGAAGCTTTCGTGTCCCCAGGCTTGATTCATAGAAGTATCTCTGATTTGCTGATAAATAGTATCTAATTCATGGCAACTGGCTGATAATCTTTACATAAAGTGTGTGTGTGTGTGTGTGTGTGTATGTGTGTGTGTGTGTGTGTGTGTGTGGACAGGATATATATGTGTCCATGCACAGGTGTGTGTAGTATATGTTTAGACTTGCATATGCATGCATACATATGTATCGTGAGTGTCTGCCTATCTCATGTGTGTGTGCAATAAATGTGAGTGTGCATGTACATGTGTATGTGTTTTGACTATTGAACGTTTGTAGATGATGTAGATGCTCCAGAGAGAAAAAAGAATTTGGTCATGGAAGTAGAGGAATAATTAGAACTCAAGTCTTTTTATTTAGTTTTGCTTCTGTTATGATCTGTCTTTGATATCTTAGACATAAATATGGTCCATTATATTGTCATCCTAATGTAACTGTCAAACCCTCATTTGGAAATGTTTCACATAAATACTCTTTGGTTCACTAGGGAAAGTATACTTAAAACCCCTGAGTTTCTCTTGAGAAATGCTCTCACTTTTAAGGCCCCAGATTTCAGTACTGCATGTCTACTTTCCTCTAAGACTTCGAATCAGCTGTGCCTTCCAAGAGCCAGTGAGAACCTTTGTCCTGGCTATTGCTTTCCAAAAACTTAATCAATCAAAGAAACATATAAAAAAAACAAAGACAGCATCTTGCTTACCTTTCACGATGCCGAATCAGCCTCTTTTTCCACATGCTCCAGGAATTTACTCTGGGATTTACGGATTCACATATGTAAGATGAAAACCTGGTACTTAACCGGGTGTCTAAGGTGCATTTCTGGGTTTTCCAAAAATAACTATTTATTTTTGCTATTTATTCTTTCCCTCTCTCTTGTACTTTGAGTACAGGTCAGTTCTTTCAGCATGGGCTTGAATGCTTATCTGTAAGGACTTTTCTTGCTCCCTCAGACTATTTTTCAAGGCCATGATTTATATCAGAGAACAATACCTTAGAGATGCTTTTACAAGTATAAGAGGGTGGCTCCAGGCAGAAGACAAAATGGTCTTTTCTCTTTTCCCATCATCTCAGTTCTGTCCTTAGCTTCTACTCTGAACCTTGGTCCCACTGTCTCTTCTTTTCCTATTTCGGCAAATACCTTCCTGAAACCCCTGTTGATCTGTATTTGGAAATTTATGCTACAGGAGTTGACTGAGCTTTTTTTTTTTGTGAAATATTCACAAGAATAATCACCTTTTAGGTTGAACATATCAAACACACATGGAATGAATACTTGGGAAAAGAAGAAAAGAGCTTCATTTCTGGTTGTTTTACAGAGAGAATGATCTTTTGCTGTTGGCACATAAAGGCAGAGGGAACTGGCATTGCATATCTCAGAAGCAGGCTAAAGCTTAGTATTTGCTTAGCTACTGTTCTATTGCTGTTAAGAGACACCGTGACCTAGGCAACTCATAAAAGTAAATCATTTAATGGGGGACTTGCGTGTATTTTCAGAAGCTTAGTCCAGGGTCATCATGTGGGAAGCAAGAAGCACAGCACTAGAGCTGTGAGTTTCAATTCCTGATTAACAGGCAACAGGCAGAGGAAGAGAAACACACACACACATACACACACACACACATATAAAGAGGAGGAAATGAAAGGATGGGGAGGGGGAAAGGGAAGGGAGGAGAAGGGGAACAGAGAGGGAGAGGGAGAAAAAGAAGGAAATACATTTAGCCTACCATGGGCCTCTGAGACCCCAAAGCAACAATGAGAGCTTTTAAGACCCCCAGCTTCTTTAACAAGACCACACCTCTTCATGCTACCCAGTTTTACTGAGGGCCAAGCATTCAAACGTATGAACATATTGGATCTTTCTCTTTCAAATCAACATTTAACATTATAGAAACCTTGCACTGGTCTTTTAGGTAGTATACAATGCCCACCGTAAAATACCCTTGATATGCTCCATTAAACTTCTGCTTTAATACCTCTGGTATTGAAGAGGTCATCGCCTTAAGAAGCTTCTGTCTGTATCACTTACATCTCATCACCAAGCACATTCATGCAGCCTATTAAAACCCTATTTATAGAACCTTGTGTGATTCTTATCTAGACAGAGGACATTCTAGGTTGTTCTCTGCTATAAAACAATAATACAATTGTGGTTTGGGACTCGTGAACATTTAATTTCATTTTAATTTTTACATGCATGTAACCACATACTTTTGTACCAGCGTCCTGGTTGCTCAAAAAACAACTGAGACTTTTTATTTATAAATAAATACCTAGACCAAAAGCTTTGGCTCATTTCTTGACTAGCTTATAACTAAATTAATCCATTAATTCTATTTTATGAGTGACATGTGAGTGTTTACCTCTCCTCAGTTTCATTTGTCTCCTCAGAGTTCAGGCAAATCTCTTCCTAGGCCTAACTCTATCCCCGAGTTCCTCTGTTCCAACTGGAAATATCACCTCCTATTTCCTGCCTGAACTAGTAGGCCATCAACTTTTGATTGACAGGTGATGCTTCTATATAGTAAGAGAGTTTCTCTACATATGAGTACTATCCACCGCCAATTCCTTTCCCTCCAATTTCTTCTCCATACAATTTTTCTGTCCCAAATTCAAGTGATCTTCTTTTGTTTGTTTGTTTTTGAACCCACTGAATCCTTTTCATCTCTAGTTACTTAGTTACCAGTATTCACATGGGTATAGCATGACCCACGGAATCATGGGGAAACCTTCCAGGGGACAGACCTCCTAAGAAAACTGATCTCTACTTCTAGTAACCATCATCCCAATAGCTCCCCGGATAAGGGTGGAACTTGATGATGTCCTTCACTATCTACTTTTAGCCTTTGCTAGATTTATTTGGGGGTTTTTGCTTCCAGACCCAGCTTCTGTAAGTTCTCATGTGCAATAGCCCTTTAAGGTCTAGAAAATACTGTCATCTATTTTGCCTGATTTTAGCAACCATTCCAATCCCTTTTCCATTACGATTCCTTGGAGGGAGGGTTTTGATATAGGTGTCTTATTTAGGATTGCATATAATTTACATCAATCAACATATTGATCTGTCAAGGGTCCCTGCATTAACTAACATGTATTGCAAAAAGAATCTTCTGTGACATGAGTTATGAGATGTACTAATATAGATGGGCAAAGAATAGGTTTTTATGCATAGTTTAATACTATGCAGTAGTAGACCTTTTCTTAGTACCCATGACCTACCCAATCATTAGCTATTGACCCAGTACTGATACCAAGTATGAGTTCTTTCCTGTGAAGCTGGCTTTGAATACAATCATAAAACAGTTGGTACTATTATTGCACAAGTGGGCTTATCTTTCCAAGCCGGTTTTTATTATAGGTTATAGATTCACACCTTGTTGAAACTGCTGATGACATTTCTCCTCTGGTAGTAAGTAACTGTTGCACTTTAAATAAGTTAGTTGTCTTTGGTATTGATGTTAGTGATGGAAAACTCTCAAACATGCATCTCTAAACAGAGAAACAGGATCAACACTTTATAATTCCTTCAGGATGTGGTAGGAAGTAGAGTTTCTAAACCACTTCGTACAGCATCTGCACAATGCCTAGTCTGCTGCCAGAGACTGCAAGAACTGTGGGTTTTGGGTCAGAATCCTTACTGCCATATTCTGTACTTATGTGGGAAAATCATGAATAGCAACCTAAACGGGAACCAAGACATTCAGTAAAGCTGTTATCTTCATTTCATTTTGTTGGCTTAAATCTGACAATTGTCTCTTCATGGAGAACTGAACCAAATGTTCCCATTATCTTCCCCTAGACTAAATGATCCTTCATAGATAAAAATCTCTCAGTCACACTTTATGCATAACCATTTTACTTCTTCCCCAAAACCCAAAAAATATTTATAAAAACAAATATTTGAATGTAAAGCTAAATGAGAAACGCAGAGAGTTTGAAGGAACTGAAGGGGATGGCAGCCCCATAGGAAAACCAACAGTGCCAACTAAACTAGACCTCTGGGAGCTCCCAGGGTCTGAGTCACCAACCACAGAGTATACTGGGTTGGTCCAAGGCCTCCCCCATACATAAGTAGCAGAGGGCTGCCTTGTCTGGCATCAGGGGGAGAGGATGAACCTAAATTCTGAAAAGACTTGAAGCCTCACAGAGGGAGATGCTCTTGGGAGCACCCTATCATAGAAAAAGAGGAGGGGGAATGGAAGGGAGAACTTTGGAGGGGACAGTAGGTGGGACAACATTTTAAATGTAAATAAATAAAATAATTAATGAAAATGTAAAAGAAAAAGAGGGTTTATGTGACAGTCCATCTTTGATTCATCAATAAGACAACTCAACTTCCCCTTCTAGCTCATCTCTCAGCAGGAACTGCAAAATCATATTTATTCATCTCCGCTTCAAAAGCTATCCAGTTTCCTTTAGGGCTCTGGCGAGCATCCCTGGGCAGGATGTCCCCTGCTGACACGTTGCAGCCACAGCTTTTCCAGGCCCAGGCATCAGCAGTTGCTGGTTTTCTTGAGCTTTTACTAATCTGCCAGTCTGTCTCCTGGGTTCAGTTAATTTACATGTGGAGCATGAGGTTGGAATTCATCTCTGATGCAAAGGCAAGAAAACTGAAGCTGAGGGGTATAAAGTGAGTTTTCCAAATCCAAAGAGGAATAAGTGAGAGAATTGGGATTCAGCCATCTCTTTAATTCCAACATCTGAGGGTTTCCTTCTTTTTAGTCAACCTTTTTTTTTGTTAAGAGGCATCATGTTTGATAACTAAAATAAGTATAATAAGTCCTCCCAAAGGGTCTGTGACTTCCTTATCCACGGTGTCTCAGTTAGGTTTCCAGGACCAACCATGAGTTCCAGCACATCAATCAGAAAGCACTTGCTACACCCATAGCATGTCTTCTCAGGATTAAATGAGTCAAACATCAAGAACAGATGGAGGGTACAGCTCATGAAGCTCTGCTTGCAATGGAGGGAAGGTACCTCTGTTTAGTTACTAGTCCTCCAGTGTGTATAGCCCTACATCATGCACACAGAGACAGCACCACAATATGGTTATATACCATGTACAAACTTCGCACTGTGAGTCAAAAGCATGAAGTTGAGATGGGGCTGTGAGAGGCATGGGAATCTAGAAGGAACTGGGATTAGTGTGTCTGTGAGGGGGAGTTAGTAGGTTCAAATACATTGTTAAATTCTCAAAAAAAAAATCTCAGATGAATAATATTTTAAGGAGGGGTAGAGAATTGTATAGAGGTAACTGTGAGTCAACTTGAGATGAAAAATAAAAGTAGTCAAAATCGAACTCCTAGCCTTTGTTTATAGGTCCTAAAACCCCAGCAATAAGTCTCAGAGCTTTATCGGGTCATGACAAAATGTTCTATTAGAAAATGAAAGCCTAGGATGAATCAAAAGCCTTTTGTTCAGGTGATGTGCCTACCAGCAGGCTCTCAAAGTTAATTACATAGATTCGGTGATGAGGTACTTATGCCATTGCTTCTCAGCATCTCACAGTCCAAACCCAGAGACCAAACAATGCAATAAATCATTGTGATGAGAGGTGGAGAATGGTGAGTGCCAAATGGAGGAATCAGAGAAGAAGGTACGGAAGAGTATGCTTCAAAAGAGAACAGAGTAGTCAGTGGTTCAAATTAATTGCTATGTCATCCAGCTCCAGAATGACAGAGGTTACTATTTTCCTCCTTCTTTACAGTGATTAAACTTCTACAGTGTGTTTTCTCGTGTGTTTTGCTGCTGCCAGTTGATAGTTCTACTCTTCAAGCTAATTATAGTAGAGGTTTAAATGAAATGGCATGGATAAGGCTAGGAAGTGGCTAACCTAAATTTTAATCGAATTCCAGTGGACAGCAACACGGTTCCAAGAGGGAAAAAAAAAGAGGTTGGGAAATGCCTTCTTCCTGGATGCCTGGGAAGAGGAAAAGGTGTCCTGGCTCATATAGCAACTGCTCCTGCCACAAAGAATGTTGACATAATTGTTACAGAATGGAATTATCTAAAGCATGTCAGTAGAGAGCAGGCTGAAGACAGTGTAGGGAACATTCAATCAACAGATTGATTCAAAGAATGTTGTTTTGGGGGAAAGAAAGATAGCTGATGGGAGATATGATTAGGCCGTACATGACAGACATTTCCTAAAATTGGCATTCCTAAATAGTGGTAAGAAAAATGTTCAGAATGGTTTGAGGAAAATGAGTTCAATGAACTTAGGAAAATTTGAGTGTTTGAACTGTAATTGTTTGAGCAGGAGTTTTCTATTGGAGTTGGAAAGGACAGACAATGTGCTGTTTATGACGAAAGATTTTGGGGTTCAAGACAGGTCTTGCTATACAGCCCATGCTGGTCAAATACTAGAATTCTAGGTGTGAGTATCACAGGCAGAGTTTCTAATAATTCTTTTTAACTATAAAACAAAACTCCTTTCATACATCATAAGAATTGTATTTCTTTCCATTTAATTTGATGCTGCCTAATGGCTTGCTGTGTATTCTCCTTTTATTGTGTTTAGGCATGTGCCTTGAATTCCTGACCTCTCCAAGACTTTTAAAATGAAGGAGTGTTAGATTTTGTTGAAAGCTTTTTCAGCTTCTAATGTGAATTTTGTTTTTGAGTTTGTTTATATAGTGGATTGTGTGGATGGCTCTTTGTATATTGAACCATCCCTGCATCCCTGGGGTGAAGCCTATTTGATAATGGTGAATGATGTTTTTGATGTGTCCCTGAATTCAGTTTGGGAGAATTTTATGGAATGTTTGAATGTTCATAAGTGAAATTGGTCTGAAGTCCTCTTTGTTGGGTCTTTGTGTAGTTTAAGTATCAGGGTAACTGTGCCCTCATATAATAAATTTGGTAGTGTTCCCTCTGTTTCAATTCTGTGGAATAGTTTCAGGAGTGTCCTGTAGAATTCTGCAACAACAAAACCATCTGTCTAGCCCTGGGCTTTTTTTTTTCTTTTAAGTTGGGAGGTTTCTAACGACTGGTTCTATTTCCTTAGGAGTTATGAAAGTGTTTAATAATTTACCTGATCTTTCTTTAACTTTAGGCTTGTGGTATCTGTTTAGAAAATTTATTTCATGTATATGTTCCAGTTCTGAAGTAAGACCTGGTGATTTCTGAATTTATCAGTTTCTATTGCTATGTTTCCATTTTCATTTCTGGATTTCTTAATTTGGATACTGCTTTTAGTTAGTTTGGCTAAGTGTTTGTCTATCTTGTTGATTTTTTCTCAAAGAACCAGCTCTTGGTTTTGTTGATTCTTTGTATTCTCTTTCTTTCTAATTGGTTGATTTCAGCCCTGATTTTTGACTATTTCCAGCAATCAATTCCTCTTGGGAGTGTTTGCTTCTTTTTGTTCTAGAGCTTTCAGGTGTGCTGTGAAGTTGCCAACATCAAATTAAATGAAGAAAAGCATGAAACAATCCCACTAAAATTAGGGACAAGATAAGGCTGCTTACTCTCTCCCTACCTCTGCAATATAGTATTTGAAGTTATAGCTACAGCAATAAGATACAAAAGGAGATCAAGGGGATACAAACTTCAAAGGTGAAAATGAAGGCATTACTATTTCAGGATCATATGTAAGCTAAACCCAAAATCCCACCAGAGAACTCTTACAACTGATAAACCACTTCAGCAAGGTGAATAGATGTCAAATTTACTCAAATAAATCACTAGCCGTCTTTTATACAAATGATAAACAGGCTGATAAAGAAATTAGGGAAACAGCACCCTTCACTGTAGACACAAATATCTCTACCAAGCAAGTGAAAGATTTTTATGACAAGAACTTTAAGTCCATGTAGAAAGAAACCTAAGAAGATGTCAGAAGATGGAAAGATTTTTCCATCTCATGGACTGATAGTGATAGGATTAGTATAGTGAAAATTGGCATCTTATCAAAATCAACCTATAGATTCAATGAAATTCTCATCAAAACTCCAACACATGTTTTTGGTTTTTTTTTTAACAGACCATCATGAAATAGCAATTCTCAAATTAATATTGAAAAACAAAAAACCTAGGATAGTTAAAACAATTATGAACAAAAATAGAACTTCTGGAGAGATTACTATCCCTGACTTCAAGCCGTACTACAGAGCAATAGTGGTTAAACTGCATGGTTGGAACAGAAACGGACAGGTTGATCAGTGGAACAGAACCAAAGAGCCAAAAATAAACCCATACACCTACAGACACTTGATTTTTCACAAAGAAGCCAAAACCATACGATGAAAGAAAGAAAGCATTTTCAACAAGTGGTGCTGATCTCACTGATGTTCTGCATGTAGAAGAATGCAAATTGATCCATATTTATTACCTTGAACAAAGTTCAAGTCCAAGTGGATTAAGGACTTCAACATAAAATCAGATATACTGATTTTAAAAGAGAAAGTGAGAAATAGCTTTGAATGCTTTGGCACAGGAGAAAATTTCCTGAACAGAAGACTAGTGGTTCAAGCTCTAAGATCAACAATTGACATATGGGATTCATGAAACTGAAAACCTTCTGTAAGACAAAGGACAATAGGACAGATTGGGAAAATGTCTTCACTAGCCCTATATCCAATAGAGTGCTAATTTCCAAAATATGTAAAGATCTCAGGACTAATAAAAAACAAATAATCCAATCAAAAAAACAGGGTACAGGGTTAAACAGAAAAATTCTCAACAGAGGAATCTTGAATGGCCAAAAAGCACTTAAAGAAATGCTCAATATCCGTAGTTGTCAGAAAATGCAAATCAAAAGAACCCTAAGATTCTACCTTATACAAATCAGTATAGTTAAGATTAAAGAAAATCTCCAAGAACAACATGTCCTGGCAAGGATGTAGAGAAAGGGAATGCTCCTCCACTACTGCAAACTTGTACAACCACTCTGGGAATCAATCTGTTGATTTCTCAGAAAACTGGGAATAGTTCTACCTGAAGACTCAGCTTTACAGCTCTTAGACATATACCAAAAGATACTTTACCACACCACAAGGACACATGCTTCATTATGGTTAATAGACTAGTAAATATCTATAGTATTATTAAATAGCTAATGAGCTATTAAAAAACAAGGATATAATGAATTTTGTAGCCAAATGAATGGAACTAGAAAATATCATGCTGAGTTAGGTAATCCAGATCCAAAAGGACAGGCAAGGAATGTACCTATTGATAAGTGAATATTAGCTAAAAAATACAGAATATCCATGATATATTCCATAGACACAAAGAAGTTAAATAAGAAGGAAGTCCCAAGTGAAGATGCTTAAATCCCACTTAGAAAAGAACAAAATAATCTTGGAGCGCTGAGGGAGGGAGGGAACTGGGTGGGAAAAGGAGGGGGGAGAGGACTAGAAGGGCATGATCAGATGTGGGGAGAGGTAGGAAAGACTCCCAAAGGATCAGTAGAATGAATAAAAATATCCATCTGCCTGGTAGAAGGCAGGGAGTGGCTGAAATCTCTAGTAACTCCCAGAGACCTGGGATACAGGAGGCTCTCAATTATCAGTCTGGGTAACCTTAGTCTAAAGGCCCAACAGTAGAGAGAGATTTGAAACCTGAAGAGACCACCCCCAGTAGCCAGACAGGAATCCAAGTAGAGGGATGAAACATCAAACTGACATAACTTTCAATTCCAAATTTCTCCTGTCTAAAAGAAATGCAGGAACAAAAAATGGAGTAGAGACTGAAGGAATGGCTGACCAGTGACAGACCCAACTTGGGATTGACACCATGAACAGCCACCAATCCCTAATATTATTACTAATACTATGCTATACTAGCATGGCTGTTCTCTGAGAAGCTCTGCTGGACAGTTGACTGAGACATGCAGATACCCACAGACAAATGTTGGATGGAGGTCAGGAATCCCTAAGGAAGAGTTGGAAGAAGGATTAAAGTAACTGGAATGGGTTGCAACCCTATGGGGAGACTAAAAGTGTCAACTAACCTGGACTCCTGGAGCTCCCAGAGTCTGAGCCACCCACCAAAGAGAATACACAGGTAGGTCTGAGGCCTCAGGCAGTACATAGCAGAGGGCTGCCTTGTCTGGTCTCATCAGGAAATGATATTCATAATTCTGTGGAGACTTGATTCCTCCCCCAGGGTGGGGGGAGGGACCCTGTCAGGGGTGAAGGAAAGAGGGTATGTGGGAAAGAACTCTGCCAGGGGGACAAAGAGAGGGCAGCATTTTAGATGAAAATAAAGAACTTTTGTGAATTCTTACATTTATTATGAGAAAATTTTATGAAAAAGAGTTTGGATAAAGAACCTGAGGTAATGATAAACAGTTAAAAGGAAAAAGGAAGAAGTTAGACTTGCTTCTAGAAGTATCCATCAGAAGTCTGTGAGGTTTGATCCACTGAGGCTGGCCTACAACATCAATGTGAGAAGAACTATCTGAACACATCCGGGGAAATGTAAAAGTTGTTTACCAATGTTTGCTGTGTATTAAAGAACATAAAATATGAATTAAGCACTCCTGGCAGTTGTACCAAACTATAATTTTCTACTTAACTGAAATAGTTATTTTGTCGTAGTTCTGGAAATTGGTAGGTCCATGATCAAGGTGCCAGAAAGGGCTGGTAAGGGCTTGCTTAAGGTTCAAAGGTGACTGCTTGCTTTGCCATCATTACATGGTATAACCAAGAGCAAAACAACCATCTCTCTAAGGTCTTCTCAGACCACTTACATTCTGCATGAGGCCTTTACTCCCAAGACCTAATTGCCGTTCAAAGGCCTTGTCCTTTAATATCAACATGTTATGTGTGATCGTTCTCATATATGAATTTTTAAAGGAGCACAAGTGCTTAATTCCCATCCAATTGAAGTGATTTTCTGTACCATTTTGATTAGACTATATTGTCTAGTTTAATCATTGAGATATTGTTGTGAATATATTTTGTAGACTTGATTAATGTTTGCAATCCATTTCTTTACTTACATGACATCACCCTCATCAATGACTCTCACCTAATCAGCTGAAGGCTGTAAGGTATCTCAGGAAGAGTATATTCTGTCTCAAGACATTAAAGGAGAAAATGCCTGAGCTTCGGGTCTGCTTGCTTCCTTTGCACATATCAGGCCCTTTAGCCCCTATAACATAAAGAATACTTTTAAAAATTGCATGTATATGGTATTTGTGTGCATATGTGTACATGGTAATATGCATATGTGTATATGATGTGCATATGGTATGCATATGTACATGTGTGCACATGTGTATATAGTATGTCTATGTAGATATGTGTATGTTTGCCTGTATGTAGGTGGTGTACATGTGCATTCTGTGTATGTATTGGTCCCTGTGTACCTTTTGGGTCTGTACAGATTCTTAATCAGCACATGAAAGAGTGGAGCTTGACAAGAAATGATGTCTGTGCTGATACCTTTAGATCAACTTGTCATAAGCTAAGGTCATCTAAGAGGTGGAAGTCTCAATTAAGACAATGCCTTCTTAAGATCTGGCTTTATAAAAGCCTGTAAAGCATTTGTTAAGTTAGTGTTTGATGGAGGAGGACCCAGCACATTATGTGTGGAACCCCTCCTGGTCTGTGTTCTATAAGAATGCAGGTTGAAAAGGCCACAAGGAGCAAGCCAGTATGTGGGTCTCCTCCAAGGGTTCTTCATCACCTCCTGTTTCCAGATTCCTGCCCTGTGTGAGTTCCTGTCCTCACTGCTTTTGATGATAAGCTGGTATATGGTCCTATGAGCAAATTCCACTCCCATGTTGCTTTTGGCCATGGGGTTTCTTCACAGCAATAATAAACCTAAGATCATGTCTTTACTTGAGATGAGTGTAGCAGTTGGGACAAAATAAAAAGCTTAAGAACCTAGATGTGATGTGGACAGCAAAACAGAAGGTCAGGAGAAAAAAAGTCTTTAGTTTTGATGTGGAGTTTTGTGCTTAAGGAACAAGTGGTACAAGAAATATTTATGTATTAAAAAATGCATTTCAGAGAAATGGAGTCAGCATTATTTCCAGTGTGCAAGAGTTATTTTTGACAGAACGTGTGTCTAAAGGGAGCACTCTGACACATGTACCTGTCAGTACTTAACAGTGACCTAAGCAGTGACCTGAGGCTGCAACTGAGCAAAATACTTGCAATAGAAGATAGAAAGAGCTGTTTTCATGTTTATTTTGTTGTTGTTTTGTGAGAATAATTTGAGCTAAGAGTTCTGGACATTTTTGAATGGAATGGGGATGCATAAGGAAAGGAGAAGAACCTTGGAGAAAAACAGAGAGGACCAAGACAAGGCAAACTTAATGAGTCACTGGTCATAACTAACCATGACTCAAACCTTCAGTGTGATAGATGAAGGCCTCACCACCACAAGTGTGGAGGAATTATTAATGCATGTGTGCATAATGAGACACTTGGTTATAGAAACCACACTAGAAGCTTCATTGTAACAGTTCAACAATTATAGCCCCAGCTTTCACACAGCGGGACTTACTAGTCATAGGAGTCACTCAGAGGAAAAATATGAATCCTGACTCTGAGGAACTATTTGACCCTGTGTTCTAATAGCACTCAGAACTTAGCTCTGTACCATCATGCGTCACTGGAATGATGTAACTATGTTCTATATTTAGTCTTCAAGGACTTACTTGGTTCTACAATGAGCCATTTACTGAACTTCTCATGGAGCAATACATTAGTGAACAAAAATAATGATTAAGTTCTTCATCTTCGTGGATGCAAGTGTCACAAAATAAGGTAGTTACTTATGCTAATATGGGCAGTGACAGTCTAATGTAAAAATAATTAAAGCTACTGTATTAATCAACCAGGACGTCATAGTAACCCATATGCCTCACTCAACTCAGAATCTCAAAATTTCTACGAAGCTAATGTTCATTTAAGGCCAATAATGTCATCTTCATTAAATTTCTTTTCTGGTGCTCCAGAGTAACCAATGTCTGCAAGATGGCTGATAACTGCAATGTTAGGGGAAATAGAGGGATGCTTCTGTGTCTTACTCAGCCAATGCAATTGTTAAGCTACTTGTTACACTCCGTTGAGCTCTTGGATCATCTCATATGCAGAATTAGAGAGAATGGTCTATCACACATTTAGAGTGTTTCAAACCCATACATTTTACAGGTACAAACAGGCAGCTTAGGTCATATAAAGGTCTTTGTTATTTTTATCATATTTAATATAGAAAATGACTAGATGGTGTGCACATAAGAATGAATGAATGTTGACACTCAGTCTTTTTGAGATATTGTCTTCAGGATTTACATTGCATATGCCCACCCAAGAACTGCAATAAGAAAACTGCTTTGGTATAACTGAAAAATATTATTATATTTAGAATGAAGAAAATAATAAAGATTCATTGAGTTTCCTGTCTATTTGTTTCCTCAAGTAAGGAAGAATTTCTCTCAAAGTAAGACACATACGTAATTCATCACTGAATTCTCAAGACCTAATGCAAGGGATGACCCAGTTTTGTATTGTCATATGTATATGTAGTTCTCCAAAAGATGATTGAGGTGGGGAATGCCAAGGGCATCTGCATGCCTCCTCCAAAGAATTTGTATTTTTTTCAAAGAAACTGAACTGTCACCTTTAATATAAATGACTATCCCTGAAATTTATAAGCCACAGTTAATAATAATGACATTTCAGCTTCTGAGTTCAGTAGAAGCATGTTCTCTGTTGTTCCATGGCTTGGGGGCAGTGTTTGGAATAGAGATAGCTGTCACCTCCTACTCTTCAGATATGATCTACTCACAGTTGACATATTCATCAACCACATAGACTCCTTGTTCAAAAAGATAGACAGGTCAATGTTTTACTGGCAACCATTGCAATAACTAGAGATAGAATTACAAGAAATGTGGAAAATCTTGCTCCGAGAGCCTGTCATCACAGTGATTAGAGTCTCTGCAAGGCATGCTATTAAACAATGGGTAAGCTATAACCTGTTTTATATATTTCTATGGAAACATGTATCTCACTCTACTGTTTAACCCCTTTTCATCATGGTCCTTTAGTAACAGTAACTACTTAAATAACCACAAATCAACTATCTGAAATCTTGACATAGACTTAGCAAAATGAATCTGGCTAGTGTTTTTATTATTAGTAGTACTGAAGGGAACTGGGATGTAGGAAAGACAGGAAGAAATATGAACCAGCTAAGACTCTTTGGAATGAAAGGTTGTATATCCCTGTGACCTATTACCTGCATTTACATAATTTCATGAATGTGCAACATGCGTGTAGCAAAATAAGCAGAATTTGATAACTGCAGATCTTGGCGAAGTTAATAGTGTTGTCAGCAGTGAACAATCAATCAATGCTACCATTGTAAGTTCAAAAGAATCCAGTGAAGGTTGCTTAGGATAACAAGTAAAGGTGAAACGGGCTGAAAAGATTTTTCTGCTATTTTAGTAATAGCCATTAGGTAAAATCTCTTCAAAGGAATGAGGCATTATATTCTGTGTTGTTCTAAGTTGTGTTGCTAAAAGGTGGTGGCCTTATCACTAATAAACTAATAAACCAGATATGTGTCTTAAATGGATACATTTAACTGATGCCCTTCCTGGGCCACGCAAAGCTTTTCAAGCCTCCATCCTGCCTCTTGATACCCTATCCCTTTATAATTGCAGTGTACCAATGAAGTTCCATCATGAGACAACATCACATAGAATATGATGTTGCGTACAAGTGATTCATCTCTAATTTGAGCTACCATGTTTTGAGACTGCATGGTTAAGCAAAAAAAAAAAAAAAAAAAAAAAAAAAAAAAAGGAATTTATATTAGTTGGCACATTGCTAAAGACTCTTGAGGTGAGAAAGATCCAATCATGGTTTGTAGCCCACCAAGGTTAAACTTTCTTTAGAAACAACTCCAAACTGCTGATTTCAGGGTAGAGCATCCTTGATCTACTAGAACAAGACTATTTGAAACTTGGGTCTGAAAATTTGTATATTTACAGGGTTTTGCTGCTCTCATGATTGTTTGAAAAAATTCAGTCTGTTGTCTTTGTGAGCAGTTTGGTGTAATAAAAGAAATCATTCTGCAGTAGGGTCTGGGTTGTACTGTGGCTATTTTGTCATCTGAAGAGTGTCAGTACAAGACTGAAGGGGACTTTCCTACTGATATGACTGTAAGATGTTTGCTCAGATTTCTATCTCCTCAAATTAGCTAAATCCATGGCCCAAGAGGGACAGCTGAGTTAGACTAAAGTGTTTATTTAATTAAAGATCTAGGGTCTATAAATATGGCTCAGGAGTTAGGAGTACTTTCTTCTCTTTCGGAGGACCAAAAATTGGTCCCAAAACCCACTTCCAGCAACTCACAACTGTTTTTAACTCCCAAGAAATGGACACAAGCTTCTGGCTTCCACGGGTACACACACACACACACACACACACACACACACACACACACACACCAAAAATAAAGCTAAAATAATTATTAAAGCATACATAAACACATCATAGCCTAGCACAAAATAATCCTACCTTAAACAAGTCCCTAGAGCTTTTCATCCCATAGAGGCATTTTCCAGGGCAAAAGTGACAGTTGACTCCAGTTTATAATTTTATTCTTGTCTGTGGATCTGGGAAAAGCTTATGTTTTAGGGGAAATGATAACTTACAAGTTCCTAAACAGATGACCATTTTCTGTCTGTCTCTAGTCTAAAAACACACGATGGGTGCGTCACAACAAAGCTGCTGACAGTTATGACTACATTGCTCATCCCTGAAGCATTTGTTTCTATCTTTATCATGCAGCTGAGAATAAAATATAGATCTTAGACATTTTTAGGGAGGTGGTTTTAGGACAGTGAGGGCAGTAACATCATTATAGTATCTAGAGAAACAATACCCAATTTTGGACTCAATCTAATTTATAGTAATGGCTACCTTAATCCTTTTGTTAGAACACAGATTTTGTCTAAACAGTATGTCTCTTGTTCAGTCCAGAAAGTAATCATTCACTTTCTCCCGTTCTTATGCAATCAACAAAGAGGAGAACAAGTTGATTTAGAGCAGAGAGTTTCAAACTTCTTGCAAAAAAAAAGCACACAATGCAGACCAAACCTAGGCAGGTCTGGGATTCTGCATTTCTAATCAGCTTTTAAGTGATGTCATGTCTGTGAAGAACAATGAAAGATCTGGTCTCAGATTATGGCCACCCCTAAGTTCACAATTAGTTTTACTAATCACTGATTATAAGAGAATACTCTCAATAAACTATGTTTCTTTTTACAAACATCAAAAATCTTTAAAATTTTAACTATTTTATTTCACTTTGCCCAAAATATTAATTTATTGTATAGCTGTGTGAGAGCATTTGTAGTCTTTATATCTATACTATAAAAATTTTCTATTTTTACATTTTAATTATATTTTGATCTGTTGAATCATAAATATACATTTTTAGCTCCAACCTACATAGAGGCAGATCTCTTCTCATCTTTCCTTACAGCTAAAAACCTTTGGATTTAAAACAAGAATAGACAGACTTATCTATTCCTGTGACAACCATATCCCTGTCTACAACATCTATTGAAAGCAGTACACTGAGGCTGTTCCCTAATTTTGTGTCATGTAATTATTAAAATGATAGTCCAGTCCATGAGATATCAGTCAATTACATATGTATTCTTTGCCATTGTTAGACTCGTACACTGTTAATGGTTGTGTATGTTTTATGCTTTTATAAAAGATATCACAGTAGGTCTACCTGCACCATCTCCTCTACTCTATGGTGTGATGGTATGCCATTAAAAACAGAGAGTAGGAAGTTTGCAAATTCATGATGAGGTCACTATTCTCTATGCAATTCATTGTTAACAATTCTGTTATTAAAAGTTTCAGAGTGATTACCAAACCGAATAAAACTTTTAATCTTGAGACCAAGAAACCAGTTTTTTCCTGTAAAAGCTATAAAAGTATTTCAATTAGTATTGTAGATGATATACTCACAAGCAAGTGATTATGACAAATGAAACAATTACAAAACATGAGAAATGAAAATGGATACTGTTGGCTAACAGATCTTACATGTCCTCTCCATATTTCAAAGTATGGGAGCTGTAAATGGTCTGTTTTTTATATGAAATGAGTTTTGTCAAATACCTGCTTATGGCCCAAAAACTCCAATAAGCTACTGTAGGAAAGTTAGTGGCTCTGAGTCCTTCTGCATTTATCTTGCCTTTCCTTTTAGAAACTCATAGCCACCGAAATACAACTTGACCTTGGAGAAGGCCTTCTGAGCACAAACTCTTCCTGCAAATAGCTATGTGAATTTAAAAGGGGAACTGATTTATACAGAGTTGACAGCTTCAGGGACTAGCTCTAGGGTTGTACACACTCTTGGTTATTGAACTCCATTTCAGCAACTGCATGTTTTCTTTCTTTACTTAACTTGAAAGTATGATGAAATTACTTACTCTAGCTTAATATACCTTTATCTCCACTAAGATTTTAAAATAGGTCTGTGCTTTTAAAACTTTACTGTTAATGGATATGCCATAGTCAGACATGAATACACAGTTATGTTTGTTTAATGGGAATACCAGCCCCGTGCCCTTGTCACTTGGTTCTTATATTCAAGGTTTCCTTTCATTTCTAGTAAAGGAGAAAATATTCTCTCCTTCCATTCACATTCACTCAGATTCCAAAATCATTTACTTGGTAGTAAATTAGTATTGAATAAAATGGATGCTCAATCTGCCCATCCCTCAATGAAATATTGGGAACATGGACAACACACAAGTGTTTCTTCTGTGAGAATCTGCACAGAGACACTCTGTGTTTTCTATTGTGGGTGTTTTATGGAATTTTATGAAGTTGCTTTTGGAATTTGTGTACTCTGGCCTTTCTGATTACTATTGAGATAATAGCATCCATGGCCTGTTGAGTGTATGCTATTTCTAAGGAATTATCAGTATCCCTGTCAAGTGTGTACGATAATCTTATGTCAAAGAAGAAGGAAGTAGAACATGGGATAAGTAAGTAGAGCGAAAAATGATTTCAAAATAGATAATTTAGCCATGGTCAAAAGATCCCTTTATAAAACAAATGGATGCAAATTTTTGACATAAAATAATGTTAACATGTATAATCCCATTTACAGAAAATTCTCAGAAGGAAAATATATAGATAAAGAAACCTAAGTTCTATAATAATTGCAAAAGCCATAAGCAATGCTTATATACAGACACATGAGTATCAATCTTTTTCCTTGAAGATAACTCATTGACAAATAATACATCTAGAAGTTGACTGGGTACAAGTAGAGAAAGAGTTTGCTTCTTTGCTCTGATAGAAATGGAAAAAGTTTTATAACAACTGATATATGAGGAGAACATGGAGCTGTTTTTTTCACTAAGGATTTAGATATATTTCTTTACTGAAGTATGCTCATCTATGTCTTTGGTTATCCAACATGCATTCACCATGGTCTTGCCATGGGGCAGTTAACCAGCTCAGCTCCAAAGACAAAAGAGTGAAAGACATCAACATTGATCTTATTCTCCTAGAACTCATAGCCCAACATAGGTGTCTTTGAAAAAATACCACATATCTCCCAGACCTTCTTTGAATATAATTTACTGATGCATAATCTCCTATATCATCTTATCTTCCCTTCTTATATGACTCCATCCATATCTCACTTGTAGTGGGGTCAAATTTGCTCATGATCAATAACTAGAAGTACAGTCTCTGAGAATGTGTAAAGACGCTTATTAAATGCTGTGATTAATTTTTTTTGGTTATACAGAGTATGCATTATAATGCTTAGCATCTTGTAGACAACCAATCAGCTTCTGTTTAATGATTTTGTTGCTTTATTAACTAATGAAATATTATAAATTATTTTCAGATGGTACATAGCATTCAGCATGCTATGTAGTTCATTGTGAATAAAAATTTCAAGATGATTACTCTAAAACAGTGTTTCCCAATCTGTGGGTCTTAGAAAGAAAGACATCATTTAAGAGAAAATTTAGTTATGAAGTAGCAACAAAAATAAATTTATGGTTGAGGATTCCTGAGATTATCAAAAATATGTATTTACTGATGGTTGAGATCTGCAGATCAAGAACTGTTGTTCTAGGATGTGACCCAACCTTAGAGGAAATTACCAGTGGACAGGGGGCAGAAGTATACATATAATTAATATAAGAATAAATATAACTACTTGAGAAATGTATTAGTTTATTTCATTTGTCAATTTAAATAGAATAAGAAGTACTAGGTCATTATGTGGCTCTTCTTTGGGTTTCTATTAAGGGCATTTCCAGAGAAGTTTCACTAATATAGGAAAATCCACCTTGAATAGGAAAGCAGCATTCACCATCCTAAGAGTAGAGTTGCTAGACTGAATAATGATAAGAAAAAGAGAAAACCAGTTGAACACTAACCTTCCCCTATCTCCACCCCCAGGAGATATCAAGTGGCTCTTATCACCTAACCCTGATGGACTTGCATTCTGTGAACAGTAATCCAAGATAAACCACTTTTGCTTTAATTTTCTTTCTATCCTGTATTTAGTCAAAGTAAGAAGCAAAGTAGCAAGCACAGCTATGGACAGCAGGAAGCTGCTTTAACAAAGCCGGCCACAGAGAGCATTTAGGAAGAGGACATGGTATTTAGCCTTTGATATGAAAGAGGAAACACAAGCAAACATAGAGGACAATTATGTACAAGAACTTGCTGAGTAAAGGGTGAAGCAAAAAACTCAAAACAACAACAACAACAAACCAAAACCAAGCAACCAACCAAAACAAAGCAGAAACAAAAAAGCTAACAAGCAAACAACCCAAAAAACAAATCAAAACCAAGAGAGTATATATATATACACATTATATACACACATTATACATATATCAATATATATGCATATATCAATTATATATACATATATACATATATATATATATATATGATTGAGAGAGGGGGAGTTTGAGGCAACTGTGTGCAATCTGATGAAGAAGAAGGTGAGTAGATGAAGAGTTCAATGGTTCAATCATTAAGGGTCTTCAGGGTCATGACAATAATCATACGGCACTCTAAGAGAAAAACAGGAAAGATTTTAAGGATCAAAATGAGGTAAATGTGACATCACCTCCAGGAGATCAATCTCAATTATTTATTTAATATATCCAGGACCACAGAGCAGTAAGATCCAGAATAAATATAAATATTTGGATTGTTAAGTCCCTTGGGTAAGAGTTTAGAGACCCCAGTCTGGATCATAAAAAGATCTGTGCTACCAGACATGCACTTCAAAGACTGTTTTGAAACTCAAATCTTTAAGTGTTTTTTTTTTTTTTTTGTTATCAACAATTTCTTGTTCATTTCAGACACTCTTTCATACAAATATGAGACACTGTTTTATACAAATATGAAATTATATATGATCTTCACTTAGAGAGATTGTATGAAGATCTTCCTGTTGATATTAAAACACATGGATTCACGTTTCTCTACAGAATAGAATATTTGCATATAAATTTCATACAACTACCTGTGTATTTTCAATCATCTTCAGATTCCTTACTATTTCTAGTAAATGAGAAAGTCAGGTAGAGTTTATATAAACTTACAAGATGTAAGTTTCGGAATTTTTAGTGCTAACACATTTTTGTGTGTATATGTAATCTGTATTTGTGTGTACATGTATGTGTTGGGATCCAGAAGGTAATATCAGGTCTTCATTAATCTTTTCCAACTTTATATATTTCTTGATATAGGACTTTCATTGAATTTAGAGTTCATTAGTTGGGACTTTCTGTTCATCCAACAAACCACAGGTTTCTTCCTTTCTCACCCCACTCCCCAGCACGAGTACATGGGAGCTGGGGACTCTAACTCCTCTCCTCATTCCTGTTTTTCAATCATCTTCCATCATAAAGTATCTCTTTTATTTCAAATATGCTTGGTTCTTGATTGGTTGGATGTGTGGATATAGAACTTGAAGATATGGAGAACTACTTTTACCTGTTTTACAAGCAAGAAACAGCAGAAAGTTAACCCAGAATGTCAGGGTGAAAATCTAAAACCCAGGCCTTGGGATGTGGTAGAAGATTTGGGTGAAGCGATTCTTTTGTCTTATTCCTTCCCTAAGGAATGAATTACACTTTCTATTATCCCAGTATAACACTAACTACAGCTCTCATTACTTCCTTTCATGGGCCAAACTTCTGGATTTGGCTTTCTATACACTTCCTCTCATTAAGAGAAAACTATTCCAACCTGAGGTTCCTCATTAGAATGAATATTTTATGCGGGCAGCACTTAATTTCATGAATTGTAAGATGAGAAAAATCATAGAGAACAATTCAAGATGCCAGAGACCTGGTTTTTCTTCTCCAGAGACTTGGCTATAGCGCAATGCTTGGTCACCCCCCCCCCCCGGGCCCTGAGTTCCCCATGTGCAATAGGTAGGGTTGAATTTGCTGAGCTTTCAGTTAAGTGCTTCATTACTGGTTCTCTAGGATGCATTACTTTACTTTCAAAATTCATCTGGCTATAAGTATTGTGAATTTTTATTTTTAGACTTTAGGGATGTCATAGGTAATGGCTTAGTACAATGCCCGAGCTTTTGCATCAGCAATAATTCTCAAATATTGTTCCTCTAGCCACTCTTTCCAACCTTCTAGCTATTGGAAAATTCCCTTAGAATGTCCTCTATTTCTTAGATACTGTGCTGAGTGCTGGTTGTAGGAGACTATATGTCATAATTTCTGTTCTTCAAGGATTTTTCCATGTGTAGACTACACATCACTTCATAGGTACCACATAGTGTAGGGAGAGGTGTGTGAACAGACACTCAGAACATGAAGGAAATACATAAATAGTAGCATAGCAAGGCTATTGGAAAACTCCAGGGGATGCTCCAGGATGTCATGACTCTGAAGAGTAGTCTTGAACTTAAAGTAGAATGGTACTAATGAGTAGACCAGGACAGCTGCTCCAAGAAGAGAAACATTTGACTATAAACCAGGAGGAATCATTTCAAAAGTCCATTATAGGCAGATGATAGAACAACAAAATTGGGTAGGGTGGAAAGGTCCAAGAGTAGAGATTTATGCAAGTATAAAGCATGTAGTCCCTTACATATCATATTAAAGAGTCAGAGTGAGTAATTTAAACTTATTATGAATGGTTTGAAAGAAAAAATTAAAACAGCCATTGGATATTGTGTGATTTGCTGCCTTTTTGTGCACTGTGATATATACTCTGCAGGCTGTCAGCTGGCAGCTATGGACCGTTGTGGTACTGTGGGGAAACGAACTTGTAGATTTGGGTCAGAATTCTATATTTACTATATACAAGGCAGGTTAACTAAAGAAACTGTTTGACTTCCTGAAAGATATGATATTTTTTTATTTGCATTAAGGCTGGAGAATTATGTTACATGTGCAGGATTCTGAGTATAATGTTTGCACTTCAAAGTTTCATTTATATTTAACTACTATTTATATACAAAAAGTAAGTGTGGCTTCTTCCTTTATTTATTCTTGGTTTTCTTCCTTCCTTCCCTTCATAGTTTTCTTTACCAGGCAATCAGGGGATTGAAAAACCATGGAAACATGGAATATTTATAGTCTCTTTGGCCAATACTTTTCAAAATCGGATAATTACAGTGTATATTGGTGAATGTAGAAGGAACATGGGCCACTAAAGTAGAAATAAAGTCTATAAGTTTAACTCAAACCTTTCCTCATATTTATTCTTCTCTCAAGACAGAGACTAAAACTCCGTCTTGATCAAATGTATGTGTTACCTCATCCCATGAATGTAAAGAGAATCAAAGTAGCGAAATGTATGAGCTTACCATTCTAAGTTTGCATTCATTCTAACCCATATGGCACAGGCAAGGGAGGCTAGATTCTGAAATGTTATTGAGTCATGCAAAAGATAAAAACACCCTTATGTAGAGTTGATGCATAGGTTACAGATCCAGTTCAAAAGGAAGCTGAAGAAATATTTTTGAAAATGTAGTCCAGGATCAAGTTTTATCTTTTACAGAGTACCAGTTCTCTGGAAGCAAAATTTCATCTTTCTCTTACCTCAGGTTAGCTGAGAAGACCTTCCGTGTTAGGGACAGTAGTGTAGAGAGGCACCAGCCATGAGCTGTCAGTTCACAAGAACAGCTAATGGAGGTGCTAATAAGGGGTGGGAGTGGGTTTCAGGGCCAGTTGCCAATCTTGGCACACTGATATTCATGGCACCTGCCCAACTCAAGAAGCCAGACTGAATTTTCACAAAGAACTCAAAGCTATCTTTTTCTGTGAGGACCAAGCCATTGGAATAAAGCGCAGAGCTTGGCTCTTGGGGTCAGGAAGGATTTGTACCAGAACAAACATGGTAACTTGTGGGACATCAGAGAAAATCATCTCCAAGAGAAAGACATGCTTGTCTTAGTGAATTTTTCTATGTGGCTTCATTTTATTGGTGCTTTCTGGGTGACAAATAGCCTATTTTTAGTTTTTATGTAACTTCAGTTTTGATCTTATGAGTTAAGAATGACTAATACCAGAGAGGGTATGACCTTGGACAAAGCATGCTGGGAAAACACATTTCTGGGTGCCTGTTCACTCTGTGCCTAGAGACTTGGACTCAAATAAAGTGAAGGTCACTGTCTCATTAGGTTCCATTGCTTTGGGAAGTAAGACAGGGCTTTTGAATATGCCTTTGTTTCTCATTCTTATTCAAGGTTATCCAAAGACAATCAGCTTCAAGGAAGAAAGACTTAGTAAATTTAATTGGAGCTTTCAAACAATGTTCAGTGCAGAATAGAGACAATTAAGAGTAAATTAAGCGTTGAAAAATCACCAAAAAATAAAACGAAAGCTTTTAATGGGCATCCCTCTAACTTGCTGGCTCAAAAGAGCAAGTAAATGGTTCTCAGTTTTCATCGTTTTTCTCATTTTCATCAGTGGAAACAACAACTCATCACTTTAACTATTTCAATTAAAGAAATAATAGCCAAGGATTATGTCTATGAGAGGTGGACATTCTACTATGAAAAAGAAAGAGTTTTATTGACTGGTAATGAAGCTTGCATGCTATAGCTTTATTGGACTTCTCAGTGCTTAAGTCAGGTTGTTTGATCTTCTAAATAGATTATAACTATTTAATATTTAATATAACTATAATCTTCAACTAATAGATTATAAAGATGAATAAAAGGGTCTCATAGGGTTTTGATAACTTCTCCCAGGTCATTCAATAGCCCAATGAAAGAGACAGAATAGGAATTCAAAGGACAGCCTGTCTGTCCCAATAATATGAATACTTGATGATTTATTTTTTTGGGCCAAACTTTGAATTTTGCCTTCTGTCTCATGGCTTCTGGACTGAGATTCTCCATTCGCAGTTCTTTCTGAGCCATGTAGGGTGGCCAGCTGGTTGTTCTCAGTAGTCCTAGTAACCTTAGGTATGTGGGAGTTTATAAATTAGTGTATTTCACCATCACTTACAGTCATTTAAGTACTTGTGATTTAAGGGTATTGGAACGTGGTCAGTTTATATCCCACGTGTCATTTTACCAAATGGAAGACAGATTTAGAAAAGAAGAAATTCCCCAAGGTAACACCCTGTTGTGACATTAATGCCCATCAGTATGTTCCAACAATTAAAGAAATATTTGATAAGAAAATTTATAGAGATAAAAAAACCAGTTCATTATTTGGCATGTAATTTTTATCTCTCCTTAGCTGTGTGGGCCCTGATAAACTTCTAACTCTTTGATTCTCTTCTGTTTATAATAGACAGTAGTTACATGATTTATTTTACATGAAATGTGAAGATTATGTGATGCTGTGACTATAACTTTCTAGTAAAGGCCAGTCCACAAAGGTAGCCCAATACATTGGAGCCCTCATAAAGTATTCTCAGGTCAGAAGCAAAGACAGAGGGCGTGAGGTTTATGATGGAGGACAGTTCTGGAAGGTGCATCAATCTGTTAGTTCTCATACACCAGATCACTTTGGGGAAACAGAAGGATGAGCATAACAGGAAAAGGGAGCATTTCCTTTAGCAAATCTCTCACCATGGCCAAAAGTCACTGTCGTAATTAGGAAACCCCCTGATTCAGTTTGTTCACTGCTCTAAGGATAATCCCTTGGGAATTTTAATGGCAAGCTCAGGGTTGCAAGAAAAAACCAGCAAGGAGCATTAACTGATGGAGACCCTGATTGATTAGGCAGTCTTACTCTGGGGATTCCCTTAGTCTTTAGAGCATCTAGAAGGGGCTGATGGGTTGGACCTAACTCAGAGAGTTTCTCATCCACCTTGCCCATGTTTATCTTACTTCTGTCACTGGGGCAAACTTCCAACTTTCCTATTTGACTAACAGTTCAGAATCTATGGTTTAAAAATAGGCTCTGGAAATCCCATTGTGAGACTTTCATTAAGAGTTCTTATGGGTCCTAATAAGGACAGCTTTTAGGAGAGAATTCTTGCAAATGGATTCGAAAAAGATGTATGCAGCCTAGATAAAATCATAGTAAAAATGAGAATCTGGAGATGGTTGGTCTACTCAGGAAAATTTTCTAGTTTTAGGTTCATAAATGAAAGCATAATTGAGCAGTCGGACAGGATGTGGTTCACGATTATGCTAATGTTTTTTCCACATTAAAAGAATAGTACAGCTATTCAGAAAGAAACCTTTGAAAAAAATATTTTTGAGCAATTTCAGGCAGTCATTCAGTATTAAATAGCTACAAATAGCATATATCTGCTCAGTTATGAATGCCTCATCATGACAGGTAGACTGTGGCGAACTCATCACCAATGCTTCTCCATTTCCATATCAGGTCTGCAGTGAAGTGTGACACCCAGGTCCCAGGATATAGTTTGGGTAAGTTTGTTCTTCTTTAAAGACCATAAAGACAGGCAAGAAGGAAGCAAAGGAAAATTAGTCTTGATGTTGTTTTTCGAGAGTCTACCTGACAGCCAACTGTGAAGAAAGCTAAGGGATTCTTTACTCAAGCAAAGCATAGAAGAATACCAACTTTTATAATTATCCTAAACAAGGGTTGGCATGAGAGTTCAAGTTGATTTCATGGAGACTTTTCATAACCTAGAACTTCATTGTGTGTGTGTCTGTGTGTGTGTGTGTGTGTGTGTGTGTGTGTGACTACAGAGAAACTTGCTTCTCTTACAAAAGGTTCTAATGGATAGAGTGTCAGATACTCTTGCCTTTTATTTCTCTAGCTGCCTTCCATACCTCAGTAAGAGCCATCAAACCTTCTGTAGGACTTTTTAATGGTAATACTGGTTGATATCTGTCTTGTATGTAGAGTAGTAAGTTTAGCTCTAAACAGACCAGGCCCCTTGTAGTACTGTCTATGGTATTATTAATAATCTCCATCCAGGAATAAATTTGGAGGGACACATGTTCACTGTATAGAAAATAAAGTAAATGCACCATATCTCTAGTTGTGGTGACTAAGTTATTTTCTCTCATAGAGACTCTTTAGTATTCAATACTGACAGTGAGTTTGAGAAATAAATAGAGTGTATATGGAGAAAATCTTCCTTTTTGAAGAGGAGAAAAACAGATCATTGAGGATCAAGGTAATTCAATTCAGTATAGGGCATTATTGGTGTATGCACAGTGCACTTGGCTTGAAATATGGACAGTTTCTTGGCCTTTACACTGGTCAACTGAATCTACTTAGCCAAACTTAAAAGTTCCTTGTTCTAGCAAATACAAACTGAGGTTCTTCTATGTTAGAGGCATTAGTATTGGCGATTGGCCTATATCACAGAATAAAGTCAACCTAAGTCTTTGCCCTTGAAGTGAAAGTAGATCAAAAAAATCTTCCTCAATGTAGTATCTCCCATACAGTACCACCTTGGACACCACGGTTTCTTAATTAGAGCTCTTCAGTTTGAACTGTAGTCCTGAGAGATAACCAAAAGTCTATGTAAAAGATACCAAATTACCCAAAAGAGTGTAGAGGGTAAACAAAATTAGAAATTTTAAGTAGATTAGCAAGATAGACTTTGTTAGACTTTCATGTTTGAGAGGTTATTTATAGCTTGAAAAAGAGAGGTTTTGTTGTTTTTGTTGTTGTTGAACCACTAAAGTTCCTGGACTGAATTTAGGCCCCCTGATCATACCTTGCAGATGTTAAGGTTGGTCTTCATGTGGGTCCCTCAATAACTGGAGTGGCACTGTCTCTGATTCAGACTCTGTTGCTCACCTTTTACTCCTTGCTGGGCTGCCTCAATTCATCTCAGGAGGGGAGGTTGAGCTTAGTTGTGATGGAAATTGGTGGGCCTTGGTATCCAGTGGAGGGCTTTCCCTTCTCTCAGAGAATGGGGATGGAATGTGGGATTGGGAGGAGAGTAGGTGGGGGGGTCTGCATTTGGGATGCAATATGAATAAATAAACAAACAAATAAAGAACAAAACAAACAACAGCAACAAAACACTGAGGGGAGCAATGTAATTAAGAGAGATTTACATTATTCAAGTTCACTGATCAAGAGACTCCTCTCCTCTGGAATGACATTTAATCCTGTGTTTCTGGGTCTGTGGTGTGGCTGACCACCTTGCCAACATGGTTCTCGTGAAGCAGAGATGCTCACTATATGTAGCCCAGGAAGTAAAGAATGGAAGAGACACAGACAACTCATACCTTTCAAAAGCATTCACAGTAACCTTTTCATCTAATTAGGCCCCATATCTTAATATCTCACATAGCATAAACGGATTAGTGGATGGACCAGTCCATATCTCAATATTATCACCACTCAGGGACTTTGAGATATGCACCCCTTATGGAAGCATCTTATATTAAAGTTATTACTATGGGGGTTCAGCAAAGTCATTCAATAAAATAGTCCATGTTTGTCCTAGCAAATAAAACAAAAGTAAAGCCTGGGATTGCTGGAACACAGGAATGAAAACAGCTGTGGTATATGCTGAGGTTATTAAAGAAATGGTATCAGGCCATATAGGGCCCTATAGGCAACTGTGATCACTATAGTTGCTACTTTGAAAGATCAATAAGTCTATTGCTAAGTTCTGAGCATAGTTAGCAGCATTATCTAATTTTGTTTGATTTCTTCCACCACTGGGCTGAGATTGGTTAGAAGTATTTGATTGAAAAGAAATCCAAAAGCAGTTCATAGCAGAAATCAAATAATGTTTATAAAATCTTCTCAATCTTGGATAACATAAAACCTTTATATATCCTCTCTTTTAAAATTAATAGAGCATAATATGACTGAGGATTGCTCAGAAGTATTCTAAAGACTTTGACACCCAACACTGAACCAGACTTATAATCCTGTAAACTCTTTCCCTTCAGAAGCAACCCTGAAGATTCCACATAAAGGAAGAAAATGAAGATTGGGCATGGTCACTTATTCCTAGGCCTATTCACGTTATGCTGTGGTTTGTATGGTCTTCAAAAATGTGCTGAAGAACAAAGAGTATTGTTTCTGAAAACTCCCAGTGTAGCTCTGCTACCTTAAACTTTGTTAGGAGACATTGTTACGATTCACTTACTATTTTAATTTTCAAAGAAGGAAGGAAGAAAGCCACAGATGAAACATATCTTTCCTCCTATCTCCTGAAATTACGTTTACATGCTATTACCTTTGTCAACATCCCAACATGCATTGGTGGCCCAAGAGGCAATGTCTCACTAAGTCACTGTGACAGAGGATGTAAAAGACAAGGGAAGAGCATAGCAGCAACAGATGTGGTAACAAACACAGAGTCCCTCTTCTTGTTTGCTGAAAAGACATAAAGGTTTCCTGAGCATCCCATAAATATTACTAATGATCGAAATTCTTTAAAAATTATATCATCATTCACTACACCAATTACTGAATATCTATAAAGATCAAAGCAGGAAGAGATGATTTTTTTTTCTTTTATCTTCTACCAACGCTGTGATGTTTCAGTAAACATGTGTCATCAGTAGCTCAAAATTAGATGAACTATTTCCAAAGTCACTTGCATAATTGCCCTCAGACAGCCCAAGACATGGGAAAGGGAGATTTTATGCTTGTTATATACTAGCTATACCGAAGTTAGATGTCATAGCCTATCTACCAAGCCAGGTTTGGCTACCCATCTTGAAGCTCATCAAGAAAGCCATGTTAATGTTGGAAGGCAGGACAAGTGGCCATATTTATTGTGACAACATGCAGAAGAGAGACAATGAGATCCGATGACACTTTCAACTCCTTCGGAGCCTGTGTGAGAGTAAAGTTTGAATAGAGGGCTATGCGTATGGAAGAGGTCTCTGTGACAGTATGGTCCTGCTCACCAGTGACTCATTCATTGTTTGGTCTTTAGTACTGTCATGTAAGGTAGTATAGCAAGTAATTAGAACTATACATTAAAAACAAAACAAAAAAGACTTTCAAGGAGACAACATCCCCCCTTTGACTTGAGTCTTTTGTTTTGTTCCAAGAAAGAGATTACTGTAGGCATTATTATTTCTTTGGAATCTGTTTTTCACTATTCTCATGGTTATATTGATAGATACAAGTGTCTCTTCCAAATGTGTTTACTTATTCCAGGTCTGTTACCCCAGGAACTGCTATAGGAATACCATATAAAATGATATACTCTATTATTAATCTCTACAATATCACCTTCAGATGATGGCTAACTAAGTTAAGGAGGTCAGTATTATATTTCTCTGTAATGTAGGTGAATAGACCTAAAGAGAGAACTGTCACTCTGCTATGCTGTTAATGGATTGGTTTTATTTTTTTTGGGGGGGGTGATAAGTGGAACAAAGGGTTTGCACTTGCTTCATTTCTAATTATAGTAATTCCATAGAGGAAATGTTTCCATCACATATAGTCTGATAGTCAGTAATGAAGAAAGCATTGGAGTAAAGCCTGAGGTGTCAGTCACATGGGTTTATAGTCAGGAGTCAGATATCTGAAAGTGGAGAATTACTATAAAACACTATGGACACTTTCTCTAGTTATATCACCTCCTAAAGTTTCCACCACCTTCAAAAACAGTGTCACAGGATGGGTATCATACATCAAACACACAAGACTAAGAGGTCAGGGCAGGCCACATTTAACCAGTGCAGAGTGTTTACAGGAATAGCCAAATAGTGAAGATATGGCTGCTTTCTTCACCTAGAGACAGAGCAGGTTAAGTTATTCTGATCCAGACCAAATGGATACAGACCATTCAACTGATAAAGAACTTATGTAGATCCTCATTTGAGAATGTTTGTTATTTCTTGAAGTTTATTGCATGAGAGTGTCATATATGAATATAATATGTTTTGATAAAATTCATGCCCTATTTCCCACCTAGAATACATGTCATTTTTCACTCATGTTTTTCTTTTCTAATTTCATGTTCTCTCGTTTTAATCCATGGAATTTTCTTACTGCTTCCATTCAGTATGTATGTATAAGGCCATCCTCTGCAGCGTGAGCAACCTACCAGTGGATGCAGGAAACTGACCACTTATCCTCAGAAACCATAAATGACCAATAGCTTCTCAGATAAAGGTGTAACCAATGAGATATCCTTCCACTCCCATCCCACCTAGAAATACTGGGATTTGATTGATCTTGTCCAGGTCTTTTGCATACAGTCATAGCCGAGGCAATTGTCATTAAATATTAGTGCTTGCTGGATCACACTGATCACATTATTATGAACAAGAGAGTATTTAAATAGCTATAACTCTGGTTATTTTAGTACCACTAGATGTCTCCCACCCAGAGAACTGAACTAACTTCAAAGACTTCTTCAGAGGCTTAGAGGAGAAAAGAGAAAATTCCCTCAAAGATATAGAGCCACATGCTTATTTCCATTCTATTTTTATTTTTTTAATGGATGATTCTCTGAATTTACATTTTAGAGGTTATCCCCTTTCCCCCACTCCCATCCCTCCTTTCCCTCCTGGCAGTCAGCGGTCAGCATGCAGAAGAATGAAAACAGATCCTTTCTTATCTTTATGTACAAAGTTTAAGTACAAGTAGATAAAAGACCTCCGCATAAAACCAGGTACACTGAAACTAATGGAACAGAAAGTGGGGAAGAGCTTAGAGTACGTAGGCACAAGGGAAATTTTCTTGAACAGAACACCAGTGGCTTATGCTTCTAAGATCAAGAATCAACAAATGGGACCTCATGAAATTGCAAAGCTTTTGTAAGGCAAAGGACACTGTCAAAAGGACAAAACAGTAACCAACAAATTGGGGGAAAATCTTTACCAATCCTACATCTGATAGAGGGCTAGTATCCAGTATATATAAAGAACTCAAGAAGTTAGACTCCAGAGAATAAAATAATCCTATTTAAAATGGGATACAGAGCTAGACAATGAATTCTCAACTGAGGAATACTTCCTGACTGAGAAGCACCTGAAGAAATGTTCAACATTACTACTCATTAGCGAAATGCAAATCAAAACAATCTTAAGACACCACTTTACACCAGTGAAAAACTCAGGTGACAGCAGATGCTGTCGAGGATGTGGTGAAAGAGGAACACTCCTCTACTGTTGGTGGGGTTGTAAGCTGGTACCACCATTCTGGAAATAAGTCTTGCTGTTCCTCAGAAAATTGGACATAGTACTATTTGAGGACCCAGTTATTCCCCTCCTGGGCATTTACCCAAAAGATACTCCAACATCTAACAAGGACACATGCTCCACCATGTTCATAGCAGCTTTATTTTCATGTGGTTATTTCCTGTTGGCTCTTCTCTTTATCCTAACTGGGTGCCCTTATAGTGGGAGGAAACAGTAGTCTTTGCCATCACTTTAGACCCTTGAGCCAGTTCCAGGATAGACAGGTAGAGACAGGTGGTTGGCCATGTGTGTAAACCAGGAACAAAAATGTCAGAGAGAAAGGGGGATATGATGGAGAAAATGGACATCTTAACACCAACAGCACCACAATGTGCATCACAGCACAAAAACCAAACAAACAAGAACACAAACTAATTAACAAGCAAAGAGTTTCTTTTCATTCCCACTCTGTGCTCATTACACTAACATTCTTAGGAGGCACTTGACTGAAAGAGAGTTATTTATCACCATTTCTTGCAAGAACAGAGCCTTTTCTGTGAGATCTATGGAGGACAAAGGACTCATGAATACAAGGGTATAATCTACATTCTGAAAAGACATTTAGCATATGTCACTGACTCTTTCAAATAGTAGTTAGCTCCTTTCTAAAGATATATGATTAATAGCTACAAATGTAACATATTTAGATGTAAAAGCCAGGATTCTAGCTGGATTGGCCTCCACTTGTCTCCTAACCGGACTCATGTCTCATTCACACCTACATAGTTGAAATAAAGGCTGTGGCATGTGATCTCGCTCTTTTGGGGACTTACTGGTTGGAATTCTGTAAGAGGACCCCCAACCAAGGGAGCTGATGTCTGGACTCAGACTGTACAGGGGGTGAAAGCTCACATCTGTTAGTATTTAGCATGCATCATTGAAATTCTTGCAGGGAGTCAGGGTGTAGATGTTGTTCTTCCCTGAGTTTGACCTAAGGCTAGCCTGTGGTGGGTGAGGGAGATACACATAAAAGTTCCCAGGCAGGTTTTGGATGATTATAGTTTTTCCAGGAATGGCTCTTCTTGAGCAGCCTCCACGAGGACTCGTGGGCCCAGGGAAACAGCCTTCACAGTTGCCTTGTTTCCTTATTATCTTTGGGCTTTGACCATGGATGCCTATAAGTTCCTAGGCTGGTTTCCATTACAGTGGAGAAGGAAAGGGGTTTGTTTGCTCTGTGTTGCATTAGATCTTTGTCTGAAAAAAGGGCTTGGTCTTATATTTTAGATAGGAACACTTTCAAGAGTTCCAAAAGTTTAGAACATATTTATTCTCACAGCAATATTGAGGGATGGTTCAGAAACTTCCCACATGTACTCTGTCACCAGCCCCCCAGTGGCAAAATGTATTCTGTTCTTAGCATCTTTCAGCTGAGTGCTGCATTTATTGCTGCTAATAAACTTAATATCATTATTGCTCATCCCCTAGTGTTTCTTTTGCTAATTGGTAAGGACATGTGTCTCCTATTGTAATATCTCATAAAAACCAGGGTCCTAAAACATTCCCTCCCCTTTTCTTCACTGTACCCTACTAAGCAGTTCCAGAAGGCTGTGGATACCTCTGCCATCTCCCTCATGGTGGCTCTCTTTTTGTTAGTACATAATAACTATATGTAATAACAGTTCTCATGATGACATTTTCATATTAAAGATATTTTGAACACATTCACTATTTACACAACCCCTGCATCAATTTCTTTTGTCCCCATTACTCCCACTGGTCCTCTTCCTGGTCCAACCTAGTTTACCTTCTATTCTTATATCTTACTACTTTTGGTGACCCTGTCATCCGTGTGTGTGTGTGTGTGTGTGTGTGTGTGTGTGTGTGTGTGTGTGTGTGCTGAGTGTGTGTGTAAGGTTTGTTCTTCACTTCCATGAGTGAAGAATTATTTAGTGACAGCACATGGGCATCTTACTAATAGCTATATAAGTAAAGAAAATGTCTCTTCTTTAGTCAACCGTTTATGGATGCTCACAGTAGGATGTCATCTCCAGAGCATCACAGCTCTCCATCCCAGGATAATGAGGGGATCAATCTTGTTTTATAATGAATTGTTTATGCATGTTCTGAGATTCATACAATCATCTCCTTTCTATGCAAGATAAGAGATAGAACTGGAATCCTGTGATGTATTTTGATCCTTCCTTGAATATTTCAGACTAGACTCCAGATTTCCTGGCTCCTTGGTCAGTGTCTATTCTAATCTGGGAACTCAAGCATCAAAATGCTAATTGCTTTTTAAAATGTTTGCTTCTGCATATACAAGTGGTCGTCTCTCTCTCTCTCTCTCTCTCTCTCTCTCTCTCTCTCTCTCTCTCTCTCTCTCTCTCTCCCTTTTCTTTCTCCCTCCCTCTCCCACCTCTCTCTGTTTGTATGTACGAGTGCAGATGCATGTGTTTGGATATGTGCTATGGAAACCAGAGGCTGCTATGGGAGATACTTTTCATTCTTTCACTACATTACTTCCTGGAGCAGAATTGCTTGATGAACCTGGAGTTGAACTTTTTGGCCAGTCTGGCTAAACACATTTTTCTGGAGATCTCTTATCTTCTCCTCCCAAATGCTTGGATCACAGGCTAGCAACTATACCCAGCTAAGTTTCACTGGGTACTAGGAATCTGAGCTCAGGTCCTCATATTTACAAGACAAGCACTTCCCTCATCTCCCTTGCTTTAGTAACATATTCTGGCATGTTTTGACAAAGGTTTGGTCAAGGCCTCTGAACTATGGGGAAAGTCCTTCTGAGATAATATAATGAAAGATTTAAAATTATTGTCAGTTTATGATCCTTTTTACACTGTGTTCCGAGATGAGAATTAAAACTCCAGGCTTATGTACTTTGAAGGCAAGATCACAACGGAAGGTTACAAGCATTGATGATTTCAGAAATGGAACCCATGAATCAACACCATGGTCAGTAATTACATGAATCTTCAGAGGTCAAACGTTGCTTTGGTTGGCCACTCATAACATAGCTATGGATGCAGAAATTTAAAAATCAACAGCCCCTAAAGCTCCAGGCGTTATTGTTTATGACAAGTTATAGTCCATGGATCATGCCAAGGTTTTTTACACAAAGCAGTATCAGTGAATCTCTATGGACAGAGTTCAATGAATAAAGGCGCCATCCCTCTGGCTGCTTTCCTGGATCTCATAAAATTGTATTAAAGCTGTATTATAGTAGAGGAAGGCTTTATTGGGCATCAATGGGAGGAGAAGCCCTTGATCCTGGGAAGGCTCAATGCTCCAGTATAGGGGAATGTCAAGGCAGATAGGCAGGAGAGGGTAACTAGGTGGGTGGTGGGCAGATAGCACACTCATAGATGCAGGGGGATGGAAGATGAGATAGGGGTTTTATGGAAGGGAAACCAGGAAATGGGGTAATATTTGAATTGTAAATAAAATATATCTAATAAAAATATAGGGACTGGGGAGATGACTCAATGGTTAAGAGCACTGACTGCTCTTCCAGAGGACCTGGGTTCAACTCCCAGCAACCACCTGGTGGCTCACAACCATCTGTAACACCAGTTACAGGGCTTCTGACACCCTTACACAGACATACATGCAGACAAAATACCAATCTACATAAGAATCATTAACAGAGTAAGTTTAAAAAATAAGATAAAAAGTAGTAATAAGGGAATGCATGTTAGTATAAATAATACATACACATATTTGAAGCATCTCAAAGAAAGCTGTATTATTGAGCAAACTTGGTTATTTGCTACATTTTTTATTATCTTA
Organism: Micromys minutus; assembly: GCF_963924665.1. Classification (NCBI taxonomy): domain Eukaryota; kingdom Metazoa; phylum Chordata; class Mammalia; order Rodentia; family Muridae; genus Micromys; species Micromys minutus. The sequence continues at coordinate 14,903,749 of NC_137963.1, read as the reverse complement.
ACAAACTAAATATAAGTTATTAATAGAAGAAATAGAGGTTGTTAGAAACAGTGAGGATATCAGTAGTAGACCAGAGACCTTGAGAATAGAAGAGAAAAAGGTCAAAGCAAGCATACATGAACAGTCTCTGTCTGTCTGTCTTTCTGTCTGTCTGTCTCTGTCACTTTCTTTCACACATACACATACACAGACACACACACACACATACACATTTCCACCATAATAGTGTACAGAGTGTTGATTCAAAAGAAAACACAATTTGGTTCAGGATTTTCTATTTAACTCATCAGCTTACATGTGCTGACCTAGGGAGCTTTTTCTTACAATGTTTAGTTACGTTTTCAGCAGCCAAGGGTGCCGTTTTAGAGAAAGTTGTCATGTATTACTAAAGACGTTTTCCCCTAAGAAAGTACTATTGAATTCCCTTTGACTATTTAAGGGGGCTCCTGGACCTTAGGACAGCAAGGAGCTGAGAGACTCCATTACCAGGAAGAACTGTGTTTCCTTCAGAAAGCTATGTAGACTCTCTGTCAGCATGTTTCTATGTGATTCTGTTTATTACAATGTGGTCTGGTAAATTTGCAGCCAGCGGGAAAGTAAACAGCATTCCTGCTTATCATTATGTTTATGAGCACTGTTAAGGTAAAGCTGTAGCAAGCTCTTGCCCTCATGACCCTCTTATCAGCAGTGATTGCTACAGTTAGAGTAGGTCTCCCTCCCTAGGTTTAACATCTGCTCTTACGTATTTTTTTTCTTATGTGACCAAAAAAAGACAAAACAAACAGGCAAAAATTAGCAACATTGATATACACACACAGACACAGACATAAACACATAACACTTATTTGTGTGTGTGTGTGTGTGTGTGTGTGTGTGTGTGTGTGTGTGTGTGTGTTTGCATATGTGTATAACATGGATGCAAAGATGACAGAAAATAGCTCTGGGGCTGGAGAGAGGGTTCAGAGATTAAGAGCACTGGTTGCTCTTCCAGTGGACCCAGGTTCAATTTCCAGCACATAGCAGCTCATAAATGTCTGTAACTTCAGTTCTACAAGATCCAGCATCTCCATGCAGACAACCATACGGGCAAACACAATGCACATAAATATAGAAAGGAATCACTGAAGTATTAAAAAAAGAACATGGTTCTCAATATAGGCGCATGGATACAGATTTAACGTGTTAGTGGTGGAGGGTTAGAAAATTACTCAAAGAATGCAACAATGAAAAGAGGCTTTGTTTTGATGTTAAATTCATTATATGTTCTTGCTCACTTGTAAAAATAGTCGTTAATTATAAATGATATAAATGACACAATTTAAAAAAGTTAACAAGTGTTTACTGGTTGTTTGTTTGTTGCCCATTATAAAGTCCTTCTATGGACTAAACTATAAATTTGATGTTTGGCATTAGTCTTCAGGGGAAAATTGTTAGTAAACGGGTAAATAACATGTAGCTGGATTCTAGGAAGCCACAGTCAATTTTTTTGTGTGAAATCATTAGACTTTCTTCAAGAAGTAGTTAAAACTATCAATGTTGAATGATGTCATGGTGAACATATAAATCAAGCTGAAAAGCCATCAGTGGGAAGAATGATGGGGAGACACATGAGATTTATGTTTTCCTAGATAGCGGATGTTCGTATAAAAGATATTTAAAAATGTCAAACTCATTAAAAAAAACATAACTAGAATGCATAGTGTCAGTATATGCTATCTTCAGGCATAGGGTCTTACCATCAATTTCTACAGGAATTCAAGGGCACTATTGTAATAGTCTGTGAGTTTTGGAAGGGTCTATAGGACCTCACTGACTAATGAGTAAAAAAGATATGACTTATTTCTGGCACTGGGCTTTCATTTGCTAGTCAATGGGATCTGAAAAAGTAATTGCCATTCTGTTGTAGGCTAACTCCATTAAATTTCATATATATATATGAAATATATATACATGTGTGTGTGTGTGTGTGTGTGTGTGTGTGTGTGTGTGCACTTCAGGAAGTTTCTACAGTAGTAGGCTTCCACATGACTCTTTAAAAGATCATTCAAGTAAGTTATTCATTTCTGTCTTAGCTAAGTTTACTATTGCTGTGGTGCAAACCATAACCATAAACAAGTTGAGTGGGAAAGGATTTGTTTGCCCTACACTTCCGTAGCACTGCTCATCACTGGAGGAGGTCAGGATAGAAACCCAAGAAGAGCAGGACTCTGGAGACAAGAAATGAAGATGAACACAGAGGATGCTGCTTTTTGCTTTTCCCTCTGCTTTGCTCAGGCTGTTTTCTTATAAAACCCAGAGCCACCATTCCAAGGATACCACACCCTACAGACCTTCCTACAACTCCATCTTATGGAATTATTTGCTCACTTGAGGTTTTGGCCTCTCAGATAACTGCATCTTCTGTCAATTGACATAAAACTATCCAGCACAGTCTACAATTTCTCCTCTCTGTTGCCATTACAAGTGATGGTGATTGAGGAAGAGTCAGTGTTTTACAGGGATGTGTTTCCTGAGAGGCTCCCTATACTTCCTTAGATGGGCTACATTCATGAACACACAGACAACATTAATTTGATCAGTGTATTTAAGTAGAGGGGGATACATGTAATTGAAAGTGAATAGTAGTGAAGGAGAAAAAGGAGGGAATGAAGTGGATTTAATTAAAACACATACACGAGTGTGAAATTGTAAAAAAACAGTATGTGAAGGTGTGCCTTAGTTGATTTGGGAGAATTACTACTGTGATTTATAATTTTGAGGCTAAAGGATACACATATTATGTGTTTTTGTGTGTGCTATAAAAAATATAACAATAGGTTAGGTAAGTTGCCATATACCTTTAATTTCAGGATTCTGAAGGCGAAGGCAGGTAGAGCTCTGTGAAATCAAGGCAAGTCTGATCTTCACAGTGAGTTCCAGGACAGCCAGGGATGGATTGAGGGATCCAATCTCAAAATAATAAAAATTAACAATAACAATAGTAATAATGGTAAAAAAAACAGTATAAAATTCATTAATAATAAATTAGTAAAACACTTATTACTACTCAATAGAATAAAATGCAATCATTAAAATAATGACATATGTACATGTTTATTGATAATAAAGTTAATCAATACATAGTCAAGACAAGAAATATTTCAAAACTGGCACAAGTCTATAATCTAAAATCTTGAGATTGTGAGGCAGGAGGACCATGGGTTTTAAGTCTAGCCTGCACTACATAGTGAGATCTGTCTCAAAAGTAAACAAACAAGCAGCAGCAGAAAATCCATCTATTATCTACTAAATTGACCAATGTCTTTATAATGGAGAAATACACATGTCTTAGGGGTTTGCTGCTGTGAACAGACACCATGACCCAGGCAACTCTTGTAAGGACAACATTTAATTGGGGCTGGCTTCCAGGTTCAGAGGTTCAATCTGTTATTATCAAGCAGGCAGTATCCAGACAGGCATGGTGAAGAAGGAGCTGAGAGTTCTACAACTTCATCTGAAGGCTGCTCGCACAATACTGACTTCATTGCAGCTAGGGTGAGGGTCTTAAAACTCACACCCACAGAGACACACCCACTCCAACAAGGCTACAACTCCTAATAGTGCCACTCCCTGGGCCAAGCATATGCAAACTATCACAACACATTTACCCTGTCAAAAAATATTAAAATATTAAGCTTTTAATTATAGCTGGCCTTGAATATATAATGAGGGATGATTTTACTGTCTTCCTTCAAATTTCTCAAGATCTTCTGAATTTTAATTTGTAGCAATAACAACTGATTTTCATCAAATACTTGTGAAATAAGCAATTTAAATGCACCCTTTACTATTACAGTAGCCTCCTCTTGCAAGCTGCTTTTTAAGGAGAAAATAATTTGTCCAAGGGAATGACTAATTTAGATTTAATTATTTTTTAAAAAAACAATTTTTTTCTTTTCTATGTTGAAGTTAATGGATGACACTTTTGAATCAAACCTAATCGCAAATTTAATTGATAAATAAAATAGAGTTTATATATTTGTTTCATACAAATTGCATAATTTTGGGTATGTTTTTCATAACACAAGTAAGCCAAACTTCAACTATTATCTGAAGTGCCAAGTATGATTTATTTTGGGCTGCTTCTGTTTCCCCATTTCTGATAGCGTGCCTTTCAATAAACAGTTAAGTAAGATATTTTGTCATAGCTTTTCAGCTTGAGGTTGCTTGATAACTGTTGTTTAGTATACAAAAAGATCATTCTGGCACTTTTAGAAAGTAGGGCATCCATTTTAGTAGGGTGGTTATTTATTTTGGGAGGAATTCCTGAGTTTCCAAGGATCAAAACTCAAGAGGTTCAAACACAGTTTAGCCTCTAAGGGGGAACTTTCATATGCATTAGTTGTTGTATAAGATACACCATTGCTTTTCTTAGAACCCAGAACTCCATGTGCTGTCCTTTTGTGACAATTTTGCTTACTGTGCCTGCCAAAAGAGCTTAGCCTTTTGTCTGGGCGTCTCCTTAGTTGATAGTCTGCCTCGGTCTTATTGTAAACTTATCTAGCCTCAGAATTTAAGTAGTCAGCTTTATAAGTCACAAAACCCAGCTCATGCTGATAGCAGTGTTTCTCACACTTTCCTCTATCCTACTGACTTTCTTAATATAGTTTGTAAAGAGGCATAATTCATATGTAGATTTTGTGCTTAACTTACATGAGTCCCAGGGTTTGGTCCTAGTGTGAGACAAAGAAATGGAGATAAGGAAGTGGGAAGAATGGGGAAGGAGGAAGCAAGGGAGGAAGCCAGAAAAGGAGAGAAGAAAGAAAGAAAAAAGATGCATGTGGTTTGTGCATACAGATAACATACCTTTCATTATACAGTGTCTTGGGGAGGGTATGAAATTGGGCAGCTCTTAGACAGAAGAATTTAGGTCACATCTTGGAGATGTAGAAAAATTTTTGTTTACTTCGATGTAGTGGCCATAGTACCTGTGATGTCCCAGCACTCCCAAAGCTAAGACATGAAACAGACAAGTTTGAAAGGAAGGTGGAGAGATGTGAGGAAAGGAGTGAAGAGGCCAGGGTTAGGCAGACAGGGTGGGGCAGGGTGAGGTAGGGAAGAAAAGTCTGGCTTCTGTTTTGAGGATAGTTTAGAACTAAAGTAAAGGGCTTGTCTCTGGACTAGAATGTAAAACAAATCAAGCATAAAGTTTATTAAGGGATAATGATCATGTTAATAGATTGTGGCATTGTCTTTTCTCTGAGGAGTTATGGGAGTGAAAACAGAGGTCTTTGATTCATAAAAAGGTTACTTGAGAAAGAAATGTAAAAAATAAAAAACAAAGAGAGAGAGAGATGGGGGAAAGAAAGAAAGAAAAGAAAGAAGAAGAAAGGGAATGAAGGAAGAAAAAAAGAAAAGCAAAAGAGATGAAGTAAACAAGCAAGGAAACAAGTAAGCAAAAGAGTATGGAAGAAAAAAAGAAAGGAAGGAAGGAAGCTAAACCGATAGAGGAACTTGATCACAATATATTTTGAAAACGAACATTTGTCTAATATTTGAGATCCATAGAAAATTGAATTAACTTTTACTCTTATATAACTGTATCATTTTATAGCTTTATGAAAATGATTAAATGTTATATTCCCAAAATTGTAGAGACAGACTTGGACTCAGCTCCAAGGTTTTTTTTTTCCACTTATTTTTACCATATTAACATGCTCAAACCTTAGTGAAATATAGTAGGTTGAATGATGTAGTAAATACACATCTCAGCCCAGTAACAACTAAAGAAACACAATTCAGTGGATTGTTTCCTTGGGAGGTGAAGAGGAAGCAGAAATAGTAGAGTGGATTGGTAGAAAAATATTTAAACAAGAGGACCCAGAAACATTGACATAGATGAAGAACCTCAAATAAAACACACTTGTTAGAGTTAGAACCATATAGAGTTAGACCTGAACCTGTGGTGTTTCTTAATCCTCCTGAGGTTTTAGAAATACAAAAGAGACAGGATATGCATCACATGTAGTCAATATCAGGGCTTGGGTTAAATTATTTGAATTTTAAAGGAAAATTACTCTAAGAAGAATGAATAACATTGAAATGTGGTGTGCTTATATGTAGTTTCGAATATTTAACTCTTCGTAAGATAAGGAAAACAAGGCAAATAGTTGTCAAGTATCTAATATACACAGTTATTTAGCTTTAATTTCTAAACCAATAAATATCTTTACATAAATGGTTTGACTTTATATTCCCAAACAGAAAATTATGGATAATATGACACAGAAGTGGAATGACTTTATGATCTTGGTTGTATGGAAATTTCATTAGCATACAAGGCCACTCCATATTGTAAAACTTAAAACCATGATCAGAAGACAATTCTTGTGGATCATGCCTAATTCTTGCAACTTCAGTGTAACAAAGCAATTTTCATGCATTTCTAAGAACAAATTGTAAACAGATACCCCACAGAGACATTTCAACACATCACCAACTTCTTGGAAGCCAGGTTTGAAAATATCAGCTGGGAGAAAATTTTAGACCCATATTTTAGGATGTCCTAGCTATAAGCACAAATCTCAAGACTAATATGCATTAACCCGAGGGCTGAGGAAACTGATGAAAGAGCGGGTCAAAGAGCCATTTCCCAGGATCACATTCAGTTTTTTTTCAGTGTCCTCCTGACCTCCTGAAAGACTGTGGTGTGCAGAAAGGTAAAAACATGTAATAGGGATCGGTGGTGATTGATGAACTAGCATTCAATTTTCAGAACAGAAGCTGCAGCTTTCTTAATAGTCTCTGTCTTCTTGACATCTTCCTCTGCTGCTGTGTCTCTTTGATGGGGACACCAGAGCCAAGCACAGTCCTCACTATGGAAAGTAATTTCCGCTCAGAAACTCTGAGGGCATCACTATCCCTATCACCTCCATGTGTCTAGCCCCTCATGTGTACTTCCTCATCTCTGTGTGAACTGACATGCTGACTTCGGTGTGCCAAGTTAATAGTGATCCCAGATCAAAGGCTTTCAGGGGAGGACTGAGGCCAGAAGACAAGGAGAATCCATTTCAGGAGTTTATAATAATCACTTCTCAAGGCCCAATCTGACCCAAGCCAGCTAATATCATTTGCATCTTGCCTAACTTCTCTGTTCATGGGGCTTGGTCAACTTAAAATTTTCTGATGTTTATCCTTTTAGTTCTTTTAAATAAAACCATGACTATAGGTGGGTTTCTTGTATAGAATGCGGTCTATATGATATATGTCATCAAGACTCTGGGTCTTGAGAGGGATGCAGTCAGAGCTTCTGGACTCAAATTAGAAGATGAGATATACAACTTTTTTTTTTTTTTCTGAGCAGAAATTGAAGCAGAAATTGGGCTTCTTTAGTTAAGGATTCTCTATGGCTAAAACGAGGGAAACACAAAAACAGAGGTTATACATAAGATGCTGACTAGAAATTCAGGAAGAGTGGTACTGATGAGATTTTATCAGGGGTGTGGGTTGATGTCTATATGCAGGTGAGGGCACACCCAAGGTAAGGCAAGGCCTGTGATTGGGCAGTATAAAAGAAAGGTGGGTACAAATTTTGAGAGGCAGGAGAGATAAGAGAAGAGAAGGAAAAAAGAGAAAATGGAGAAGGAGAAGGATGACCCAACCCTGTATGGCTTTAAATAGCATTAAGTAGAAATGAATATCTTATAAGGGATGAATAATTACAGGACAATTTATCTTATCTAGGTGGCCAGTTTATATCAATATCAATTGGCTCTCAATTTATTGTGTGAGTTTTTATGGAGTGAGATGTTACTGATATAAATCTGATTGATAAATTACAAGCCTCTCAAGTTTTGATTTTACCAGGTTGCTGGGAATGTGAGCAGAATCAACAGGAAGAGAGCTGCTAAAAGACAGTCTCTGCATGAGACTGGCATGGCCAAGAGTCACCATGCGAACTAGATGTATGGCCGCGGATGGAGCTAGCCTGGTAACAAGATTGCCACTAGTGCCAGAGAGTAGCAGTAGGTAACATAGCATAGTGCCATTCTCCATCTTTTATACTTACTGCTACAAGGAGCACTGGATAACTTGAGAGGTTTCAGAAAAACCCAAAAATATTGGCTGGATAGTTAAAAGAAGACATTAAATTCAGAATGATTAGGGTACCTGATAATATGGAGTTCCCAGGAACTGCTTCCCAACTGAAAACTTTAAAGAAAGTTGAGAACAGGTTTTGGGAGAAGATAGATGCTGTGTTATAATGTGTTTGACCAAGTTTGCATGTTGAAGATTTGATACTCAGAGCATTTGATACTTAATGGAGAAACAGAGCATTAGCAGGTCTATTAAATGATTCACCCAAGAATGGATTAATATGGGAAAAATGGTGAAGCTGTTAAGAATATTGATACTATTGCAGAGGGTTAGAGTTTGGTTTCCAGCACTAATAAGGCAGCTTACAGTAGTCTATAACTCCAATCTCAGTGGTTCTGATAATCTATTCTGTTGTGTATGCATACATGCAGACAAAACACTCTTACACATAAAATGAAATAGATATATAATTTTTCAAATTCTATAGATTAATTTTGTTAATTAGTATTTTGTAATGAAAAATATATTGGTAATACACAGTAAGCTGGTTTAGCCATTACCAGACTTGGAGATCTGATACTTATAAAATTATATCTTCTGCTCCCAGGAAACTTCAGATTATCATACTGAATATTTTCTGGGATCAAAAAATCAGTGTAGATTAATATGATACAGGTATAAAGAAGAAGTGTGGGTCAGAAGAGTATTACAAGGGCTATTTTCTCCATTCAAAGACAAAAACCTATGCCAAGTAATGTTTCTAATTGAACTGTAAAGACAGAAATAGTTTGTGTTAAGTTTCAGTAGGAATTTCAGTGTGGTAGACATCAGAACCAGTGAATGGGCTTGAGTTTGCTTTAGGAGGGTGGGTTTGTTATACAGTTGATTCAGTTTTCTCTTGTGATCTTTTATGTGTGCTTTCTTGCCTGTCAAAATTCTCTCATGGGATTATTCAGAATCATTCAGGATTCTCACAAGACATTAAACTTGAACTCTGAAGGCTCCAAAATTTGGAGAAATCTTTTTACTTTGGTTTCTAGTCTTCTCCTATAACATCTTCTTCTCCCTTAAAAGACAGGACAATGAGTAATCCAATTTTTTATTAAGTTCAATTTGAATACTGGTTATATTTCTAGAAAAACATAAATCGATGGATATTAAAATCAAAGTTCTCAGTGAACCTGCCATCTAGACGTTAAGTGTTTGGTTCATTTTTGTCCACAGAGATATTCAGAAATTAAAGAATAATTAAAAGCACAGAGAGCTCAAGCATCAAATGCTATTAAGCAATAGGCTTTTTTTTTTTTAGCGAGAAAAATAAACCAAATTCTTGTCCTTGAAGAGCTCACAATAAAACAAAATAAATAAACAGAATAACACTACAAAATTATAAGGAAAGCTACTAGTTTCTGGATGCAAAGCAGAGCAGAAGGACAGAAAGAACAATGCCACAGTACAGAGGGCTGTTAGCAATTCACAGGAGATGACTTGCTCTGAGCCAGTACACAGAGAAAAGACTCAGGAGACATGTGAGATGAAGGTCTCAGCCCATCATACTTCACACAACAGACATTTGTGGAAACAGTTGTGGTCTTCAAAGTAAAAATGCCATGGAGTGAGGATGTTGTTTTTAGGTTGGTGATCAGGTATGAGCCCGTCTTTGTTCCTTAACTACTTTACTTTATAATATTTGGTGATGATTCAATGTTCCTGTGTTCAAGTTTCTTGTCTGTGATAAGAGCTATATTACTTCAGAATGTCTCCAAGAAAATTAAAGGGGAACTTATATAGTATTCCTCAGGAGAACCAGTTTTGAACAAAGCATTTGTTTAATATAAAACAACTGTCCCCACCACAGACCACAAAAAGCATATTGTTGATTGTTGTCTTGTTTGTTTGTTTTTTTACTCTATACAGTTCATGTTATGTGAACTGGGCTCCTGAAAATACAACAAGCAAAAATCAAATTTATTAATATATGGATCACATTCATTAATGAGACTGGTGAAGTATATAAAACCACGGAAGGTGGTTAATATTAGCTTTAACCTAACATCATAGCAAAGAACAATAAATACAGAAAGAAAATTACATAAAAGAAAAGAACTCTGAGTTTTATTGGTGACAGAGTGTGGGGATGTGTAAGATAAAGAGTTGATTTAATGTAAAAGCTAGAAGTAAGACTTGTGATAATTATACATAATCTACATACACCAAGAAAACTGACTGTTTCCATGTTACATACTGTCCTACATGTACTTCATGTTTATGGTAACTAGTAGGATTTCAATGCATGCTATCAAACCTCTAAAAGAATTAAGTACTGACAAAAATATATTCATATAGTGTTATGCCAAAATTCCTTTAAAATCTGTATATGCATCCCTCTTTTTCAAAAATAAAGTTGTAAGAGAGGGAAAAAAAGACTTGTGATGCAGATACTTAAAGTGTCCTTTATGCCCCATGATGATAATAATTTGAAACTTTCTTAAGTGGCTCCTGGTATAAATTGATGGCTGAATGCACTATTCTTCTTCTTTTACCCTTCTTAAGGTAATGCCCTAAATTTTCTTTTTCATTTTTAAATCTTCTCTTTCTCAGTTTTCTCCAGATTGAAATATTATACCCTTGCCAAAATGACAAAATCTATTAGCCTCTACATACTAATACATCTAGTTCCATATGATTAAGAGTATTAAAATGCAAACAGGACTCACAAAATTAAAATAACATTTAATTCATAGATTAAAAAAACATTGACAGCATATAGCTCAGTTTAGGCAGAGTTAGATGTAGCCTAATCAGAGTTAAATATGCTCTTTCTCTCATTCAACACAAATGATAGCAAGATAAAGAGAAACTGAGTCAATGAAGCTGTGCTCACGTTATAACTGTTATTTGCTTTCTCATCTAGGCTTCTTCTGTCTGTCTGACCTGAAGTCCAGTAGTTAGTGACCATTCCGCTTGCATATACATGATACTGAATTGTTGCTTTAATATTAGGCAACTTCTTTAGAAAGACTTAAGACTCAGACCAACCTCACTGAATAAGTTTAGGAGGGGGCAGGAGACAAAATATTGTCCTCTGCAGGATCTTCAGTTATTAGATTTTATTTTAAAATGTGTTTCAATTGTTATTCATGAATTACTCATGTTTTTATCGATAGTCACTGAATTGCACCGTGATACTACATTCTCCTTGAGAATTCTAACAGGACTGTCTACACTAGCTGATGTACACACTATGATTTAGTCTTCATCTGTCTAGAGTATCCATCAACACTATGTTACATTAAAAAACTAGACATATGTTTTAGTTTGACTCAACCTTTTAGCAACCAAAGATGAGACTCTTGGTAAGCCAGGGATGAAGAAGAAGATTGTTGAGGCCATCAGCACAGCATGACAAATTAGCAAGAAGAATATGACCCTAAGATAGAAGAGGCTTCCCACCCAGACTGAATCATCAGCTCACTGGTGGAAACAATTTATTTGATGCAAACGAAAACCCAAACATTTATAAATCTGCTAAACAAGGAGCTCAAGGAAAGAGCTTCTGAGACTTGAAAAACAGATTTTCTTCTCCATGGGAATTAGAGGATTGGAAGTCTGTCAGGGTTTGGGGCATACACACATCTGGTGTGTGTGGCTGGGACACTTAGTCATTGCATTCAGCCTTGACCAGTGGGTGACTGTTGTTTATGGACCTTGATCTTGTGCTGCTGGAAGAAACCTTTTTTCTCATGTCAGAGGTTCATCTTTGGGTTGTCAATCATACCTCTAAAATAAAACCCTGATATATTCCCCTCTCTAAACCTTTGCCTTAACTTTGACTTTTTGGCTAGGGTGTTTTTCTCCTGAATGCCCTCATGGTTTTCTTCTTCACTCTCATACTTAGTCAGTTGACTGTTTAGTTACTCCACAAACGTTTAGGGATAGTAATAAGGAAGATTCTCCTCTAGTAGCAGACAGTCTCCCACTCAAATATTTTTCTTCAGTGTTGTGAATCTAAGAAGCAACAAAAATCTGATTAAATGAAAAACAATGACACAGACGTTCCTAGGTGTAGGTTTTATCATAGATATGAGGGAGAAAAAATGCAGGGGCATCTGGAAGGATCCAGACTGACAGTGACCAGCAGACAAAACTGTGCCATGGGAACAGAGGTGGCAAGGAACTAAGAGAAAGAGAGGCGAGAGGAGGAGGCAAAGAGAGGAGCCAGAAGTTAAGAAAACCAAGAGGCCAAGGGAACCTAGAAATTAAGTAGCAAAAATGGCTGAGTGTACAGAACAAGAGAAACTGGGAGAAATGAAGCTTAGAAGCTGGAGAGGTTTAGGGTAGGGGCACAGCTTTGCCAACTGAGTATGTTAGAAATGAATCTGTTACAGGTACTTGAGGTGCTTAGAGCCTGGTGGCAAGCACCATTTTGATTTGTTAATAGGCACCTCAGCCATTTGTCTCAGGTTTCTTTGACACCTAATTCTAAGAATTAGTAATAACTAATGATTATTTGCTGAACAGTACTAGAGAAGATACAAAGTTCAACTTCTAAATTCATCAAGTGTAGGGAAGACATTGATATTGAGTTAAAGAGGTGAAAGGCAGAGATGGGTTAGCAAGGAGTAATCATATCACTGTTTTCTAGGAGTCTGTCCTCTTTGCCTCCTTTTACAAAGGTCATGTGCTTCTTGTCATGACAGCTGATAAATGTGTGACATATGAAAATTACATAATAATGCAATTGGAAGATGCTTTGAGGTCTCTCTAGCAACCATAGGAGATACTCCTGGTTTTAGCTAGTCTCCTAAAGAAGTTCTGGTCTCTGGGCATCTGATCTTCCTGCGTAACAGGATTAATGTCAGAGAAAAATATAGCTCACTCAGTTGGCAATGTAGTTGGTAACACTCCACTTTTGTCTTCTAGTAAACTTTTAAATGTTACAATAATTTTACACTTATTGAGCATATAAAAAAACAATAGGGAGTCCCCTAACTTTCTCACCTTCTATCTTTTGTTTCATTGTTTATTAGACAGCATGTTACCATGTACTCCTGTCTATCCTCAGCTTCACCATGTAGACTAGGCTGGCTTCAAATTCTGGCTCAGACTGTCTCTGTCTCTTGATTGCTGGAATTAAAGGGGTGTGCTGTTATTGTCCAGTTTAACTTGTAGTTCTCTTATTTTATTATTTTAGAGAGGAAATTTTAAGTGTTTGTTTTAGGCACTCTTAATGAACATGTTCACAGGCAATTCAAGCATCATTGTAGTATTTTATTACATATTTCACACAGAAAAACAGAGGGTGGGGCTTAAGAGCCCTGTCTGCTCTTGCAGAGGAACCTGATTCAATTGCAGAGAACTCAGTATTCCCGTGGTGGCTCAGAACCTCCTGTGATCCCATTTCCAGGGTATTCAATGAACTCTTCTAAACTGTGGGCAACAGGCACTCATGTGATATGCATACATGCAAACAGGCAAGACGCTCATAGAAATACAGATTTTAAAAAATGGTAGGGGGGTGGTTTTCAGGCATAGTGTATTTCTGGTTTGCTGAGGTCTTTGTTCTTACGTCTGTCTCACAATGACCAGGCAGTATAATCCCTAGGACATAAACTCCCAAGCTACAGAAACTTACCGATACAGACAAGATTCTTCCTGAGCAGGAAGAATATGGGCAGTAACTTCAAGTCCAACAGAAAGTCAGGTCAGCAGAAGGGAGCATGGCCACAGGGCTGCATGGATACATGGTGGGAACCTGGGACACAGCCAGGAGGAGCACCAGCCTCCTTCCCAGCTTCCTGGAGAAACACTCAGGCCCAACTATCACCTCTTTTCTGAGGAGAGAAAGTAACAGATTTGTTTGGTCACAGTGACATTTTGGCTTTCTATCCTTAGAAGGACTGGCAGAAGTTAATGGGGAACTAGAAGATAAAACAGAATGGCATTAATCAGTCACTGTGTCCTACACCTGACTGTTTCTTATTATCTAAACAAAGGAACAGAATGAGGCCAGCCATTGACTTCTTGTCTTTATTATAAAGCATTGGCATTTCCATCAGAGTCAGACGATGCCACAAAGATCAGGTCAGAAGCAGAGTGGCAGATTCAGACAAGTCCTTCTGTCTGAAGCTATTGGGCTGTGCATACCTAGTACAGCTCAAGATCTGTATAAACCAGTCCAGAGGTCAGCACAGAAAGCAGCTGCTCTTTTCCCTGAGTGCTAACATTTTACATGACTGTGGACTATTTACCATGACAAAGAACTAGTATCAGAATATTGAAATGACTAAACTGTCAATTTCATTCTAATTTGATCATTTTTCACACATCACTTTCTGTTGGTTACCCCATTGCATTCATTTTCATGACTGCTGAGTTCTACCAGGTCTAGGTTTTGGTTTCAGGTGCACATAATTGTACAGAGGTTCCAAGGCCAACCAAATTACCAGATATGAATAATATTTAAAGTCCACTGATCTGTAGATATAGTACGAATTGTTGAGTTCTATTTTAGTTATAAGGAAAATCCTTTGTCTGCAGTGAGTGAACTGTTGAAGAGAAGATGAATAAGAAAGAGGAGGAGAAGGAAGAGGAGAAGAAAGAAGGAGGAGGAGGAGGAGAAGGAGAAAAACCAGAAAATATGATTAGAAAGTTATTTTCTATTACACTTTTCTTTTGTTTTCCCAGGAGGAATATGAAATATACAATTTCACTTTTATTTCTTGCTTAGCATGCATAGAAAACCCCGTTTAATATACCCAAGCACACATATAGTGCAACAACATCAAACCTCTCTCTCTTCCCTGTTATCTACTTGTGTTCAGGTCTCTATAGCCCTATCCTCTTCGTAGATGCTGCGGAAGAGGGAACTGGGACGAAGTAAAGTTCTCCTCATTGTCTTGATAAAGCAGCTTAAACACTGACATGAGATTGCTACTATATAGTCTACTGTTGGAAATCTGGGTTCTAAAAATACCATGCTTGGCCCTCAGTCTCTAGAAAAACATACTGAAGCCATGTTGTTAAACTGGGATTATGGGATTCTCTGACTCTTCTTCATGGACTTGTAGTGAAAATTGTGTGTGTGTGTGTGTGTGTGTGTGTGTGTGTGTGTGTGTGTGTGTGTGTAAATGTTATCTGAAAATGAAGTAAACCAGGTTTCCTACATTTTATCTGACAACTGACGGAAGCAGGGAAGGAAGGAAAGAATGGATGGATGGATCAGGTTAAGTTTGTTCTGTTAGAGTTTTGATTCATTTAAGGCCAGATTTCTCAAGGAAACATCTGACTATAATTTGACATTTCATGGGGAAACTAGCCACTGGAAGGAATAAGTTGTTCAGACTGCCTGGAATTTCTCACTAGTAGTTGACAAATCGGCATTTCACTAAGATGTGGTACACCCTGAAGCTTGGTACAGGGAAGGAATGTCCAGAGCTCAGGAACTGCCATTTACCAGTCCACATGACAGTCCTAGATTGCAACATAAATTAATGAAATAAATTTCCAATTTTACGGCCCCTTCTCCAGAACGCAAAGCTATGATTCTCCCATAGGGTTTGTCCTTATGAGCAAGGCTCTTTACTTCTGCTCTTGATGCTTGGTTCTAAGCACAGTGATACTCATGTGGTTGCTTAGGGTTTGAGTTCTTCAAGAATCCACAAATCTGAAGAACAATTTTATAATGAGCCTTCAAATGAGATGCAATGGAAAGAAAGGTGTGTTGCTGTAGCAAGAGGGAGTTTGCAGGAGACACTTGTCCAAGTCCTGAGTTGTCAGTTGCACTTTCATCTTTGTTGTTCAATTAGGTAGGTGGATGTCCATGTTCTTGGTCTCTCTGTATAGTTTTCCTTTAATGGCATGCCCTGTGTTTGACCTTAGCCTTCACACCTCTTCGCTGGGTTAGAGGCAGCCCATAACTCTTAATTAGGCAGGGTTCTCTTTGTTGTTGTTTAGTGTTTTTGTGTTTTCTGTGTGTATTTTGTTTGTTTGTGCTGGCCATCCATCTCCTCCTCTTTTTATGTGTCCTCTGGCTGGAGAAGTCTCTACCCCAATTCTTACCTATTCCACACTTCATATTTTAGCCTGCCATTCCCTAGCTGAATGATCTTTTAAGGGAGAGTTGAGCCTGTCACCCATCTTACAATATGCCCAGCATTTACGCAACTTAACCTAGAAAAATCTTATGCCTGAGCCTTGGTCAAGTTTTTGTATAGTTACTATACCAATAAAAGTGAACTCTCCATTTGCACACACACATACTTGTGCAGACATACACATAGTGTGCTTACATGAAACCTGCAGCAACTTATAGAAAATCTGATTCCCCAATATTCCCAAAGCTTTGGTGTTAACTCCAATCCCATCTTTTGCTTATAGGAGGAATTATCCTGCCCAAGATGGCACAGGGTAGGAGAGCTATTCAAAGCCAGAACTGAAGCCTTTCCAGGAGTGTTTGCTGACAGTGATTGAAATCCATTTGTCATTCCTGGCAGCTGCCTGAACACTTTAGGGAAACCAGGTGAACACTGCTCTGATTGGCAGAGCATTTTAGCTGAGCCAGGCCAGATGTACAAAGGTCAGCATGCAGAAGATATATTAAGTGTGGCCACAAGCACAGTGCTTTCTCACTCGCCAATACTGATTCTTGCCTGGCAGACCTGCTTCCTTTTGCTTAAGTGTCTCACTGGCAGATGCAGTTGGTAATCTTCATGGACTTTTTGATGAGCTTTTCCCTGGAGCCTCATTGCCACAGCGTTGGGAAGCTGTGGTTGAGTGTCCCTTCCGTATTTAACTGTCCTGAGGCCATTCTGTGTGAGTGGAAACCAAAGAATTTGCTCTCTGGAAACGCTTATTACGAAAATTTCTTTTCTAACTGCAAATTCCATTAACTAATTGGAATGATCTTTATGTTCTTGGCATCATATAGTCTTGCCCTCCCTCTGCCCCTGCAGAAGTTTGGAGGTAAGAATGTTCTACCCTTAGGCACTTCCTGAGACACTTTAGAGAAGTGGTTCTCAACCTTCCTAATGCTGAGACACTTTATTACAGTTCCTTATGTTGTGGTGACTCCCCAGACCCCAAACCATAAAACTATTTTTCTTTTTACTTCCTAATTGTTATTTTACTACTGTCATGAATCATAATGTAATTATCTAATACGCTGGATGTCTGATATGTGATCCCTGTGAAAGGGTTTTTTGACCCCTCCAAAGGAGTCAGCACCCATTGATTGAAAGGCTCAGCTCTTGAGAAATCATTTCAGCATAGATTTCTAGGATTGGTTTTCCTCTTTGGGGGAAAGTCCCTTGTACTTATTGTTCATTAATGGTGATATTCTTGAGGCACCACATACCCTTCCTTGAGGTGACATATCACACCCTTCCTACTTTTAGCTTCTAAGGAGAGATCTGTAGTGACCTTGGTTGGTGACAGGTGGATGAGATGTCAACATCATCCATGCTAGGTAATATTTCATCTCAACAAGAGAGAAAAAAAAGGCTCAGAGAATAAACTTTGACTACATAATAATAATAATAATAATAATAATAATAATAATAATAATAATAATAATATAATAATAATAATAAAACAATAATAATAATCTAGGTTCCAATTAAGGTTTATTCCTTTCTATCTTGGTCCTGATATTTTACATTTTTTTATTTTATGTTACAAGCTGAAGTTTTAAATGGTTCCAACAGCTGAAAATATTTATCCAAGTTTTTCTACCAGTTCAGTTTTTCAGATTTCCTCTTCCTTCCCATGGTTGGTACTTCAGTTCATTAATTTATTATTTGTTTGCCTGCATTTACTTGGTCAAAAATCCTGCTTCATTTCTACAACACATCCATCAAAACCCAGCTCTTAGAGAAGCGTGATGCTCTCCTCTTCATGGCTTTCATGGAAATTCCCCAAACCATGTTTGTACCAGAATTCTGGAGCAATGTGAAGTTAAATGAAAAAGAGATCTCTAGTGTCTGGGAATTTAAAAACTAAGGACTAAATATAGAGATTTTCAATCTTCAAATGTAGTTCTGAATCTTTAAATATATCAAGTGGAAGATAGCCACATCTGAGGATCAGCAGAGTACAGTTTTCCATTGAGGCAGATTTGGTAAAGACATTCAACATCTGAGGATTGTTTTTTTCCTTAACAGAGTATCACTTGACAGGGTGCATCATTGGCTAGCCTAGAACGTTCTGTGTAGACAAGGAAACCTAGAATTTTTAGTGATTATTCTGCTTCTAACTCCAGAATATTGATATTATAAACACTTGATATTATACACTGGTCCATATATACCACTTGTAAGTGTGGACTTCTAGGAAACTAAAGAAGACTCAGGTCATTAGTTATTCTTCTTGACTGAAGCGAAAGAACTGTGTGTGTGTGTCAGGTCCAAAAATATTTGGAGGCAAGGAAACAGCAACAACAATAAAAAGAGAAGAAGTATCTGTAGAAATATAAATAAAGAGACCAGTGACTCACATTTTATAAAAATTTACTATCCATTTTCACTAAGTGATTCCTCCATCAAAGTTTAAAGGTTATGATGATGTCCTATACTACCTACCTATGTGTCTGCAGAATTCTGACAAGGTAATGACTTGAGTCTCATTGGCCAAATGAGTAAGCAAAGGAATGAGTGAATGGATCTGTGGTCCAATGCTGTTTCTGCTGATCTGTTAGTTCAGAGATGGGACTCTCTTATCCAAGTTCCTGTGTTGAGGCCAGATATTAATATCTCTTCCACAGAAACATTTCTTCCATTAGAGTCACTGAAATGGCAGCAATATTTAATTGGAGGCATTTCTACTAAGGAGAGGATTCCCCTGGCCCTGTTTTTGTTTTCCTACTGAGTTGCTCTCTGAATAGAAGATTTAGTAAAGTATGCCCTTCAGTCCAGATATCTGCTTAGAAGAAGTTTCATGGGGAGAAGTAGAAATAGAATTAAATACCTAGACAAACAGTATAAAGTACTGGAAAAAAAGGGGAATGAAGTTATGATGTTATGCTGGTAGTTAGATGTTCGGAATGACAAGCTTAAAACAATATTTGTAGCTATTACTCTTTCATCAGCAAACATGGTTGAGGATTAAGTATGAAGACAGAAAGGAAGAAATCACTCTGGTTCTATTCTAAAGGAACTCAGACATATGATCTTCAGAGGTGTATAAAGGAAATGACCAAGGGAATACAGAAGCAGTATTGTAACAGTCTCTAGAGGTGATATTGAAGGACTGAACTGGCTTAAAGTAGACTTGGTGAAGAAGAAATGATTCTGTGAAGAAAGAAAACTTTAGACGACCTGAATCTTGAAGGAAAATGTTGGTTAAGTCGATTGTTCATTTTTTTTGTTATGACTCAACAGTATTAACCATTCACACAACACCTCTGGTCCAAGGTGGAGTATATTCTCTACCCCATTAACCAAAGGTGGATGTTGATTTGTCAAGTACCTTCATTTCCTTTCCACAGTTGTAATGCAATACCCAGGAAACAGTAACTTAAGATAGACACATACATTGGTTGATAGTTTGAGACAGTTCAGAGGTTGCCAGGTTAGAACAGGCATGGTATCAGGCAGAAAATGCATGGGGAAGGAGCAGGAGGTTAGCTTGCTATACACAAGAATATAGGGAATGAACAAGAAGTAGAACCTATCTAGAAAGCCTTAAGGCCCACTGGCCAGGAGTTGTTTCCTCCATTAGCTGGGCACCAAGAGCACATGGGAAACATTTTACTTTTGAACATGTCATCAGGAAAAGTTAGTGGCATGGTGCCAATGAGTGAGACATGCTCCCAGCATCTTCAGCTTGCTGTCTTTTACTTTTTTATCACTATGAGTGTAGAGCCTGGGTCTCCAATGTGTCTTAAGCATTAAAGAATGAAGAATGAGACATGGAGAACAGCTTATAAAGAAGCCTAGCAAAGTCTGCTAGACTCCAGCTCTGGTATGTCCAGAAAACTAATGGTAGAGCCCCTACCTCAAAAGAGAAAAAAAATAAGATAAGAGATAATTAAGGATAAAAAGAAATGCATACGTAAACATTTACCACCAAATAAAATATGCTTCATTATTTATTAATTCATAAATTTAGTTTTTATTCAATGAATAGTTACTTAGTTCTAACTATGGATCTATTTAAGCTTATAGCTCTCAACTTCCTGAAACTATATGTCATAATATGTGCTTTAAACTTGTGGTCACAAATGTAACTCCAAAGATATAACTCCAAAGGTCCAAATCATCATTTGATGTGGCCAGCCAGTACAAATATTGCACACTTTATTATAATTGTAGGGTAGAAATAGTCAATCCTAATACATACAGAATTTTCTATTGACTTTACTGAACCAATCAAATGAGTCCTTTTAAATTTATTATTTGATTTTCGGGTTCAGAGTAATAGTTTCATACACTTATGAGGCATTCTGAGATTTTTCTAGATATGTATATATTATAGAATTAGTGTTCAAATTCCTGAAAGAAATGAGTCCCAACCAATCCTATGCTCAGCATTCCTACCTTACACTAAAGAAGAGGTGACAAGGACTTTCTTGGACCAAGCTGAGGGAAGTCCTCACCACTTGACATCCCTGACAACAAATGCTTTTCTCAGGCTTATGGAATTAGATGTTCATTAATAACCAGAAAGCAGGGGGAAGAATAAAATGGCCTGGTGAAAGTAAACACATTGTCAAAACCTAAACCACTCTTATACAGTGGTGAGTAAATCAGTCATATATCTTCACAACAAAGGTTAAAAGGCAAAACTATTAACAATAATTGAAGACACTCTAACTTGTCAGATGGGTCTTCAAGCCATAAGTAATGTCTAAAGGTCCCTTTTATAATGATTCATTTGGGGATTTGATTTAGTTGACCATAAAAGGTCACTTTTGCATACTAGTGTTTTATAGCTGCTAGGCTGAGTGTAGGCTAGACATATTAAGGATCTTCCTCACTTAACTGTGTTTCCAGAGGCTTGATCTTTACAGCTAGACTTCAGAGTGCTAATTAACTAAATAAGCAAATCATAAAGAAAGTCCTCAGCAAAAACTAGCCATTCTGCATCATAGGCCTCTTGACCACTGGGAGAGGATTAATGGATGCTACTTAAGTCACCCAGAATCTAGTTATGACATCACGAACCAACGTAGTCACCTCCAGTCCTACTACTTGTTCAGCATCTTAGACTGTGTTCGGCTTCCAAGGAGCGATTGAGAGACTGGTTCCCAGGTTGCCAGCCCAAGGAGGCCATTCTTGGTTTGCCCAGAACTGACATGCACTAATGAGTCCCGCAGGTCCCCTGACTTTATGCCAGATCCTTTCATTGCCAGTCTGGATTTCTGGGTTTCCAGTGCTTGCCTAACCATGCCAGCCACGGGAAGCCAACGGCTTTTTGGGGGAAGACACTCTACTGATGAATAATATGACACACATCTGCATTGGCAGCAAGGGATGGAAGAATTTTCCTAGGGATGAGGCCAAGCCTGGCAGGCTTTATGTCTTCATTCAGCTTCTAGAGGTCCAGAAACTGTCCCAGGATAGAGTGGTTTGGGAGACATAAAGACCACTTGAATAATCCCTCTGTAGCTTCTCAGTATCCAACAGTTCTCAACCATCCTAGGGCCTTTTGGGAGGACCAATAAATAAATGATGTTGCCCAGAAGGGCTGAACAAAAGAACTGAAAGGCCCTTGTCTACCCTTCTCCACCCCTGACACCCTTTCTTCTTTCATATGTTACATCCCAACCACAGTTTTCCCTCCCCTCTTCTCCTCCCAGTCCTTCCTGCCCCCACTTCTTTCCCTCAGTTCTACTCCTTCTTCCATTCAGTAAAGAGCAGGGGCCTCCCAGGGACATCAGTGAAATACTGCAAATCAATCATAACCCCTCATAATAAGGCTGGGTGTGGCAACCCACAAGAAGAAAAAGGGTTTCAAAAGCAGGAAAACGTGTCAGAGACAGCCCTAGCTTCTAATGCTAGAGGGTACTTTGGTAAAGTGGAGGTCTTTGTCATAAAAGTACAGGACACTTGTGTTCACTACAGGAAGCAAGTAGCAAGTGCACATATATTCTATAGAGGACGAATGGCCCTACCACAACTGGGCACTGTTCTAATGACCTACAATATGTCATTACCTATAAGCTGTGCAACACCTGGTGCTGAACTGAGATGCCCATCTAATAAATAAGTACTGGTCTGGCATGGCCTTGGTAGGGACAGAATGACATAGTTCCTGCCCTTAGAGGTGGGTCTCCATGAGTATCAATGACCGCTATAGGCATATGCCTTGTTTCTATAATAATGCACATATTTTCATAATTCTTCAAAGAATGTCCTCCCTGTTAATAATGTTAAAGACTCCATGATGATCAGAGACACAGGAGTCCAGGAGGCTAAGGTGCAGCTAATGTTGCAACAAAATTGTAAATTCTGGGACCTTCACAACAGCCCTTAAGGCTCTAGAAAAAAACTCTAAAATGTGGGTTGAAAAATATATCATTTATCAAAAAATAAGGATACAAAATGATTTACAGGAGGAGTTTCACAAGTCTAAAGGAACAAAAGCAGCTGTGACTGAGAGCCAACTTGTCAGAAAATTACTACAGAGATTTAGGAAGTGGTGGTTACAGGAGGTCCCACCCAGTGGAGTATTTATTTATCTATCTATTTATTTATTTATTTGCATATGCTTACCAAAACAAACAGATTCCTGAGTTCCTAGTCAGCCTGAAACAGAGCATGTTTGGGCCCAGGTGTGGTGAGAATGATAATTTCAGGACAAGGTCTAACGCAACTAGTTTATAACCTGTGTTAAACAGAGGCAGGGAGATCTCTGAATTCTTTTGCTATATTAAAGGTAAATATGTGTTTGCTGTTGCTTAAGAATTAAGGGCTGGGGTCATGGAATGCTGATTCATAGGGTAATCAAAAGGAAACCTGGGGTAAATGACTGCATGTTTATGTAAAATAGAAGACTGCGTTTATGATCTGCAAGAGAAGAGCTATCCAGAGAATTTTAATAATAACAAGAGAGCTGCTTGGAGAACTGTCTGAAGCAGAACACACACACACACACACACACACACACACACACACACACACACACACATGGCTGGGGGGGTGGGAGGGGAAGAGAAAGAGAGAGAAAGAAAAGGGGGGAGAGGGAGAGAGAGGCAGAGCAGGAGAGAGAGAGAGGGGGGGGGCTGTCTGGAGATCTCCAGAGAAAGCAGGTCAGAGAGAAAGAAAGAACACAGAGAGGAAGCAGGCTGAAAGCTGTCTGGAGTGGAACATAGGTTGTCAGCTTAGACCCATAATTTGACTTCCAGTTGTTTATTTACTCTGCCCCTAGACACTCTGTCTTCAGCAACCCTCTCCAAACTAAGGCTAGTCCTTGACAAATGAGGAGACTGAAAATTGAAGAATTTGTTGACTTTCATGGGTTCACAAGACAAATGAACATAGAATTGCCTTCCTTGAATTGCTGAATGATTTAAAAAATCTATTATTTTTTTAAGTTTTTTTTTGTTATTTTATTTGTTTTATTATTATGATATCTTAAACAGTGTCACTTTGTACAACCCAGGATGGCCAAGAACTAACTGAATACTAGTCTAAGGTGGCCTTGAAATTAGAATCCTCCTACCTCAGTCATTGGAGTGATAGGATTTCATGTGACACAGTGATATTTGGGGACTTAATTCTGTGGCTCAGCATTTCACAGACAAAAAAATTGTGGTATATTTACACATTCGAATACTACTCAGCTATTAGAAACAATTACTTCATGAAATTCCTAGGAAAATGGATCCATCTAGAGAATATCATCCTGAGTGAGGTCACCCAGTCACAAAAGAAAAGACATCATATGCAGTCACTGATAATGGGATACTAACCCCAGAAAGCTCTGAATACCCCAGAATAAACCCACAGGCAATATAAAGCTCAAAAAAAAAAAACAAAAAAAAAAAAAACAAAAAAAAACAAAGCAAAGGCCAAAAAGTGAAAGCCTCAGTTTTTCGTAGGAAAGGCAGTAAGTATAAAACACCCTCTCAGAGTGTAGTATACCTGGACCTTAAATCATTAAGAATTTAAGAGTCAAGAATATAGCCTTGTGACAATTTTGGTATTCAAAGATCATTATGTTTAATCTATACACACCAAGAAAACTCTGACTGTTTCCATGTTACGTTCTGTTCTACATGTACTTTATGCTTATGGTAACTAGTAAGATTTCAATGCATGCGATCAAACCTCTAAAAGAATTAAGTGCTGACAAAAATATACTCATATAGTATTATGCCAAAATGCTTTTAAAATTTTGTACATGTATCTTTCTTTTTAAAATAAAGTTGTAGGAAAAAATAATTTAAAATAAATAATTATTTTAATAAATAATAATAATAATAATTAATAAGAAAAAAACATCCTTAAAGCATATTTCTGATGGGCACTGGGCTTTTGCTCTAATTTAAGATCCTTATCAGCTAATGTGAGTCCTGCCACACTGGACAGAGAGCGTTTTGATCTCTAAGACTTGGTACACTCACTTGTGCAAAGAGGGACAGTTACTGTAAACTAACAAGATGTGACAAAGCCATAAAGCTTAAACTGATAATGCCTGCAAGGTGTGATTCGCCAAGCACTGAATCAATGCTCAGTAAGTGGTTGTCATTAACTTTTCTATTCACAGGCAATTATGAATCAAAACTAACCCAGGCAGCAGATTCTCAACTCAAATATGAGTGACAGTCTGTGAGGTTTTCTCAGGACAAAGAAAGAACGCTGCCATTTTGATTGAGTAAGTGGGGGCTCTGACCATTGGCATGCAGTGCTTGAGGACCTGTTATTATAAAGTTACTCTTTACTTGGGGCCTCGAGGGTAAATGGGAGACAAAGAAATGAATGCGCACGGCAACGTTCTCAGAGTTCACACAGAGTAAATCTCTCCTCGGGGATTTCCTGAGTGTTGCTTCAAAGGTCTTGCTGGCATTTGGTACACTCACTGATTCAAGGGTTTTCTCTCCCCCAAGATTCCACTCACATGGATCCTTCTCCAACCTTGTGAGATGCATTTGTTTTAAAACCATCTATCTGTTTACTGGAGTAGAAAGTGATAGAGTAAGGCTTTAACCTCTGATTTTTTTCATGGGAGATCCTGAGTCTATCACCTCCTAAAGTGTTATAGGGGCTGTATTGTCTGTGGAGATTGGAGTGTTTCCAGAGAATAGGATGGGCTCTGATCATCACAAATAGATGTACGATGAACAGAACCTCATTTAGATGACCAAAGAGTGACGGATCCAGAGGGGTATAGTTCTTCACAAGGGTTTGTGCAAATCACTTTTCTTTGTGAATGATCTGAATACCAGGGACTTTTGTTCCTGTTTTGATACATCATAGCTGGTAAGGAGGAAGGCGGGCTTCAAATTCAGACATGTGATTTCTCCTTTTCCTTTGTGGCACTAGGGATTGAAACTAGAACATTCTGTATGTCACACAGGGGCTCTACCACTGAGGAGCATCCCAAGTCCCAGAGATAAGACTTATTAAAAGAGATATGACATTTAACTGCCATATCACTTGAAAGTTATTATTAAGGTATTAGTAGTCTCCGTTTAGGTAATGGAGAAAATAATCCCTTACTTACAAAATTGAAGGTTAGCCCACTAATGTGTATTCATAGTGCCTATTTCACAGTGGACTCATAAAATTGGTCATAAATTTTATCATTATCTTTACATCAATAAAATATAGTACTAAAAATGTTGACTCACAATTTACTGACCTTCATACATGTTTTCTTATGCTTTTATTGTTTCAACTTTTAGATTACTGCTGTTTTGCAGTGATGAGAATTAAGTCCTACAGTCTCATACATGCCAAACATGTGTATTACTGCAGATCTGCATCCTCATCTGCACTCATGGTTTCTGTGCCAGAGATGACCAGAATATTAACAATTCTCCACTTCCAAAAGGAATGTTTGGTGAGTGTCGACAAGAGACATTTACTCCCCAGGCCATTGCAATAGTGAGTCAATATGGTCATGAGAGGGGATTTGGATCAGGGAAGGGAGTTTCCTTGTCATCTGACTGCATATGAACACTCTGGAGTAAATTTGGATGGTTCTTGGGCAACTTGAAGTGGTCACAGAAGCAAGACATTTGTCCCAGCAATTTGGTCTTTGTGGATCTAATAAACTGTTGGGCGCTTATTTTGTGCATATGTGGGTTGCTGAGATTGAAAACTCATGACATCCACAGTGATTCTAGACAGGCAGATACTCCATATTCTTCAGTCATAGATTGTATTATAGTCTTTACCCTGGGCCACCCTGTTGTGCAAAGCTCTTGCGAGTCAGAGGCTTCTCAGACCACATGAAGTGAACCAGCTGTTAAAGCATCCCAGGAGCTTAAATTTACTTTGTGATACAGAAGGAAGAATGCACAGACCTTAGAATGATGAGTAAGCTACACTGTGACAACGTGTGAGACACTTTGAGAGGGGACCACCTAGTTCAGTGCTGTGGTTAATACATTATACATATACCCATAGGAAGTGACATTGTGGGCGATAATGAAATAATGGAGAAAAAAATAAACAAATGAGGATAGTGAAGTGGGGGGTAGGTTGAAGACAAAAGGGCATTCTGTGCAACTATGTGTATAGAGGAGGGCTTGGCATACTTGAACATTAGAAATAGATCTCACAGTTAATGTTCCTTTTGATATACTTTGTCACAGACATTGAGAGGCAAAGTTACTAAAGAAAATTCCAGAGACCATTGTACAACCTAGTTAATGATCAAAGAGAGAAATCAGCTCAGAGGAGGAGAAGGTATGAACTCATAGTCATAAAGCAAATAATAAAAATCGGTGTTGTCTTCTGAATTCATTGGTTCTTCTTTTGACTGTACTTGTGCCATTTTATGATGTATTTTTCTTTAAATGGCAGTATCTGTCACCTTCAGTTGGATTTCTTATCCTGTCATTGTTAATCACCTGCCTCCATTAAAACCTCTCATTTTTAGGTAACATCTGAGTCGAATCTTTAAAATCAGTAAATGAAGATTCAAGTTAAATCCTGTGACATGAGGTAAAACAAACCCAAATAGCCCCACTGAGGAGATCATTAGATGAGAGTCATTATCCACGAAGTCCAAGTGTGGATGACTGAAAAACAAAAACCATTTACCTTTGCAAACACACATTTTTATTTCAAAGACCAAGATGTGGGCTGAGTTATAAGTGATGGATTGGATCTCATGTAGCTGACTTATATTTTATAGAACATTAGGAAACGTCATTTCCCTAGGACAAAGAACAAAATGATAGAATTTTGCCAAGTTTTAATCACTGGGAAACTGTTGAACCTCAAGAGTAACAGACACTCAAATAAGTCTTCAGTTCATTTGGCAGAAATATTATGACCTTGGCAATAATCTCTTCTAACACAGTGTTTCCCAACCTGTGGGTCGGGGGGTTTTACAGATCAGATATACTACATCAAATATTAACATTATGATTCATAACAGCAGCAAGATTATAGTTTTGAATTAGCAATGATAATTTTATGGTTGTGGGTCACCACAACATTAGAAACTCTATTAAAAGGTCACAGCATTAGGGAGATTGAGAACCATTGCTCTAAGGGCTCACCTATTTCATGTTTAAAATCTTAGAATGTTTTGAGACTTTAGATTTTTTTGATAACCACAAATTATGGCCTAAAAATGTAGACGCTGAATGATAACACAGAGAGCACAGTTTAAAAGTAGCACACAGTCCTGCCTATCCTTAGACTTTGTCACTTGAACTTTTTTCCATTTAAAAAATAATTAAAAAATAATTTCCCCCACAATTTTATTTTTCTCCTCTTGCCAAGTCAACACATCTGAATGAGATTTTTAAAGACTATAAAAAGAGGAAAAACTGAAACATATGATCGTAATTAAGTTTGAATTCGTGTTTTTCCAATGTGGAACTGCAGTTAAGAAAGTCAGTATTTTATTTAAGAGGGAGAAAGTGGAAGTTTACAAGTCCATTCTTGCTCATTTAAGTCAAAACAAATCTTTCTCAATCCTAGTCATTTGTCTAAGTAAGAGTCCTTTGCCTGACACTGGTCCCAGGGCTCCTGTTTGTGAGGTCTGCAGGGATGGCTTCCAGTTTCAGTAAAATACATAGGAGTGTGTCTTCACTGGTCCTTAAATTTGCTATAAAATCTTAAATGAGAAAACTGGTTATCTATTCCTCAGCATTTACTACCCCCAAATACTTGTTGGTATCAACAAATTTAAAAAACATATATGGTAGAGCCTTGTGACATTTGTCTCATCATGAATGGCAAGTCAATTGGAATTGTCATTGTGGTAGTCTTGTTTAGATAACAATATCATTGAAATTTCATTGGTTCATCATTCCTTTTATCTCTAAAAGTAGAAAAGACACTCTCACTGCAGGCATCCTGAGCCTCCAACTTATAATCACTCCATCTCCTCTTTGTCACTGCTTCTAAGCTGTAGGTATAGTATGTGTGATGGGACATACTAACTGGGGTTCTTACATCCTTGTTTTCTGCATTTTGACAAGTTATGGACTTCTGCAATAGTTTATATTTGCTACAGAAATAAGCTTTTTCTTCTTTTTTTTCTTTTTTTTACAAAAATGAGCATATGGAGACTGGATTTACCTGTGGCTATGAGGGTAAGTAGTATTCAGTAAGAAGGTATATTGATTTATAAAAATGGCAGTATGGCTCCAGATATATTTGTAGCAGAAGATAGCATAGTGTTGAACTACTAGAAAGAGAAGCTTTTGGTCTTCTGAAGGCTTAATTCTCCAGTGTAGGGGAATGCCATGGTGTTCAGGTAGGAGTGGGTTGATGGAGGGAAAGCATCCTCATAGAATCAGAGGGAGGGGGAATGGAAAAGGGGATGACATTTGGAATGTAAATACATAAACTATCCAATTAAAAAAAAACACATACAAAAGAACAATCTTGTCTTTTCACAGAATAAATATGACTTGCACAATTGACTAAAAATGAACAAAGAGCAAACTGACAGTAGTAAGTTCTCCTCTACATCAGTGACCTCTCCAGCTATGGCTAGTTGGTTAGTACCAGGAATGAGCTTTGTTTATTTACATTGTTTCTGCTCATTTCTTTCTCTAGTCTTTTTACCTTCTATAATCTTCCAAGTATCTTTCTGATCTGTAAGCTTTTCTTCTGTAAGTTTGTGTGTATATGTGTGTGTAATATGTAAATTGAGGCCACGTAGTGCTGCTCACAAGTACCTGTGTTTAAGACTGACCACTTCCAGTTGGGTCAATTATCAGAGAAATTTAACTGAGAAAAAAGAAGGGGAGTAATACACACACACACACACACACACACACACACACACACACACACACACACACAAACACACACACACACACATACATATACACACACGGGGGTGAGGGAGTGTGGGAGGGAGGGGGAGAGAGAGGGGTATCCTTTTACTTTATCTTATACTTAATTTATTATTTTCTATATTTCTAGGAGGAATTCAATAAAAATCAAAGGGTCTGAGAGCTTCTGGTCCCTGTTGTGTTTATTTTCTCTCATTCATAGTGATCATTGTATGAGTATTTTCAGATATTAAAGCATCATAGAGTTCTCTTGATCATCAATGAAATTAGTAGTTGCACAGGATTTGAGAGAATTCCTGGTCTATAATAAAGGCTCTAAAACATGAGTGATCACTACTATTGTAGATGTAAGGGTCCTATTTCCCAGTGTGTTAATCATGAATGTCAACATCCGGATAGAGAGTTCAGTGGCACAGAAAATGCTTTCAGTTCTATTACTAACTGCATTTTTTTTTAAAAAAAAAGATAATTATATAAGTATAATAATTATGATTTGAGTAGAGTCTAAATCTTATTTGAGTCTTCCTCATACAATATTCCCTATATGCAGGGGGGGGGGGGAATCAGTCTTCTAAACCCTAAGTACTATGCTCTCTCCGGGTCATGAATGTACTTTGGCTTTCAGAGCCAGACACAATTGAATCAAATCCTATAAACAGTCAGACTCCAAGTAGATGAACTCTAATCCTATACTCAGCTATTGTCCATCTATTTTTTCTCCAACCACTTTAAGGGCATCAGTATTGGTGACTTACTCAGAGGTCAGTGGTGACTGAATCAGGGATGAGAATCTGATGAGCATCATCAGAGAATGTTCATGAGGATTTACAAAGTGGGCAAGAAAAAGGGGCAGATCTTTCCAAAGCATTGACCCTTACATATAAGTTTGGGGAAAGTAAGGGAGAAGGCAAATGAAGCACTGAGTATGAGATGATTCAGGGCTTTTTGAACATCCATAAGGCTGGGTTCTTGTCTTAGTCTTAGGTTTTGGGTTACCCACCCCTCTGCTTGTCCTAATTTTCTTCTTCATTGTTTTAACCAGTAGTATTTGTCACTCTTGATTTACTTGCAACTTATAGCTGAGTTTTAAATGTTGTTTATTTCCTCTTTTTAGATATTGTGTCTTTCTTCTAAAAGTAAATCTTTATCTCAGACTCGGTTGGGAGAATTAGATAGTGTGTGTGCAGAGCATGTAGCTTTAAGTCTGAAACAATCTTCTTCCTGGAAATGCCCCTCCTCCCAATCCTCTCTTTTGTCCTTAATACCCTTGTTTCGTTGTCATGGTCTTACTACTTTGATATAAAGACAAACAAAACAAAACAGAAAACCACAAATAACTATATTTGAAGTTGGAACATGAGAGAAACCTAATAATTTGTGAATAAATATGTGGAGACACAATTTTGTCAACTCTCCAAAGCTTAATAAATCCATGAATATTATGATAGTTGTTTTTCCCCTAAGAATTTCAGCTAGGATTAAATGATATCAAGGCATTTAGTCAGTGATATTTTGTCTACATTAGTCCAAATAAACAGATGTTTCTAAATTGTTCTTCTCAAATTGTTTGGATATGCTTCCACAGCCTTGGCTACTAGGTTCTGAGTCATTTGTCCCATTGAGTCCAATATCTATTCTTTCAGTCAAACTATCTATCCACTGAGCCATCACTAGCTCTCCTGTTACACAAAATTAACTTATTTGATTATATTATTGTTGTTGCTGCTGGTGTTTTTAATTCAGTCTTATTAAATTTTCAACTACTCCAATTAAAAATTGGATATGAGTTCCATATTGTGGAGTACACCTTTCGCCAAACTAGATACTGGTTGGATATTTCCACAAGATTTGTGCTAACATTGCACCAGATATACATTGGTAGGACACCATCACAGATAAAGTCTGTGGCTAGGTTGGTGTTCATGGTTTCCTTTGGTAGCTTGTAGAGTACCTTGTTGTATCAAAGATGCTAGAGTATAGGAATAAGGGTCAATATAGGCACCGGCTTGATTTGTCTATGTTCAATGAGTTGTGTAGGCATTGTCTCAACAACATGGCCTTGCTATCAGTTGGCAGAGAGCAACTTACAGTCTGGGTAATAGTGTGGGCTGTTTGGAGGTTCCCATGGGACTCCTTTGTCCAACACGTCAATTTGATGGAGACCAATCCTGGTACTGAAAGCTTCATGTGGTGATAAGAGATGCCCAGTTGTGGCTTTGTCTTCTCCATTATTTGGCAATTTTATTTAGATCACTTTCAATATGTATATATTTTAAAATGCCTTTTCTGCATTTGGTTTCCCTACTTCCCTCAAATGGCCCTTAATTTTAGGTGTCTCTGTTCTTCCTCTCTTCTTGCCTCCTCTCCATTTTGACACCGATTAACTGAACCAGAACCTGAGATTAGATAGCCCACGGACCTAAGGTAAAACCAAATGGTACCGTTCTAAAACTCAAAACAAACAAACAAATAAAAGCAGCTATAAAATGACCGCCAGTAACATTCTACTGTACTCATAGATCACTGCCTTGCTCAGTCATCATCAGAGAAGCTTCTTCCTGCAGAAGGTGGGAGTAAACACAGAGACCCAGAGCCAGACATTGTACAGAAAACTCAGCCCTAAATGGGATGTCAAATTCCCCAGCCCAAGGGCTGAGAGGGACCCTGTGGAAGAGAAGCCAGAAAGAGTGTAAGAGCCAGAGGAGATGGAGAAGGTAGAATTCAAAGTCCTTTAAGTCAGCAGCATCAAAGAACATATGAACTCCCAGTAACTGAGGCAGCATGTGCGGGGCCTGCATGGGTTCATATTATATGAGGTCTGAGAGATAAAGGAAATGGACACATGTAAGGGTTGTGAACCCAAAGGCAATCTCCAGCTGATAACCATGTGCAAATAAAAGTTTTGTTCTCACCGAGGGAGCTTTGGTACATCTTATTTTTCTATTTTTATTTTACTTCATAATTTTTCTTCTCTCTTTTTATTCTACAAATCTTTGTGCACATATTATGCCTTCTAGTTTAATTATTTTTATGGGATCCCTGAGTGTGCAAACAAATGAGTTTCTTGTGCCTTATCTTGAGCTCTTTTCTTTCTGTTTGTTTTGTCCCATTTTGATGTGGTAGCTTTTGTTTTGTCCTATCTTATTTTATTATTATCCCTTATAAGTCTGTTTGTAATGAGAGACAGAAAGGGGTGGATCCAGACCAGAAAGAAAGTGGGAGGAGCTGGGTGGTGTAGTGGGAGGAAAAATTGCAATCAAAATGTATTATGTGAGGCACAAAAAATCTATTTTTACTAAAAGGAAAAAATAATGTTGACTTTGTTGTTGTTGTTGCTCTTCGTGCTGGCATTTTGTTATACACAGAAAATTAGCAGAAAGCCAGAAATTCACCTGAAGTTTTTACTTTTCCCTCACATATCTCTTTTTTCCTCTCCCTGCTTCTCTCTCTCTCTCTCTCTCTCTCTCTCTCTCTCTCTCTCTCTCTCTCTCTCTCTCTTTATCTCTCTCTCTCTCTCTTTCTCTCTCTCTTTATCTCTCTCTCCCTCTCTCTCTTGCTTGCTTGCTCTCTCTCTCTCTCTTTCTCTCTCTCTCTCTCTCTCTCTCTTTCTCTCTCTCTCACACACACAAACACACACACACACACACATGGATACACACACACACACACACACACACACACACACACACACACACAAGCTTTTGGATGGAGAAGCTGGAGGTGAGGAAGATAAACCTCTTTTGATGCTACAGAGTATTAACCCAAAGGTTTTCTCAAGGTATCAAACTATAAGTCAGATGACCTGGAATCTCAATTCACTTTGTAAATGGCATAGGCCTTGTATAGTTTGGGCTGAGACAAGATGTAGGAAACTTAGTGCAGGGAGTGGTTAGCACAATGGTCCAAGCATGAAGAGAGAAGAGCAGAGAGAAAGTAAAGTGAACTGAATGAGACAGACTAAGGCCAGAGCCAGAGAAAGTCAACATGATGCACCATTGTCCAAGGCCTTGTAAACTTCCTCAGCTGACTCTTTTCCTTTATCTGTGGCTATTGTATCAAATTATTATTTCTCTAATGGTTTGTATGCTCCAGTAGACTCTGTCAATCCAGAACCCTGTGTTCATTAAGTAATTAATTACCTTGGGTCTACCAAAGAGCATCAGCAATATTTGTAAGATGCAAGATGGAGTTTTATTATGGCATCCACCACCCTTATCGTTTCTTTCTTCTGCTTCTCACTCTAAGAAGACCTGGGCTACTGAGCATCTCCCTAGTTCAGGAAGCCTTACCTATTTCCCTTCCTGCGTCCTCTACCATTGATGCCATTACTTCCTAAGGTCATTGCATTTATGTACAAATTTGTGTATGATCTGTTTTCCTTTAGTATCATGCTAAAGGATTTGAAACAAGCTACCCTGTCAGCTGTATGGCTGTAGAAATTTTTGATCTCTTTTACCTAGTGCCCAGAAGAGGGATTGCTCACGGAAAGGGCACATTTCATAAATAAAGAAGGCCACACGAATTTGAGTATTGCAGACACTGGAACAGGCCAAGTTAAAAGTTAAGATATTTGTTCTTGGTGATTTATGCCAAACACTTGGAACTTGTGGCTTTCCTTTTCTCCTATATAAACATTCTCTTATCTCCGTCTATGTGATTTCTTATGAGATCTCATACAAAAGACCATAGTATAAGGTAAATTACCGCAAAAGACCAAAGAAGTTTCATTCTCTCTTAGAAAAGGCATAACATTGAAAAAATCTGAGGGATAGGACTAATGAAAACTATTTTATTTAGAAGAGTATATCAAGATAATGAAGCCTCTCATATTGCAATAAGCACATTAATTACTATTTTTACCTCATGGGAGATGTAGGCTTGTCAATTTGTAGTTGAAAATGAGGCTATCAGAATCTTTAGAATTTGTATTAGTTTTACATGTATCAATACTGGGCTCCATATTGCCTAAATGGGTATCAGAATTTCCCAATTATAAGAATGCTGAAGTCTTCCAAGTTTTTTATATTCATTATGGTGCGTAGCATGTGTGTTTGTGTGTGTGTGTGTGTGTGTGTGTGTGTGTGTGTGTGTGTGTGTGTGCGTTGAAAGTTTCTGGGTGGTTTTCGAGAACATAGAGATAGATTACTGGACTAAATGAGTTCCCAAGAAGGGTGTTAGAGAAAGAACTGAAGGAGCTTAAGGGATTTGCAACCCATAGGAAAAACAAAAACATAACCAAAGAACTCTTGGGGACTAAAACACCATCCAAAGAGTACACATGGGGGGATCCATAGCTCTAGCAGGATATGTAACAGAGGAACGCCTTGTTGGGCACCAGTGGGAGGAGAGGCCCTTAGTCCTGGGAAGGCTCAATTCCTCAGTCTAGGGAGATGCCAGGGTGTGGAGGTGGGTGAGTGGGTGGGGGAGCACCCTCATAGAAGCAGGAGGAGGAGGGATGGGATAGGGGAGTTTTGGAGGGGAAACTGGGAAAGGGGATAACATTTCAAATATAAAGGAAGAAAATATCTATTTTTTAAAAAGAAGAGATATTGATGCCATAAACAGACAGATGAAAGGGATGGATAGGCTCCTTAATTTAGCTCACATTCTAGCATCAGAGGTAGATAACATGGTTGTGTCTCTATGGAGAGAGGAATCAGAGCCAATCTCCTGAAAGTGCAATCTCTCTGTATACCTTTTTTAGAATGCAGGAGGTTTCAGACCTTCATCCTGCATCCAGACAGGTTCTTGGTTCCCAGACAGAAGGTGTGGAAGAGGATGAAAATCAGCCTTTGTTGTCGCCAATAACTCCTTTAATGTATACTTGCTTCTCAAATGAGAGAGATTGGCATCACGAAATCTGTTTCGGGGACCCACAGAGAAGACCTCACTGGGTGCCTGCCCTTTTCTTCAAAAATGAGAATGCTCCTGGAAAATATTGGGGCAGCTAGGTCTTACACACGCATTCTTAAACTCCCTCATCTAATTTTTTGAGCAAATTCTTTCACTGAACCTGGAGATCACTGGTTCAGACAGATTATCTTGTGTTTCCGCACTCCACACCAGGTCACCCATGCATGCCACAGCATACAGCTCTTATCTTGTATTTTGAACATCTATCTGAGGTCCCTGTGCTTGAATAGGAAGCATTTTACTCACCGAGCCACAACTCCATCCCCTCCAGTCACCATTTGTAAGGTAACTAAAGTTAAATGTATGGTTTCCTTTGAAATTCGGAGCCGAAATTGTAATCCAGGGCCAGCTAAATCAAACAACTAATTAGTTGAATGTTAGATATTTTGTGTAACCTAACCCGGGTTACAGTAGGCAAAGTACAGGTCATTCATTATAAAGAAAAAAAGAAGAGGAAACAAGAAAGAAAAACAGTTAAAAGCTAACCTGTGCACATTCACGACTATGCTATTAACTGTTGGAAAAATACACCCATCCCACTAAACCCAAGTGCATAGTAACCGACATAAATATTTTCTACATGATCTCCTTCTGGGTTTCTGTCTGTTTATGATTGATGACAGCAAGTCTTGGTCCAAGAAGACAATCTTTTACTCACAGCTCTCAGCTAAGCTGCTTTTAATTGCCCACATATACTTCAGTCTTTTAGAGTTTGCAGTTCTTAACCACGCAATGTCAACATTGGACTTGGCCAATCAAAAGCTAACGGTAAGAAAACTTTCTCTCAAACTTTCTTTTATGTTCATTCAGGACATTCTACTTCCTGTTTCTTGTTTGTTTGGTTTTTTTTTCCCAGTTTTTCTTTCCACAGGGTAAGGGCAAATGATCATCTTCATAATGTGTTCTGATTTAAAGCATCCAGGAAATCTCTAATTTAATTGGCTACTATCATGTTTAGGGCTGTAATTATTAAAGACATACATTTTCATTTTAGTCTCAATATGATCCAGTCAATCTTCCCTGCCCTGATGACTACTACTACATTTTATTGATGATAAGACATGGAGCTCAGAAAACTTGCTTTATCTATTTAAGATCACAAGGCAATAAATGGTGGAGCTGAGATTTCTGTGAGGTCTACCAAATTAAAAACAAAACAACCGTATGCTTTCTTAGAATTCAGTCATAGATACTTTGTAATTAAATGGGACACAATCCTTTCCTAAAATGCTAGAGCAAATATTAGCAGAAACCCATTATTTAGCATGTACGTGCGTTATTTGTTAATGAAAACCTTAATGCCAGGAATGTTTTTCATCAACATTTGTAATACATGACAAGTACTGTCTCATTACATTTTCCAATAACTAACTAATGAGCCTTGGAGGCTAGGCAAGACTCTGATTACAATACATTCATTAGGCATCCCTCACATTCAATGGCTTTGCAGAAGAAACCTGCAAATCCTAAGATATCAGGGTACAAGAAACTTTTGATATTGCCTGTACATATGAAAGAAGTTTTCACTTTATCAGCTTGCTCTTATTCTGTGTGCATTCTTAACTCCTTTTCCCCTGATATGTACAGACTGCTCAGCAAGAGAAATGATAGCAACTTATAGGCAATCATGAGCGAGTTATCAGAGCACAGTTTTTTACTGTTCTTAATAGATGATTTGTGTTTTGGGGAAATTTATCCAGTTCATTCAGAAACATCATTCCCTTTGCTCTGTTTATGTGTTTTGGGCTATTTGAATTACAAATAGTCCAAAATCTCTTTACCTTATCATTTGCTTTCAGGCTTCATGCCTTCAAGCTTCTCAATAAATATAAATTGAGTTTTCTAATGCTATGTTAGCACCCTTGCATACTGTATTTATGAATCATTAGCATAAAATATTCCACAATTAATAAAAAGGATGGGGAAGAATAAACAGTATGTAAAAGAGAAAAATTCATATCTTCTTGGATATAGAAAGAGAGTTAGGACTCTATGTTTTAATAAGCCCTTGCTTTGTCAGATCTTATTTGTGTTTGGTATAGAGATGATTATACTTTTGAGAGTAGCAATGGGGGGTCAGGGATAGTGTTGCCCCTAAAACCTAGCAAACTGGGGGCTGTTTCATATTATGGAAGAAATATAGTTTATCTTTATACTCTTCAGAAGCATTATTGATAGAAAATATCTATGTAGCTTTTATACTAGGCAAAGATGTTTTTTTCTCTTTCAAACTGTTTAAGTGTAGTCATAATATTTCATCTACATTTGCACACACACACACACACACACACACACACACACATACACACACACACACCAACCTCTGCCTCAAGAGGCTTTATCTGATTCTCACTTTTTTCAACATGTATTTGTTGAGCTCCAGCTCCAAGCAATGCATTAGTTCCTATAGATGTGAGCGCTCACTTCAGCACCATGCATTCATTTTTTCCACTTTATTATTCTGCTTTCAGAAGAAGCCAGCTCTTGCTGGTTCTGGTGAGGACATGAAAATATAAAGAGTTGACTTTCAAGTAAAAATGCCACCCATAACATTCCTAAGATCTCAATGTCAGCTTTTTCTTCCCAGTGTACCCTTAATCCTTTCATGAAGAAGCAGTGGGATTAGCTAACACACATGGCTGAGGCCCCTCCCCAAATTAGCCATCTGCAGTAAGACACTACTGTTTCCCCTTCCCACAGAAAGAATCTGGGAATACCCCAAATTAACCCAAGGATAAACACAATTAGGCTTCTTTAAACTATGAAGGGACATACTTTTCTCCCCAAGTAGTGGAAAACTTGACATTATATTTAGATTTAATCCAAAGGCAGTCAGATTTCTCAAATTGGGAACTGAAATGCCAGACAGGAAGCAAGTGTTGATCCTACAGCTACTGTGCTCTGTGCAGAAGACGGCTCATAAAATATGTGTGATGAGGGGTGGGGTGGAAGGCTTGGGATGTGTGTGTGTGTGTGTGTGTGTGTGTGTGTGTGTGTGTGTATGTGTGTGCCCTTCGGATCCCTACAGAGTATTAACATTAGCAATAGAAACTGGGGAATTATAAAGTGATTGAAAATACAAAAATATAAACTAATCTGAGATTTATGATTTACTAAAATAGTTTCATAATTTCCTGAAACACATAAAGAATAAAAAAGAAGAATACACAAGATCCATAAAATATCAAACTTCTCTCTCCCTCTTTCTCTCTCTCATTTTACACATATAAATGTAGATTTCCTTTTTAGTTCTCTGGTTTCTACCTTGCAGTGGTTAATATATCAATAAAGTTTACATTTTGCAATTTAAAATTTTTAAGTAAGATGAAGATTATTTCCCAATCTTTAGATTGCTCTTTTGTCCTATTGACTGTGTCCTTTGCCTTATAGAAGCTTTTTAGTTTCATGGGGTCCCATGTATCAATTTTGATCAAGGATATTCCCCACATTTTGTTCTATTAGATTTAAGGTTTTTGGTTTTACATTGAGGGCTTTGATCCACTTGGACTTGAGTTTTTATTCAGGGTAATAGATATGAATACATTTGCATTCTTCTACATACATACATTCAGTTAGACCAGCATCATTTGTTGAAGATGCTTTCATGTCCTATTATATGTGGTTTTGCTTTCTTTGTCAAAAGTCAAGCGACTATAGTTATGTGGGTTTATTTTAGGGTCTTCAATTAGGTTCCATTGATCAAGTTACCTGTTTCCATAATAACACAGAATTTTTATTACTATTGTTCTGTAGTAGAGTTTACAGTCAGGGTTGATGATACCTCTGGATATTCTTTTATTGCTCAGGATTGTTTTAGCTATCCTGGAATTTTAATTTTTCCATATGAAGTTGATACTACTGATACTCTGTTATGCTTGCAGACAGAATTCTAGCAAGGCTGTCCTCTGAGAGTCTCCACTAAGCAGCTAACTCAGATAGATGCAGAAACCCAAAGCCAGTAAATGGATCTTGAGAAATCTTATGGAAGAATTGGAGTAAGAATTGTTCACACTGAAGGGGATAGGAACTCCACAGAAAAACCAGCAGAATCAACTAACTTGGACCCTCAGTGATCTCAGAGACTGAACCACCAACCAAAGAATATACACGGTCTGTGTGTGGGCCCTCTTGTTCACATGTAGCAGATGTGCAGCTAGGTCTTTATGTGAGTTCTGAACAACTGAAACATGAGCTATATCAAAAACATTGCCTGACTGTGGGATATCTGTTCCTTGCTGGGCTGCCTTATGTGGCCTCAGTGGGGGAGAATGAGCTTATCCCTGTAGAGACTGAATATACCAGGGTTGGAGGATACCCAGATGGGGCCTCCACCCTCTCAGACGAGAAGAAGAGGGGGAGAGATCATGGGAGTGGCTCATCAGGAGTAGAAGTAGTGATCAGGATGTAAAAGGAATTTGAAAAAATGCTAGCAAAAAAAGTATAAATTTTTATTGGTTATTTTATTTAATTAGACTTCAAATGGTATCCTGCTTCCCAGTTAATACTCTGCAAATCCCCTATCCCATCTCACTTACCCCCTGCTTCTATGAGGGTGCTCCATTCCCACCCACCAACTCCTCTCTCACCACTCTAGCATTCCCTTATACTGGGGGAATCAATCCATCACAGGACCAAGCTCCCCCTCCCCAGCATTAATACCAGGTAAGACCATCCTTTTCTACACATGCATCTGGAGCCATGGGTCCCACCATGTATATTCTTTAGTTGGTGGTTTAGTCCCTGGGAGCTCGTGGGAGGTCTGGTTGGTTGACATTGTTGTTCTTCCTATGATGTTGCAAACCCCTTCAGCTCATTCAGTCCTTTCTCTAACTTCTCCATCAGGATCTCCCCATTCAATCTAATGGCTGTGAGCATCTGCCTCTGTGTTTTTCAGGTTCTGGCAGAGCTTCACAGTAGACAGTTATATTAGGCTTCTGTCAGCAAGCAAGATTATCTGCGTTTGGTGGTTGCAGATGGGCTTATTTATTTTTAA
The DNA here is from genome assembly GCF_963924665.1 of Micromys minutus. NCBI lineage: Eukaryota > Metazoa > Chordata > Mammalia > Rodentia > Muridae > Micromys > Micromys minutus. Next base: position 14,863,337 of record NC_137963.1, on the reverse strand, counting down.
TTAAAGATGTGTATTGATAACAGATAGTTTTCCCAAGTTAAAGATACAATATAAAATTAAGACATTTGGTAAATTAATTTCTTTTAATCTATACTAACTTTATACTCACACTTTTTCTCATTGTGTTCGATTTTTCTTTCTCACTTTCTTCAACACATACATCTACTTCTTAGGTATAATATGGAAAACCCTTTCCAAGGACTTCCTGTAAGTATGACTGTTAGACCAATAAATAGAGTCCTCCAGATTTTGTCAAAGAGCAGGTTACAAAGCTGTGTACCAAGAAGAATGAGGCTTCACACTGAGGATAACCAACACAGAAGGGAGGTGTTTGACTCTGGAAGATGTGAGGGGCTGTTTCACAGAGCAAGCACTCTAGCAGACAGAGCTTGTGAAGAAGGGTACCATAGACTACAGATGCTGGAGGAATGGGGTGAGTGTGACACTGGGTAGTGTTATATGTCATGGGTAGTGAGATAGTAGGAACAGACATTGTAGAGAATGTTGGACAGTATGAGCAAAGGTTCTATTCTGATTATCAGTATCTTTTGCCCTGCCTTCTAACTGGTAAAATTATAGTACTGTGTATTGGGCACATATAAAGACAGGAGAGCTGAGTGCCTTAATGTGACATATCAATTGTGCCATCATAAGGTACACTATTTGATGGTGAGATAGTTGATGGTTATGGCTACCCAGAGATTTTCCATCAGTTCCTTAAATACAGTGATTTCCTAAACTCTGGGAATTGTGTCCTACCCACAGAATCAGCAGATTGCAAGTTGTGGAAAAATTATGAAATAGCAAGGATTCTTTATTCAAGAGAATAACAATTTGGATCACTAAGGCTATGCTAGGCACATGGTGTCCAAAGACCAAAGACATATTCTCTTTTATCAAGACATTTTATCATCCAAGGCAGGAAGAAGATAGACTGGCTCCAATTGCTTCATCCCTCCCTACCATGTGATGCATTTCTAACATATGTCTAAACTGTTTTGTTTGAAGCAGGATAGTTACATTTTATATCTACAGGACTGTTCTTCTGCCCCCATCCCAAATCTGCTTCTAAAACTCATACAATGCTACCTAAGTAGGATCCACAGTTCAGTAGTCACATGAGGAAAATCATGTGCAAATGGTTAGGAAAGAATTAGTGACAGTTCAAAAACAGGTAAGGGGCTAGATGATTGAGCACCCATAAGTCTCTATAAAACCAGTTATTTTATATTTAATACACTTTCAGCATGTTCACTGTGTTTCACCAGCAGACACATTTGCCTCTGTTTGATAACCAACAATGTGTTAAAGAGGTTCAGGTGATCTGCCTAAATAAAATCATTGCAAAGCAGTTGAATGGAAACATCCAAACTTATATTTTGAGATAATAGTCTATGTAGTGACAATGGTATCAAACTATATAATATATATATAGTTTCCTTGAAATCTTTTGATACCAGCTACATGGTTAGAATTCATTTTTAATTCACAAGACTCAGATTTTGAACATTTATGATAGCATCAAATAAAGCATATTACCCCATGGATATTATTTTCAATGAGAAATTCATTCAGAGAACCTGTCTTATATCTCTAAGTACAATTTTGGTCCCAGTCACTTATAGTATGTGGTATAGAAGTTGTTAAGACAAGAAAGTCTTCATGTTATAGACCAGGATGCATGATTTAGGTCCAAGACCTGTTGGTTGAATTATTGATAGAATCATGCGTGTTCTTAGAAAAATAAAATAACTTGTGATTGTAAGTAACACATGCCCTAACATTTCCCTTTTGGGGACTTCAATAATGAGATCCAGTTACCTAACATTGAGTTGTAAGGAAAAACAAGATTCTCAAAAACTGATATTGTCGGTTGAGATCCATGGCTGAATGCAATTTATTTTTGTACTTTATAACAATTCAAACCAGATTATTTAATACTGAAACCACAGGAAAACAACCCCAATTGCCAGCCCCCTTCCCTCCTCCCTCCTGATAGATTTGCTCTCTTGTTCTCAAAATACAGGTTGGAAATGAGCTGTTTATTGAATTCTTCTGAGGTCGCATGATGAAAAGCTTTCCTAACTGGTCCTGAGGCTTTGGGACAAAATTTTAATCAACATGTAGGATTTTCAATGGTTTTCAGGGTGACCTCTCTTCCAAAAAGCTCCTTCCTTTTAGTCTCCTTCCCTATAGGTTATGCTAAACAAGAACACCCTTTCGATGCCTGGACAGAAACCCCAAAGAGTTTTGTGCTGGCAGACAGAAGCTCTGAATTCTATTTCCATAATTTAATTCTGGGTTTGTTGCTCAATCTGAAAACAATCTGGTGATTTAAAAACAGGACTTTATGGCCACTGATCCATGATTCAGGATACAAAAATATATACGCAGTGTTGTGAATGTATCCATGTGCAAGCTTCAGTCCCAGATTAGGGTTGATTTTTGAAACACTAGCCATCAATCTAGATTAGTAGTTCTCCATCTGCAGGTCACAACCCTTTGGGGGGTTGAAAGACCCTTTCACAGACCTCACATAAGGCCAACAGAAAACACAGATGCTACTGTTAACATTCATAATGATAATATAACCACTTCTACTGAAGTAGCAATAAAAATGACTTTATGATAGGGGGTAATCACAACATGAAGAACTGTTATTAAAAGGTCGCAGCACTGAGAAGGTGAGAACTATTGATCTATGTGGTCACAACACTTAGTCTTCTTCTGTTGTCCTTGGTGGTAGAATAAAGGCAGAGAGCTGGGTAGATATTTTTGCTACTTCTGAAATGAAATTCAACTTCACAACCACATCCTAGAACATTTATGATCAGACCACTTTATAGATCTTCCTCAATCTAACCCTTTCAGTCACTCTGTCTCAGTCTACACTTCCAAAATCTATTTTTAATGAATACTTCTATGTAGTATGTCCTCATTTGCATATTATTTAATATAGAACATCAAATACCATATTCTGGGGACACCTGCATCTCCTTCGATGAATCCCATGAAATTTCAGACTCAAATTTCTTTCCTGTTGTTTCTGGCATCTGTTTTGGGGAGAAGGAAAATAAAGTTTTCAGATTCAAGAAATTATAAAGAAATTGTATTTAACCTACTCCTCATCTGAAGAACTGAAAGACAGATAAGCAAAAGAGATACTAGCCAAGGAGATCTTTAAGCTGGCATTTCCACAGTGCCCATGATGATGGATGCTTATAGATGCTAGACATATCCCGTAGATCACCATGAAAGACAACTATTTAAGATAAACACAGACTATACTACATGTAGGTTACAGAATTACAAGGGATTGTGATATATTTGCAATGATGTGATCAAATTCAATTTTAATTTTGAGACAATAGCATTGGCCACATAGAGTTGTCAGACAAGATGGGGACTGGCACCTCTGTAATCTTTACCCAGTTCCCACAAGAGTTCACATCTTGAAAAACAGTAAGCCATGGTCACAGCTGTAATACTCACATGGTGACAATGTGGAGCTCTTCTGTCAACACTCAGCTCACCAGAATGGAGTGATCATAGTCACAGCTGTCTCACTCCTGTCCCTAACCCTTGGGTGAAAATTTCTTTGTATTATTTAAAACAGTTTTCAAAGAGGAAAAATGTTCTATAGAATCCTTTGGAAGTGGAGTTTTGTAATTTGTGATGATTCAAGTGGTTTTTAGTCTTGAGCTGTAATTTCTAGTTCTATGTTCCACAGTGACTTGCCATCTCCCTACTGATGGATATCTGGACGTTCTCTAAATATAAGCTACAAGGGGTCAAGTTGCTGTAGAATTTACTACCATTTTCTTTCAAAGTCAATTCTTTGTTCCTCTGAATTAGTGGCTGTTTATTTTGCTACCTGATCATTGTATCTCAAGACCCCTCAAACTTTTCACAAATAAATTGGACCACTATTTTTTTTCTGAGTAGCAATGCCCAGGTTTCTCCTCATCTCACCCAGAATTTGATGTAGACATTATTTTTATTTGAGGCCTATAATGCATTTGTAGTAATATTTTCCTACTAGAACTTGGGTTACTTTACTTCCAAATGTCCAATACTGTTTATGCATCATCTATGAGAATATTTTCATATATTATTCCTACTTTATAAGGTCTCCTATTTCAGCTTCTATGCATCTTTCCCTCACAAATGCATCATTTCTCGGGTCTTTTTTGTGGCTAAATCTTTCCATCCCCCTTAAGGGTAACAACATAAGCTTCAAACATGAAATGAGTGTCTTCATCTAATCTTTTTAAAAGTGATTATATAGAATCTGTGATTCCAAAAGTATCTGTAGAATTCTTTGGTGAAATAAGAGGGATCTAGGTTTTTCTTTTCTCACAAGGTTTGAATCATTAATTCCATTTTTAAGTAACTATGGGCTCAAACAAATTATCAATCCCATATTAAATAATCATTAGCATTTTTCAAGGAAGTGTTTCCCTTGTGTTCAGAGGTCATACTTGTGTGTTGATATTTTCTAATTGTCTTTTGTATGGCTGTGGATTCAGTAGTAATATCCTAACTCTTTTATGGCAAGAGTACTTTCATCTTTTTACCCCCTTTACTAAACTCACTATACGTTTGACTTCTCCTTTTTCTTTTTTTTTCCTTTTTATTGGAAATTTTATTTATTTACACTTCAAGTCTTACCTGCTTTCTCTGTTTACCCTCAGGAAATCCCCTATTTCATCCTCCCTCCCATGCTTCTGTGAGGGTACTCCTTCATACAACCACCCACTCCTGCCTCTCTACTTCTGGCATTTCTTTATACTGGGGCATTGAGCCTTCTCAGGACCACTGGCCTCTCCTTCCATGTCAAACAAGGTCATCCTCTGCTACATATGCAGCTGGAACCATAGGAACATCCATGTGTACTCTTTGGTTGATAGTTTAGTCCCCAGGAACACTGTGGGGTCTTGTTGGTTGATATTGTTGTTCTTCCTATGGGGTACAAACTCCTTCAGCTCCTTAAATTCTTTCTCTAACTCTTCTATTGAGAACACTGTTCTAAGTTTAATTGTTGATGGTGAGCAAGAGCCTCTGTATTTTCCAAACTCTGGCAGAGACTCTAAGGAGACATCCATATCAAGCTCTGGTTAGTACGCACTTGTTGGCATCCACAATAGTGTATAGGTTTTGTGCCTGTATATGGGATGGATCCCCAGGTAGGGATCCATCTCTGGATGTCTTTTACATCTCTGGATGAGCTTTTCTTCAGTCTCTATTCTACACTTTGTCTCCATATTTCCTCCCTTGGGCATTTTATTCCTTTTCTTGAGCTTCATTTGGTCTTTGGATTATATCTTGTGTTTTCTGAGCTTTTGGGCTAATATTCACTTATCAGTGAAAGTATACCATGTGTGCTCTTTTGTGACTGAGTTTCCTAACTCAGGATGATATCTTCTAATTTCATCTATTTGCCTAAGAATTTTAGTAAAGTCATTGTTTTTAATAGCTGCATAAAATAGCTCCATTGTGTAAATGTATCACATTTTTGGTATCTCTTGCTCCTTTGAAAGACATCTGGGTTCTTTCCAGCTCCTGACTATTATAAATAAGGCTGATATGACCATGAGCATGTGTACTTGTTATATGTTGGAGCATCTTTTGGGTACATACACAGCAGTGGTATAGCTGGGTCCTCAGTTAGTAAGTACTATGTACAGTTTTCTGAGGAATTGCCAGACAGATTTTCAGAGTGGTTGTTCCAGCTTGCAATCTCACCAACAAAGGAGGAGTGTTTCTTTTATCCCACATCCTTCCCAGCATCTTCTGTCACCTGAGTTTTTGATCTTAGCCATTCTGACTGGTGGTAGGTGGAATCTGAGGTTTGCTTTGATTTGTATTTCCCTGATGACTAAGGCTGTTGAATATTTTAGCTGCTTCTCAGTATGAGGTACTCCTCAGTTGAGAATTATTTGTTTAGCTCTGTGTCTCATTTTTAATTGGATGACTTGGTTCTCTGGAGTCTATCTTTTTAAGTTCTTTGCATATATTTGATATTAGCCTTCTATTTGATATAGGATTGGTAAAAATCTTTTCCCAAATTGTTGGTGGCCATGTTGTACTATTGACGGTGACCTTATAAAAGTGTTGCAATTTTATGAGGTCTTCTTTGTCAATTGTTGATCTTAAAGCATAAGCTATAGGTGCTTTCTTCAGGAATATTTCCCCTGTGCCCATGTGTGCAAGGCTCTTCTTCACTTTCTCTTCTATTAGTTTCAGTGTACCTGGTTTTATGTAGAAGTCTCTGATCCTCTTGGATTTGAGTTTTGTACAAGTAGATAAAAATGGATGGGTTTGAATTCTTTTACATGCTGACCTCCAGTTTAATCAGCACCATTTTTGAAAATGCTATCTTTTTTATACTGAATGGTTTTGGTTCCTTTGTCAAAGACCAAACGGCCATTCCTGTATGGGTTCATTTCTGGGTCTTAAATTCTATTTTATTGATCTACCTGATGTCTCTGTACCAATAACATGCACTTTTTATGACTATTGCTCTGTAATATAGCTTAAGGTCAGGGATGGCGATTCCCCCAAAAGTTGAGGATATTTTTTTTATCCTGTGTTTATTTTTGATTTTTTACTCCAAATAAATTTGAAAATTGCTCTTTGTAATTCTATGAAGAATTGAGTTGGAATTTTGATAGTGCTTGCATTGAATTTGTAGGTTGCTTTTGGCAAGATGGCCATTTTTACTATATTAATCTTGCCAGTCCACGAGCATGGGAGATCTTTACATCCACTCTGATCTTCAACTTTTTTCCTTCAGAGACTTGAATTATTGTCATACAGAATTTTGATTCACTTAGTTAAAGTCACACCAAGTTGCATTGTTTTTTTACTGTTGCAACAGATGTTCATTCACTAATTTGTTTCTCAGACTGTTTATCCTTTGAGTGGTGAAAGGCTACTAATATGTGTGAGTTAATTTTATATCCAGCCTCTTTGCTGAAGTTGTGTATCTGGTTTAGTTGTTCTCTGGTGAAATTTTTGGGATCACTTAAGTATACTATCATATCATTTGCAAATAGTGATATTTTGACTTCCTCCTTTCCAATTTACATTCCTTTGACCTCCTTTTGTTTTCTACTTTCTCTGGCCAGGACTTCCTGTACTATATTGAATAGGTAGGGGAGAGTGAGTAGCCTTCTCTGGTCCCATATTTTAGTGGGATTGCTTCAAGTTTGCCTCTATTTAGTTTGATGTTGACTACTACTGGTTTACTGTATATTGCTTTTACTATGTTTAGGTATAAAACTTGAATTCCTGATCTTTTCAAGACACTTATCATGAAGAATTGTTGAATTTTGTCAAATGCATCATCATCATCATCATCATCATATGAGATGATCATGTGGCTTTTCTTTGAGTTTGTTCATATAGTCGATTACTTTGGTGGATTTCCATATATTGAACCATCCCTGCATTCCTGGAATGAAGTCTACTTGGTCTAGATGGATAATTGTTTTGATGTGTTCTTGGATTTGGCTTTCGAGAATTTTACTGAGTATTTTTGCATTGATGTGTACAAGGGGAATTGGTTTGAAGTTCTCTTTCTTTGGGTGGTTTAGGTATAAGTGCAATTGTGACCCTTCTTTTCTAAGTATACATGCAATACTATCAACTTCATTCTCAAATTTGTTTTAGGCATGTCCTACAAGTTTGATTATAGTATCTTGATATTTTTACTGATATATATATATATATATATATATATATATATATATATATATATATATATATATATTATTCCTATAAGATGTCTTTGTTACTTTGAGCATCCATGTACATGTTATTTAGTTTCTGCAAAGTCAGATATTTTCCTCTATGTTCTCATTGCTACTGAAACTCTAGTTTGACTCTGTTGTGGGAGAAGGATGGTTAAGTTTTCTCTGGTTTAATTTTGTCCTAGGATGAAAAGAATTTTTGATCCATGAACATTTGGAAGCACTATATACTGTTCTGTTTTTGAATGGAGTGCTTTTTAACTTTTTCTTAAATTTATTGTTTGTATTATTATTTTTCTTATACTGTTTTATTTTCTTCCAATATATCCTATCAGTTGTTATAAAAAGCAACTAGGTGTCTCACATTATAGAAGTGAATTGTTTTATTATATTTGTTCTTATGTATTTTTATACTATTGTGTGGTACATACACACTTTAAGTACTATGTGTGATTGGTGGTTTGATTCTTTTCTTCCTGAAATAATTCCATATATTGAGTGTACTATATTGTGCATTAATAAAGCCACCATCTAAAGGCAAAAGTGATGAAGGAAGGAGTCTTAAGTCATGCTTTATCTTCCGGCTTTTGTGTGAACACACACACTGTGAGAGAGAGACTGAGAAAAAGAGAGACAGAGAGAGAGAGAGAGAGAGAGAGAGAGAGAGAGAGAGAGAGAGAGAGAGAGAATTTGATGTAACTTTGTAATTTATTGCCTTTTCCTTCATGCTTTTTGGACAAGTGACCTGTAATAATTTTATAGCTAAAGATGGTCTCAAATCACAAGTCTCATCCTGTGTCTCCTCCCAAATACCGGAAGGAGTAGCTTCACCATCTGCAAAAAAGAAATCAACATATGAACCTTTAGGGATAAACTCTATATCAAACCATGACACTGATGGTCTCTCTTCTGCTTTCAAACGCTTAGGGATCTCCTGAAGTTCTACTTCACTTAAAGAAACTTTACATGTGACAAATTTATACTTTGCTCTTCTCAGAAAACATGTAATGCTAACACCTCTGTTTGTTCCATTTGGCCACTTGTTGATTGGTGTTGTATATCAGTAATCTAGATTTCTTATCATATGACATTTGGGGGTTTAAGTGTGGATTCATCTCAAATGGTCTACACCATTTGTCTGTGATTGGTCAGTTAGTGTCTAAACATCTTATGTCTGATCAGGTTGCCTTTTATCTGGTCTTTTGATGATGAAAAGAGGACTTATTGGGGTATTTATTTATTTTATTCCATTCCTGTTGTAATTACTAGATTGATATTTCTTCCTTTTCCCTTATTCCAGAACATTTGAGCCTGGAAATATTTAGGAACCAGCTAATTTATGGTCTATTATGTATCAAAGTCTATAGCTGGCAATCCTTTTTCTAAATTTCTGTACCTCCTAATGTGTGTTGTATACATAGTTTTAAAAGGTTGATGTTATGCTTATTAAGTGAAATGACTGTCTCTTCCATCTTCCTGAAGTCAGAAATATTTTATAAATAATTGAAAATATTCATTTTGAAGTATTTTCTTCCAAACACATAATGATATTCTTCTGTATACCTTACTCATTTTCATTAATATATAATGAGCATGTTATCATATCTCAGCTTGAGCTGAGCACCAAGATTCCAGGACAGTGAGAAAATTAGCCAGGCAAATAATTAGCCAAAATTCTGTTTTCATGTTTTTTTATAAGAAGTGGACTCAGTTTAAAAGCCACACTGTTTTTCTATTCAGAATGTTGATTTGCTTTTATAATTTGTATTTTATAGAGTAAGTATGATTTTTAAAGCATAAAGCACTTTTGAGAAAAAAAAGAGATTTGAGAGTTAAAATATGTGAAGTATAAATGAAAGAATCTAACTATTGGACAGTTAAGACTGTTTTTCCATAGTTGAATGACTCTAAGATTAAATAAAAAAAAAATGAGACATTTGAACTATTGTCAAGGTCTTAAGAGAATGCGACCAGGACTAATGATCAAAAATTACAAGGATATGGAGTTTTGCTTCATTATAAGAAAAAGCAGTTACAGATGTGTGAATAAAGATAGTCTGGGATGGTTATGAACACTTGTTCCTGAGCGTATCTGAGCAGCAATAGGAAGAATGTCTCATTGCTGGCAAGCATAGTTCAGCCAGACAGAGATGATCACAAAGCTCTCTCTAGCTTTTAAAATTCCTAAGGCTTAGGTACTTTCCATGTACCTTCTGCGTGTCCTTGACTCAGTTATTTTTTTCTTAACCTTTACATTTCTATAGACAAAAGTAATAATAGTGTAAGTCTCATAAAATGTCTGGCTTATGTGGAATAATGGACAAAACAAAAAACATTTATCACCATGTTTGCCACTTAATAAAGCATGAAATAAACACTATCCATGTTGGTGATAATGGTAACACTGTGGGCTTCAAAGATGCTGTAGCATCTTTGAGTGATTCTGCCTCTTGAACATATGAGGCCAGATTCAGGAATGATCTAGGCGTCATGTATAATAAAGGCTGAATAGTAAATCATAAGAAAAGTTACTTCTCCAACTTGCATTACAGTAGAATTGACCTGAACGTATTGAAACCATGTGTTTTTGGATGCATCTTTGAACAGAGCAAGTGAACACATGCTATTCATTTATAAACACTCCTTTTTCATGTGAGCTCAAGTAATTTAACATGTGCTCTATCACACAAGTAAATCGGTTATGACCTTCTAATTGCTGTCTGATCTTGCAAAATTTCCTCTTGTCTCTTAGACTTCAATATTAACTTTTATAAGTTGACCTTTGGGAGGTTCACACTGGAGCTGAGGTCTTGCTCTGAGACTTAAATATTTTTCATTCAAAAATGAATTTACAGGCCTGAAGGGGATGCTAAAATTGTATCCTTTCACTTGACTAGCGCTCCTCACCCCCCACCACCACCCCTTGTGTGTATCAGTTTCATCAGTCTGGGCAATTCATATTATTAGGCCAGTGGAAGGCTCTGATCCATCAAGACCCATCTCAGTGCTGTTCTGCCTTCAGGGGCACTCTTTCATGGATTACTACCTACTCTCCTTTTCTTAGATGAATTAGCTCTTCCCAGCATTGCTTTTCACAAAATTCCTGACCCCCCTGTGTGTGGGGGGGTTTGGGGGTAGAGAGAAAGTTAACAATGCTTACTTCACTTTCCTCTTGGGAGGAAAAGCCTTCAAGAAGTTTGAGAATTGGGGCTAGTTCCAAACAGACACTTTCACAGTTAGGTCATTTCTAATGATGAAATTTTTTCCAGACATTTTGAGTACTTCCATCCATTTAAATGTTGCGGGCTACAAGGGGGGTGCTTACCTCCTGCATAGGAGTCTGTTACAGAGACCTAGACATCCAATAACTGTGTGATATGTCAGGCATACAAAGCAACCCTGGAAGAGCAAAGTAGATGCCTTTGGTGAAACCCGTTCTTCTATTGCCTGTTATATAGCTGGTGGCACCTGTGTCTCTGTAAACTCATATCAAAGAACTACCAATTCTCTCATACCCTCAAATAATTGAGTTCCATATACAGTCCGCCATCCCTTCATTTTTTTGTATATTATACTCAGTTTCTTCTCATTGCTAATATAGCCACAGTCTGGATCATTGCATGAGTCCTGAATTCTTCACTTGGCTCTCTCTACTTCTTGAGCTTACTACGTTCTTTAGTGTACCATGTATTGCTTGACTGCACTGCTTCTTTCCCAAATAGGATTTCCGACATGTATTTCACAAAATGTCCAGGGATTCCCATCATCTACAGAGTGAAATTCAAATGCCACAGACAGTATGCTACAGTTTTCATGGCCACATTCTGTCTCTGCTCTCTTACAGCTTTTGGTTCAGAACCCTTCTACAGTCGAAATCTAAAATGAACTATTGGCATTTCAAAACTAGCTCACACTCTTTCTTACTATTTGGAATTCTTTCATTTTTATCAGCTTCTTTTCTCCAGAATGCTATGCCTTGCCCTCTCCTTACCAAGAATAGTTCCTTTTGCCACATTCTCTTTTTAATACCTTTCCTAATTATTGTGTTTTCCTTGTCCTGTTGACTAGATTTTTTATTATTATTATGTATGCTAGAAAAAAGCAAATGTTATTTAACCATTGACCCGATACTTTATTGATGTATCAAGAACATGAATGAATTTCCATTTTTAATGAGAGTTATCTATCTTGCTTTTGGATATATGAGCATTTATGAGGGGCATATCTTTTGTCTCTTGAGAAAACAAAAAAGTTCATAACTATTGTCTATGTCCATAGTCAGGGCATAAAACAGTAATAGGCTCTAAATGATTCAGTTAATGATTGATTTCATGATACATGTGGGTTGTGGTTGTTAGTGAATCCTAATCAGAAGATAAGAATTAGTTTAACACTTAAGACAAACATGTACAATATTCACAGGAGGCCTACACACTGCTGCTTGTGCCACCGCCATATCTCTAGTGATCCCTGAGAAGTTCCAGCACATCCTGTGAGTACTTAACATTAACATAGATGGGCGCCAGAAAATAGTCCTCGCCATCACTGCCATTAAGGATTTAGGGCAGAGATGTGCTCATGTGGTGTTGAGGAGAGTAGGCCTTGACCTCACTAGGAGGGCTGGGGAACTTAAGGAGAATGAAGTGGAGCATGTGATCACCATCATGCAGAACCCACGACAATACAAAATCCCAGACTGGTTCTTGAACAGACAGAAGGATGTGAAGGATGGAAATGCAGCCAGGTTCTGGCCAAAGGTCTAGACAACTTGCTGCACGAAGACCTGGAGTGGCTGAAAAGAATGAGAGCCCATGGGGGGCTGCGCCACTTCTGGGGCTTCGTGTCCGTGGTCAGCACACCAAGACTACTGGCTGCAGAGGCCGTACTGTGTGTGTATCCAAGAAAAAAATGAGCCACTGGTCCTTTGCTCTTAATAAATAGCTTATATATTAATGAAAAAATTAAATAAACATGTACTGAACCCAGAAAGCCTTGAAGTGAATAGAATGACTCCATGGAAGGAAATCATGTATGAATTTGCCACATTCATCTTTCTATACTATGCTGATCTCAGGGGCAACATTTTGGCAAATACATATGGAAAATCTCAACAGTTCATTCCTCCTATCCTATAATCTAAGATATGGCAAACCCTAACAGTGGGTTGAAAGCTGATGGGATCCTTAGAAGTAGGAAATTAAGAGTCTGTGTTATAACCTTCATGCTATGAGAAAGAGGGTGCAATGAGCCATCCTTACTGGCATATGTCAATCAATTTATGTAACATCAGTACCATCAATCATTGTGACTTCCTGAAAAGCATAAGCAACCCTCATTTTTTTAACTGTAAAAAAAGATAAAAATGTAAAGCAGACACAAGGTGTGAAACAAGATGAGGAATAGGTTCTAGGATTAACTGACCAGGAAAGGAAACAAGGAGAAATGTTTCACTTTTCTCCATAGAGGAATGTACATTTTAGTTAGCTTGTTTTTAAGCCTTTGAGCAAAGCTACGTGTCCTGTCAAGATCTTTCACTGGAACTTGTTGATATCTTCTCTATATTTCCTTTGAACCTGTGTCTTTCATGTTAGATACCTGATAGCTCTGGCCAGTCCTAGTCCACAAGGGAAACATGCGTCATGTGAGTAAAGTTCTGAATACACTGTCACAAAATATCATCCGCTTGTCAGTTCTAAGAAACTAAAACTTCAGCCTGCTCTGTTTTTTTTCTAATTCATAACCAGGAGCAAAAGCCTGACCCACATTTCCTGAGCACAGGGATTCCATGTCTCACAGTAGTGTGTTAACTGTAAACAGTTTATATAAGATTCTTTCAGTGATGTCCTTTGTTATGAGAAGTTCAAAGGAATATAGAATTGGATATTTGTGAAAGGTAGAAAGATTTTATTCTTATTTATCAAGGTGAAATTCTCCAACAGACAAAAGTACTTTTTGTTGTTGGTGGTTGCTTGATTTAAAGTCTATATTTTTATATTGAAAACCCAAACACTATTGCTGATGCCAAGTAGTGCTTTCTGGCAGGAACCTGATATGAATGCCTGCTCAGAGGCTTTGCCAGAATCATACTGATACAGATGAGGATGCTTGCAGCTAACCATTGGACTGAACACAAGGACCCCGTTGAAGGAACTAGAGAAAGAACTGAAGGAGCTGAAAGGGTCTGCTTCCCCATGGGAAGAACAAAATTATCAATCAACCAAATGTACCACAGCTCCCAGGGACTAAAACACCAACCAAAGAGCATATATGGAGAGACCCATGGCTCCAGGTGCATATGCAGCAGAGGATAGCATTTTCTGGCATCAATGGAAGGAGAGAAGTTTGGTCCAGTGAAGGCATGTTTATCCAGTCTAGGGTAATGCCAATGTGCTGAGGTGTGAGAGAGAGTGGTTGAGAGAGGGAGTGCCTTTATGGAGGCAATGGGAGGGGAAGGGGGTGGGGGAAAGAGGATAACTTCGAAAATGTAAATAGAGAATATCCAATAAGAAATAATAATAAAAAAGAAAAGTGAGTCAGGATTTCCCCCTCATTCAGTACTCTTTCAGGACTTCTTCTCTAAGCATCCTGTAAACATTATATTCATCTCTTCTAGTCTTCCATTTGGTCATCTTCTTTCCTTTCTTCCCTTCATCCTCACATTTGTTTTTAATTTAAAGCTATTGAGAATTTCATGTATGAATATACTACATCATCATTTCTACTCCCTTCTCCCTGACCATTGACTCTCAAATTCATAACATAATCTATACTTGCTAATGTTACATATGCATATATGCACACATAAAACTCCTGAGACCCATTAGTGCTGCCCTGATGCATGTGGAGCTAGAGATGACCATTAGGAATTAGAAAACAATCCAAGTGGTTTGTCAATAGGGAACACTGACTCACTGTCTATCAGTAGCCATGTGACCTGCAGGCCTTTATCAATGTGTGACTGTTTTTACATTTCCTCCCATCCGGATTGGCATATCTACTGGTGTGGGTGACCAGGTTTTAGACAAATATTTATTTAAACTTTATTTTACATGTAGACATGTGTGTATTCATGCCACACTTGCTCGGGAGGCAAGAAGAGGACATTGGATCCCTTGGGGTTAGCAGCAGCTGTGAGCTAATGGATACAGATGTGGGCACTGAGACCTGAATTCAGGTCCTCTGGAAGAGCAGCAAGCAAGTGGTCCTAAAGGTTCAGTCATCTCTTCATCCCTTGCAACTGAATTCTGTTGTGTTGTTTTTGAGAAATAAATGAGAAAAGAAAAAATATGAAAATATCTGAAATGGATTTTTGTTCTGAAATGAGAAGTGCGGGTGGCAGAGTAGAAGAAAGATTACTAAAGACTGTTTGGTAAGGTGAATTAAGACAAGACACACTGTGTGTGCACATGTGTGCGTGCATGTGTGTGTGTGTGTGTGTGTGTGTACATTTGTAGACAGCACATCATATAGTCAGGCTTGTTTCAAACCCACTATGTAATTAAGGATAATACTGATCCCCTCACACACCCATATGAGACACAGATTTTCCATGTAACCATGGCTACCCTAGAATTCATTCTGTAGACCAGGCTGGTGTAGAATTTACAGATCTACGTGTTTATGTGTGGTCAGTGATGGGATCAAAGGAGTGTATCAAGTACTTATCTATCTCCCCTTTGTACTTCTTACCCTCTTACCTCTTCCTACCAAGATCTGGGATTACAGGCATGCCCTGACACATCCAGAAGGAGGTTGATTTTTTTTTTCTTAAGCAAATTTCAGGAAAGGATCTCTGATACCTTTCAGGGATAGAGTCCATTATGGATTGAAATCAGAGTAAAATTAGTCTAATTACCTTAACACGATATTTGGGTAAGTTCTTTTTGCTTCGTGGAAATTTAAATTTCATGGGTGGGAAATTATGCGGGAACAGGAGAGGTGCCAAGGTGAGAGGTGTAGTTTGCAGAGTCATCTTTCCAAATATGTTTAGGATCTCATCTCTGCTAGATGTGCTACCTTACTGGGCAGAAAGAGTTTTTGCAGATAAGTTTACAGTCAAGGATTTCTGGTGGTAGAGATCACCTTGCAAGTCTTTGTGAGAGGGTTTCAGAGAGTCAAGTAAACAAGACACAGAAATCTGAAAATATCTGAAGATCTCTGCTACTGACCATGTAAATGGAAAGGCACTTGGGCCGAGGAATGAGAACATCTCTAAAAGGTTAAACAAACAAACAAACAAAAAAGAAAGGACACAGATTTTCCACGAGGACCACAGCTCCACACACATCATATATTTAGGCACAAAATTTCCACTTCCATCTTCTGACAGCCAGAGCAGCCCTATAATTTCAATAATTGCTTGTATTGCCACAAGCCTCCCAAACTTTATTGTGTTCATTCACTCTTACACCGGCAGACATATGGTAACGGAATTACTCTCATCTTATCATTCTTCCCAGGCATTGGCATCACGTCTTGGGGACTGAAATGGCCCCACCTTATAAAACAGGAGCATCCAGGATCTGATGGACAGTGTGTGCTGGAATTCATTTGTGGAAGCACAATTTCTTGGCAGACCAGGAACGTGGCTGATATTCATCGCTGAAGAACCTCAGTGTGCTTGCTCTGTTGCTTGTGGCTTTGACCTTAATAGTCGTTATCTTAATGCCATCATCATTTGTGTCATCTGATCGCATGTCCTTGGTGAATCCAGTGACTAACAATCGAATTGACATTCCAAAGCAGGGTGCACGCTAACTTCCCTGTCTCGATTCAACAAGAAAAAGACTTGGGTAATGAGTGCAAGCTGCTCATTTCTAAACCATTTCAGTCGTCTTTTTCCTCTGCCAATAATCTCTATTCCAAAAGTAATATTGGCTGGGACCCTGGAAGAATGTATGAGTATGCCGAGGTAGATTGCAAACTACCAGTAAAATTTACAGAGCCATCATGTTACTAGAAATGATCATTTCCTTTTCTCCTGGGAAGTCATATGTTCCCCTTTATTGTTAGGCCGCTCCTCTTCAGTGGAGGTTATGGTGGTGACTGTGTAGGACATAAGGTTCTAGAAACCCAGCAGTGTGGGGCTCGTTGCCCCCTCGTAGTCTGCTGCTGTGTTTTCCACAGCTCATTCCTTTACATCAATGCAACCAACTTTAGTAACATAGCCGGGAGCAATTAATCATTAATGATTACAGCTACTGGGAAGAGGGGGCATCATCTGTGCCAGGAAGTACTACTAAGTGTTTTCTGTTTATCTCACTTTTTCCATTTGTGTGTATCGAATGTGACATGGGTTAACGTTGTTGAATTATTACTCAGCTTGGAAAGGGAGAAGCTACTACTGGTCCTGAAGGCTAGAGGATCTCTAAGGGCAATACTGTTTACTTCTGCTCTAGCTGCCCTTACAAATAGAGCCATTTGCTTATTATAGATACAATGTGCACCATTCTTGGTGTGTGGGGGGATGATGACAGCAGCTCGTTACAGAGCATATGTTCACATAGATGCCCAGACACAGTTTTAAGCAACTTTGGTGATCAGACTTATCAAGATGCATGGTACCTGCACTCTTGAATTGCATTATTTTGCTGTGGCTCTCAGTTCTTTCTTTGAGACATTGGTTTCATAACAATACTTATCTGTGTCTTTGCTCTCACATCTGAGGATTGGAGATATGAAATCAAAACCAATTCCAATCTGAAGTTTATATTCTAAAGGAAGAACAAAGGCCACCACTAATAAAACAATAGTAATAAAACTCACCTATTAAATACAGGTTTAATGTTTCTGGTCTGAAAATGTAGAAACTAAAATACACCAAGAAAATTGAGGCTTTGTGAGTGTTTCCTGAACACACGTGGAATAATTCCACACCTGACCTAATGTAATACGCTTCTGCCAAAACACAAGCACAAATAAATATGAAATTACTGATGCTCTGAGTATAAGGTATAAAATAAACCAAAGTATTTTGGGGTTTGTATAAGTGGTTAGTTCCTTCCCCAGCATTTCTCAGCAAATGCATAGATATTTAAAAATGTGAAAATGTCTAAATTGAAATCCCTTCTTGTCCCAATCATGTTGGTTAAAGGACGTGTGTGTGTGTGTGTGTGTGTGTGTGTGTGTGTGTGTGTGTTTATGAATGTGCTTGGCCCATGGGAACTGGCAATATTAGGAGGTGTGGCATTCTCCTCCTGACTTCCTTCAGATCAAGATATAGACTTCTGTTCCTCCTGCACCATGCCTGCCTGAACACTGCCATGCTTTCTGCCTTGATGATAATGGACTGAGCCTCTGAACCTGGAAGCCAGGCTCAATAAGGAATTACTTGGTCATGGTGTCTTTTTTCAGCAATAACACTCAAACTAAGACAGGATTCTCAGCCTCTATCCCACAGATAATGAGTATTATTTTGCTTGGAAGTAAATTTGGAGATGGTATAAGAATACAGTTATATGTTTCAGCCTTCTTTTGGAGCAATACGAGTTCAACAGAAACCCCAGTGGAGAAAGCAGCTGGTCACAGGAGCTCTAGGCTGAAGAGTAGCAATTGCAAAGGCAAATCAGATTGGGTCTTGTGGCACAAGCTTGTGACCCTAGCAATTGCAGAGGCTAAGATGGGAGGATCCCACAGATCCAAGGACTTTCTGGGAAACTTAGTGAGCACCTTGTTTTAAGACCAAAACTTAAAAAAAGAAAAGTACTGGCCATGCAGACAAACAGGAGGAACTTGTATAGTATACCTGAAATCCCTAGACCATCTCTTAATTGCCATCAAAACAAAACAGAAACAGACAATAAGCACAACAACAAAAACAACAACAAGAGAGGCTGACTGACCAGATTAAGAGTGTGTAAAGCCTGGCGGGTTATGGTTGGCAGTTGGGTTGACCATATGCTTTTATAAGGCTTTCATTAAAGAAATGCTAACAAAAGGAAACTATAAAGTAAGGGAGGCAGAAAGGAAAGGATATGAATCCAGGCAAATATCCCCCAGAGCTTGTTACATATCTTTGGGAACCAGCAAGGAACTCAACTTTCCTAAACAATAAATGCCCAGGGAGATCCTGTAGAAATGGTACAGGATTGCTTATAGAAAACTTGGCTAGCAGGAGTTAGGGTAAACCAAGAAAAACAAAGGCATCCAAGGTGTCTGGGAGGCACATCAGCAATGCCCACTAGATTGGAGCCCAGTACACAGAAGAGATAGATACTGTGCTCAGGAAGTTACCAGATGCCAAGTCATGAAAAGGATGCAATTTTAATTTATAGATATTAAGTAACCTGAGCTATATATGGCCATGGAGCAGTATGATCAGACGCAAATTTTCAGACACTATGAAACAAGATGAGGAGCTCTGAGGCTTCTTAGTAACACACTGAAGAATGCTAGGAAGATTCGGGCCTTGGACCCACTCAGTCAGTTGTTACAGACAGACAAATATAATAACAGCTCATTTGGAAGGTGGACTGTCAAAATTATACTGTGCTCCTGGTTAAAGTATGAAAAAGAGATGCTAGGATGATTGGTCAGAAATTAAGAGCATGCACTGCTCTTCCAAGGTGTCTGAGTTTTAGTCCCAGTGCCTGTGCCAGGTAGCTCACACCTGCCTGTAACTCCAGCTCCTGGACACCCATCACTTTTAGCCTCCCAGGGAACATGCATTCATGTGCCTAGCATACCCTACCACCACACATATATAAATAAAAAGAAAACAGTATGCATCAGAGTTAAAACTGTAATAGAAAATAACGCAAGACATTATTAATATCTATTTTGAACCAATCACACTTTGAATTAACTTACTACTTTGCTAAGATAGCTGCTTATATTATTTGAGAAAATGTTTCCTAGGTATGTTAATAAAATGTTATTGGCTATATTTTTCAATGATTTCTGTTTTATTTTTAGATGGAAAATCTTAAATCACGTGTATGATTTTTTTTTTAATTGGGACACAGGAGTGTAGGTTCAGATGGTGGAAGGTACCCATACTTTGTACATGTTCTGGCAACAGAGAAGATTAAATTTCTGCTGATTAGTCTGAGGTGTGAATGGTGGCCACGGACATTGCCTGAGATGCAAATTACTGCCATGGAGCATGGTGGGAGTGGGGTTTCATTCTAGACATAGTTTGGCAATTTCGGCTGGATCTGGAAGTAGAGGTGATGCATTTCCTGGTTATATTTCCTGGGTTGGGGTTTCCTTAGAAGGTAAAAGCCTATGGATATTTATCATACAAATATGTTTTAAACCTCTTAATTAGGATGTTATTCCCCGAGGGTCACCATAAAGAAGCGATTCCTGCTTGGTGGAAAGGGCATACCTTCTGGTGTCAGCTCCTGCCCATGATAAACCCCAATAAAAGAAACATAACCTTTTACCAGGAAACATTCATGAACTAACAACTCCTGGAGCAATCAATTTTGTAAAAATTTTTGAAATTCTGGGAAACTAGTTGGCAGCTATCTGAATTTGGTTATGTCATTTCTCACATATCTCTGCATATATATGTATATATAATATTACAAATAAACAGCTCATAGTTTCAAAATAATATATTTTGTATCTATGCTAGCAAAATCTTTGCCATAAAGTAAGAACTCAGTAAATGTTAGCTACTGTATTGTTCTTTTCTTCATAGGTGCCATGTTAGATCAGTTCCTAGAAGTAAGGAACAGCACACATATAAGAATTTGCCTATCTTTGTTAGGATAGGAAAAATTAAAATTCTCTGTCGGGACTGGACCAGGGAGAAGGACTACGGTGCTTGCTCCTGTGACCTTCTCCATGAGGCATATCATGTCACACATAGATTCTGTATCTTCCTGGCCCTCAAGTGGATTTCCACGAAGCAAATTAATTTGCAGTAACTGGGAGGCAGATATTTGGGATAGAAACCTGAGCTGGAATATCGCAGGCCCACACACTTTTCTGGCTAGAGATGTAGTAGAAATATCTTGTTGGGCATCTCAGTAGAAATTCAGGATAATTAGACTCAAGCTGCCAACTGCTAAGTGGGATAAATGGACAGGAAAAAGGCCACTGGGATGATCACAGCTAATGTTGCTCTGGGTTGGTGGTTTTTCTGAAATAATTAAGTTTACTTAAAGACATCCATGTCCTCAGTCTTGAAGCTGAGTAAAGCAAGCCTTCCATAATGAGGGGGACTCTGCCCTTGTGATCACATTGAGCAGGTTAAATGGGAGTGTTATCACCTAAGAGATTCCAACAACTCTTAGAAAGTTTCTAGATCTAACCTAAGAGATTCTGAGCAACTGAGGTACAAAAGGGTTTTCAAATCAGAGTGTCCAAATCCTAATGAAACGTGGCTGCAAAGCCTGAGGATGAAGAGGGAGGAAGGGGGTGGAGGATATAGGAGGATGTTGGTGTAGAAGAGAATGAGGAAAAGGGTGGAAGAGGAGAAACAAAAGGAGGAGGAGGGTTGAGGAGGAGGGGTGGAAGAAGAGGAGGAGGGAGAGGGAGGATAGAGAAAGATGTTGGTTTTGAAGAGAATGAGGAAAAGGGTGGAAGAGGAGAAACAAAAGGAGGAGGAGGGTTGAGGAGGAGGAGGGAGAGGAGGAGGATGGAAAAGGAGGAGGAGGGAGAGGGAGGATAGAGGAAGATGTTGGTGTAGAAGAGAATGAGGAAAAGGGTGGAAGAGGAGAAAGAAAAGGAGGGGAAGGGTAGAGGAGGAGGAGGAGGGAGAGGAGGAGGGTAGAAGAGGAGGAGGAGGGAGGAGGATAGAGGAGGATGTTGGGGTAGAAGAGAATGAAGAAATGGGTAGAAGAGGAGAAAGAAGAGGAGGGGTTGGAGGAGGAGGAGGAAGAGGAGGAGGGTAGAAGAGGAGGAGGAGGGAGAGGAAGGATAGAGGAAGATGTTGGTGTAGAAGAGAATGAGGAAAAGGGTGGAAGAGGAGAAAGAAAAGGAGGGGCAGGGTAGAGGAGGAGGAGGAGGGAGAGGAGGAGGGTAGAAGAGGAGGAGAAGGGAGGAGGATAGAGGAGAATGTTGGGGTAGAAAAGAATGAGGAAAAGGATGGAAGGGGAGAAAGAAAAGGACAGGGAGGGTAGAGGAGGAGGAGGAGGAGGGAGAGGAGGAGGGTGGAAGAGGAGGAGGAGGGAGGAGGATAGAGGAGGATGTTGGGGTAGAAGAGAATGAGGAAAAGGATGGAAAGGCAGAAAGAAAAGGAGGGGGAGGTTTTAGGAGGAGGAGGGAGAGGAGGAGGGTGAAAGAGGAGGAGGGTAGAAGAGGAGGAGAAGGAGGAAGGAGAGGGAAGATGAAAGCAGATGTGGAATAGTCAGAAGAAGAAGACAGAACTAAGGGAGAGAAAAATCATCTGATTATATGTTCATGTTGCTAAGTTTGAAAGGGGAGAAAAATATCAAAGCTAGGGCATGTGGGCAGCCCACAGAAATGAAAGAAGGAGAAAACAGTTCTAGAATAGCCCCTGAAAACTTTTGCTTAGTAAAACCCATTTTGAATGTCTACGCGCTGGAACTGTAAGATAATAATTTTGTAAATCTAAAGCTAATAAGGTCTGGTCATTTGTTATGGTAGCAATAGCAAACTACTATATTTACCCCTCTAAGTTGTAAGCATTAAGTAGTAATTATAGTAAAAAAGGAACCATTTAGGAATGAGGTCATAAATCTGAAACACTCCTAGGAGAACAGAACTAGAAAGTTTCAGGGCTACCTAAACAAATCTGATTATAAACTGCAAAAACCCGTATCTTTTCCTCTATTTTAGCAATGATGCGACCAGCTTGGGTTATGATAGCAGCATCATATTGGAATGAAGAGAAAAATTGTTCAAGAAAGGAGTTTGATTTTAGCAGGGGCCATAACAGTTCCCCAGCAGGACAGCATGAGCTTTGGAATATGATTGACTGACTTCAACATAGTTCTGTAAGCAGATAACTCAAACGGATGAAGAGTGTACCGCCTGATACCTGGGGCTCACAGGTGTCAGGGAAAACTGCTCTGGCTGTGCTGTTTGGAGAGAAATATTTTATGCTTAAAAGAGGCCATGACTATCCACCCTATTCTTTTGGAAGGTGAAAGAGCTAAAGCACAGGTATTCTTACTTTGAAGAGGAAAAGGAGAACCCAGAATCTCAAGTTAGGGAACCAAAGCTCAGTTGTTTTTTGAGAGGCTTGTCTCTTGTTCCTTGTGAGTTCGAGTAAGGCCCAGAATCTGGAGATTCAAGTGGCCTCCTGATGTAAGCATTCCCTGTCTAAGGCTAGAGGGGCTGAATTTGTTATTCCCAAATTCAAGTCCTTCATTCCATAGGGGATGGGAATGCATAAACAATCTGCCCTTATGGGAAGCACTTGTTTGCCTAGAGGGGTCTTTTCCTTTTGAACTTCTTTGGGGATTCTGCTTACGTGTCAGGGAGAGTCAATCAAAACAATAAAAAAGGACCCCGACAAGGGCTTTCCAAATTGCATGCAGATGCCTCCATTTCAGAGAACTGGGTGCAGGAATCCTGTTTGAATTGCTGTAGCAACAGCAGGGACAAAACAACACATTGTGGGAAGCTATCCTGTGGCCTGATAGCAATTTGGGGGGAGGAGAGCAGGGGCATTTCGGCATTGGAGCCAACATGTGCTGAGGCTGGGACTCCCGCTGCATACCATGCAGCGTGTGTTCTGATGGAAACCACCGATCTCTGGGGCATGTTTCCCTTCAGTCTGAGCCCCAACGTGAGAATGTGAAAATGGGAGAGGCAGGAGCCAGAAGTAAGGCCCTGGCTGCTTTCTTGGCTCAAGTCTCTAGTGCCTGAAATCTTCCAGATCACAGCCAGTCATGTACCATAACCGCACATACTCAGCACTTCAGATTTAGAAAACATTTTCCCGTTTTATCATCTGAGTCACTCGGTTTATCGGCTCAGTTTAGCGACTCGCTTACCAGGGCTCAGGGGCAGACACACAAAGATGGAGTATGTCAGTTGATTTTGTTCCGTCGCTGTTTGTATTTGTGTGAACAATTATTACTTATAGAATCACGGGGACTCATGCATCAAGGCACTTGAAGTTTTCATTTTAATCCTCTGGCTATCAAATCCTGACAGGAACCGAGTGAAACAGTCCTTCAATTACTTCAGTGCTCTGAGAAATGTTAATTACATCCATGGTTTTTTGCCTTATTAGTCTTGAACAATTCTCTGAGTGGCAAATTAGTGTTGGTCAAAGGGATCTTGCCTTTATTTCTCTGCCTGCCCTTCTGAAGTAGTAAAAAAGTTGGAGACAGGGAGTTTTAAATTTCTGCAACATGGCAGTTAGATGTATGGCGGAATCAGTCTAGAAGGTACACTTGGCTCAGCTTCCAAAAGGGTCATTTCAAGTCCTCCAGCTGAATTGTGTAGTGGCCCATGCTTTTTAGGTGACATCCCAACTCTTCCAGTCATAGTGTGAGTTCTGTTTGATTCTGAATAAGGCTAGGATATTTAAACTGGCTGCCTGCTGAGAGTTGGCCTGACTCTCTTGTCTATGTTTTTGACATTGCAATGTGCCTCTTCTTTGTTTCAGATCATAGTGTCTTAGTTAATGATCATAAAAGTACAGGCCATATGCATTAGGAGGGAAATGACAAGGCCAGAGCTTTAACTTCTTATGGGAATCAGTAAACTCTTCACAAGGAGAACAAGGAACTAAAATACAACAAACAATAGTTCTCTCTCTCTCTCTCTCTCTCTCTCTCTCTCTCTCTCTCTCTCTCTCTTTGTATGTGTCTGTCTGTCTGTCACTTTTTCTTTCTGTCTCTCTTTGCTTAAAAACAGTATAAACGGTTCTGACTATACTTTACTTAAAGTAGAACTGATAAATTGTCTAACATGTATATTGTATATGTGTATGTATGTGTGTATATACGGTATCTGAAAGCCACGTGGTGGTATTTCTATTGCAAATATTAATGTTACTATATCAATAACAATATTGTAAATAGGACTTTTAATGAGGATTTTGAATCTCAAATGATTGAGACTTTAATTTCCAGCCTTACAACAATTCTGACAGCTGATTTTTACACTTAAGAGTGACTGAAAAATTAACTCTAAGTAGAGACTTTGCCACATAACTTTGGGCGTCTCAATGCAAAAGAATAATTTTGTATTTATTTCAATTTGATGACCTAGACCTTCCTACCTCCAAACAGCACCTGGAAACAATATTGACATAAGGCCTTTTGAAAAGAAAGAAGTTGACAGACAATGGCTTAAAAGTAAATGACCAGGAATCAAACTGAATGTAAATAAAACATAAGAAATGTGTGTATGTGTGTGTGTGTGTGCATGTGTGTGTGTGTGTGTGTGTGAGAGAGAGAGAGAGAGAGAGAGAGAGAGAGAGAGAGAGAGATTGAGAGAGAGAGAGAGATTGAGAGAGAGTTTGAGAGAGAGAGATTGAGAGAGGAAAATAGAGAAAGAGAGAGAGAGAGAAAGAGAGAGAGAGAGAGAGAGAGAGAGAGAGAGAGAGAGAGAGAGAGAGAGAGAGAGAGACAGAGAGAGAGAAAGAGAGAGAAAGAGAGAGAGAGATCTGACTACACAGGTTGCTGAGAGTGAAGACAAAGGACAAAGATCCATTAGAGGGTTGTTTGGTTTTTTTTTCTCGTTTGTTTGATATTCATTCTTCTTTGTATATTTAATGTATTCCAATTACCAGTAGTTCTACAAGAGGCTCAATAGAAAATCAATTTAGTCAGATACACCACATGATTTCCTATTGGGATAATTACACATATATTATCATAATAAAGGTCTTGTTTGGCCAAGAAGTGACAAATTGTTGGTTATAACTGTTTCAACCTAACTTTGAAAAATGCACATTCATTTTTCCTTAATATATCTTCTAGCATTGAACATGGTGCTAATCTTAGAAGTCCATCTGGGAAATTGTAATATAAAATACTAGAGAATCTTACTCTTGGTGTGCCTAGAGGCCTGACTATAGACAGGAGATTCTGTGTAAATACCCCTTATAAATAGTTTTGGGTGTTTCTTTGCATAGTCACATAGTCCAGGAAGTTCTGAGACAGGAGGAAGTGACTGTCTCTCATTTTTCTTGAGCAAGTCAAACAGCATTCTCATAAGATACAAGAGAAATTCTTTTTAAATGGTGGCTAATTACAAACAATACCTCACTTAGCTCTGACATGTGAAGAAACTTGTGGAAGTTTTGATGCCAAAACATTTGAATCACAGAGAGGAGATGGAATGTGAGCGCAGGGCCCTACCCTGTCTTTCCTTGAGTCTTTCGCCGTCTTGTTCTTGACAGCTGGGCATTGTTAAAAAGCAGATGTAATCAGTGATGACTGAAGCGACTGTTGCCACATGAGGACTCTTCTGAGAACTGGATAGAGGGAATTCCATGGGAAAGTTAGGGTAGAATTTGCTCAGGACCCAGAATAAGTTTCGATTGACATGGACGTGTATAGATTTCAAAATGCCAGATGGCGCCCCCCAGATGGAAAGCATTTGAGTCATCTGGATGTGAGACCCCTCAAAGATGGAGAATGAATGATGATGATTTTATTTTCTGCTTTCTATGAACGTGTGCCCTGCTAGCCTGGTACTGCAAGGGTAAACCATGAATGATCAAAGGTCCAAATCTTTGAAACCAAGCAGAACTCAGAAAACCTGTTTTTTTTTCCGGTTAACTTAGATATGATTTTGACTGATGACAGATAAAATTCAGCCTACATTTTGGAAATACTTATCAGGGCAGTGACTGTAGAAGTTGCCAATGGAATAAAACATAGCTCTTAGAGTCTCAGGGACCATAATTTAGGGATCAGGAAAAGAAAACATATGATTAGTTGCTCAAGTGAAATATCACCCAGGCATTAGGGATAATAACCCAGTTAACCCAATGAGTTATGGGAACTAGATGCGGCATCTCAGATGCTCTTAAAAGGATTGTATCCAACGCTGTCATCTAGGCCAAGGAGATCTCAAAGCCAAAGACACAGTGGCTTGGCCCTGTGAGAAACCAGTTGGAACGTTGTGACTTGAAGGTAGGGTGCTGGGTTTTAACTCTATGAATTAGGATAGCTTATGATTCTGAGGCTGGAGAGAGAGGAATATGATGAATAACTCATGCAGGAACAGATAGCCCATGAAGATTCTTGACCATATATCATTGATATTTTGAAGAACCGAAAGAAGAAATCTCATAGCTCTTGTTCTGAAATGGTTGTCAAAATTACAGATTTTCCCTTGTACACTGATAAATTAACAAACTGCTATTTCCAAGGCCATTTGCCCATTACGGACTTTGGTCTGAAATGAGAAAATATATTCCTGGGCTCTTTCCAGATGCAATTAACAGAGATGTTCAGAGAAAGGTAGAATCAAGGAGCTTATTTCTTCCTCAACAGAAATCCTGTCTCCATCCTCGTAGAGGAGCTGATTTATTTAAAAATTGAAGCATAGGTTTTAAAAACCAAAATAACTGGTTCCATACCCCCTGTTCTGACCTGCCCTCATGTTAAACAAGATACTTCTGGGTATAAACCTCTCTCGGTTAACATTTTGTGACATCATCGACAGAAAATACAGCATGCATTTTAGTGTGTTCTTGGGGACATAGTATCATCTGGAGCCTCCACATTTAGTTTTAAGGTTTGGAAGAAACAGTGTCTTTAGATGTTAATTGGGAATTAGGATGATGAGCATTTGTAGAACCCTTAATTTCAAAAAAAGAAGGAATTTGTTTACAGCGTTTCTCTAACATGTCACACTATGTTAAAGATTAGTTTTTTTTTTTTTTTTTTTTTTTTCAGGAATGTCACCATTTAACTGACTCTTCCAAGAATGAAACCATTAATTTAGTTTTATAGAGTTAAGTCTCATCCCAGGGGCTAAATAAACTCAAAGACTCATAAGCATTCAGCTGTTTTACTTCTCATGCTATTTCATGAGCTCTTTAAGTTTTCAGACACAATACTCAAAAAAATATAAATAAGACATTGTATGTATTAAAGAACATACCTGTTTCCCCCACTGCAAAGAACTATGGAAATTTCTTCCTTGAAACACTCAGAGTTAGAATGCCAGGTTCCTGTGTAACTTGGAATTACACTTAAAATTCAGTGAATGATTGAAATGTGATTAGAGAAAAGCGTTGAGGAGAGCATATATATATATATATATATATATATATATATATATATATATATATATATATATGATAAAAATATTTTTAGAGATTTAGGATAAGTTTATGTAGAGAGGATAGAAAACAGAAAGATACATTAATTCAATTAAAATCATGAAGCTAGTATTGTTTGTCTGTATGTGTGCATATATACGACCATTTGTATCAGATTAACAATTGCCATGCTCTTCCCTTGTTAAGAGTTTTTCTTAGTTAACTGTAGCTCTTTCTACAGATGTTGAGGCCTGTGATTTTTCCATTATCTACTTTAGCACGCTTAGTGGTATTAGCCTTTTTGGCCTACATTCAGGCAGTCATGGTGGGACTTTGTGGTTGAGGCTTCTGCTATTACTATGAGATACAGTCTCACAGAAAACTCCCTGAACTTCTGGTTCTTAATTTTTTTTTCTACCATTCTTTCACAATCTTCCCAGATGTGCTGTAGTTGTATTGTCAATATATGCATTAGGATCAAGCTCTACCCCTCTGCATTTTTATTGGTTAGGGTTTTGTATAATGGTCACCATCTATTGCAAAGAGAAATTTCCTTGATCAAAACCAAGGACTACACTTATCTGTGTGGAAGAACAAATATATACATACACATACACAAATATACATACACACATATGCATATGTAAATAAACATACACACAGAGATAGATAGATAGATGAGAGAAAGAGAGACAGAGAGAGAGAGAGAGAGAGAGAGAGAGAGAGAGAGAGAGAGAGAGAGAGAGAGAGAGAGAGAGAGAAGGTAATACTCCAGGCTTAAAGTAAAGTGCTCATTTTAGTTTATCCTCCAAGATACATGATTGCATTAACTCTGTCTTGTTGACCATGTTTCCTGTTTCTGGTATGGTTTCACAATTGTTGAATGGGTCACAAGTTCAATCACAAGACAACCTCTTGGTTACTGCCTAGGTGTGAGTATAAATACCTTACACTTAGAGATTTTGTGACCTTTTGGTTTTTGATATGGCTCACAGATGTCATAGCTGAGGTAAGACTGCTGTCTGCTTCCCTCCTTTGGAAGATTGCACGATGCTTTGTGGTATCATAAAGGTTGTTGCTCAAGAAGGAAACAGCCAGCTAAGTTCCAGCTTGGGTCCATTTCTTTGAAGTGCATG
Source organism: Micromys minutus (assembly GCF_963924665.1). Classification (NCBI taxonomy): domain Eukaryota; kingdom Metazoa; phylum Chordata; class Mammalia; order Rodentia; family Muridae; genus Micromys; species Micromys minutus. Next base: position 14,834,295 of record NC_137963.1, on the reverse strand, counting down.
GTGTCTTAAGCATGGGGATTCATTTATCACTTCTGGGGTGGTGGTGGTGGAGATCAAGGCCAATAGAGATAACATGTGTGCATTGGAAGTTTTTGACTAGCTGAAAAACATCTCAAAGGAGAGCTTTTCACATTCAGTGTTGGGGTTTTGTTAGGTAGTGTTTGCTTTTTTAGAGGGAGCAATGTCAATCCAGATATTAAACTTTCATTTAAACTATATATGCATATTCATACATAAACATCTACATCTGTAGATATGTGTGTAAAAGGATTTAATTGTGTGTAAATAGCTAATAGTATAATTATTTATGCTCTTTTAAGGCATCCATACTTTTATTTTACCCTCCATTTTTATTTATCTCCTTCCTTCCTCATTCTATCCTCTCCACATTTCTTTAACAACTGGATGTGCATAAGTAGATGAATAAAATTAAATATAAATTTATCTGACAAACCCTGTTAACTCTAGGTTCAGCTAGAGGGACATGAAAGAAGACACTGATATCAACCTCTGACCTCCACATACATGCCCAAATATGTACATGTACTTGCACACAAAAAATGAACTTGAATATACACAAGCTTTTACAGTCAAACAGTACAGTATTAATGATTACAATACAAGAAAATAGAGAGCCACTGGGCCTTGCTTGAGATTCTGAAACCCCAACGCACACTGCCCAGGATACACTTCCTCCAACAAGGCCGGACCCAGTCCAAAAAGGCTGTATATCTTTAGCTGTCTCATTTAGAGTCACTTGATAATGACTAAGTATTCAAATATTTGAGTTCACATGGGGCAATTTCTACTTAAACTACCACAAGTGGTATAGTTTGATCATATGGTATATTTGTTTATTTTTAGCTTTATGATAATTCTTCATAATGATTTTGTATTAACAGCATCAGTTTACAGTCTCATAAAGAGTGAATGACGGTTTCCTAATCCTCAGCATCCTCTTCAGCATTTTCTTGCAACTATTCCATTGATTTTTGCCATTCTTACTAAGATAAGATAAACATTTCGAAGTTGTCCTGATTTGCATTTCCCTAATTGCTACAGACAATGTACATTTTAAGGTATTTCTTAGACATATTTTTCTTCTTTTGAGAATTCTCTCTTAAATTCCTAAGCCCACTTTGCAAATGTGAGATTATCTGTATTTATATGTCTATATCATCTATATCTATATCTATATCTATATCTATCTCTATCTCTATCTCTATCTATCTATATCTATATCTATATCTATATCTATCTATATCTATATCTATATCTATATCTATATCTATATCTATATCTATATCTATATCTATATCTATATCTATATCTATATCTATATCTATATCTATATCTATATCTATATCATCTATATCTATATCTATATCTATATCTATATCTATCTATCTATCTATCTATATATATATATATATATATATATATAGTTCCTCTGTCAGATGTATAGCTGGTAAAGGTTCTGATTCTTTGGACCTTCTTTATTAAAAAAAAACTTTCTATTGATTCTTTGTGAATTTCACATCAAGCACCCTAATTCTGAGCATTTCCCCTTTCCTTCAAACTCACCTTCAACCCTTGCAACCTACTGCCCCCCAAACAGAAAAAAAATCTCATTGTGAAAGCTGTAATGTGTCCCAGTATGTCCCAAGTGTATCTGTTTGTCCATGCTTCTTTGCTTGCAAATGTTCATTGCCTCTGGCTTCATCTATGGTATCAATACTGAAACCTCATTAGGAGTCTTCTCGGATACATACATACATACATATATATGTCTCCTGAAAACTGTGACTGAAGGCAAGACATGATGACCACTAGTTTTTATGTGGTGCTGGCTTCTAGACACTGGTCCACACACTTGCTTAGCAATGGATGGCTTTATTTATTAAGTGAGTCATCCCTACAAGGTCAGATTTCCTCTCTCAGTCCAAAAAAAAAAAAAAAGGGACAATTATATTTCAGCACAAGTTTTGGATGAATATCTAAACAGTAAGGCCTTTCAATACAGAATCATATATCCCAGAAAATAGCTATAAAACGAAATAGAAAGGGTAAAGAGGTAGCTCAGTGGTCAAGAACAATTTCTGCTCTTTCAAGAACCCAAGCTCAAGTCCTTGAGCCAGACTGAGTAACTTAAAAATAACCATAATTCTAAGGCATCTGATACACTCTTCTGTCCTTCCTGGGTGCTCTCACACATTGGCATTCACCCACACAAAAAATACACAAACACATATGTTAATAAGTTAAGACATTTAAAATTAAGTTTATGAATGAGTGAAAAGTTGATGCAAATTTAGATCAATGATAGTTGAAGTTTATTGTTTCTTAGGTGAAATGAAAGAACACTAGGTGATAAACACAGAATATACTCCTGTAAAGATAGCTGGATAGACCAATACATAATATATATATATATATATATATATATATATATATATATATATATATAAAGTTCAAAATCCTGTAATGCTTCCATAAAACGAACTAGATCTGCTTTCTGTACATTTTGCAAGATTTGTTTATGTTGTCAAAATTTATAACTATAAAATGTTTAGTATTTTTGTATTTATGTACACATTTATATATGTAAGTGTGTCTGTGTGCAAAAAAAGGGAGAGAGAGGGATAGAAAAGGAGAGAGCAAGAGGGAGGGAGCAGGAGTGAGGGAGGAAGAGCGATTCATACTATACACAAGTTTGGTATTCTGGAGAATCCTACATGTGGGTTCTGGGGATCTGTACTTAGGTACTTATGCCTGCACAGTAAACACTTTTCTAACAAAGCCATTTCTCTAGATGTGTAATAAGACAGCAACTCTTTAAAAGAGAATATTACCTTCAACCCCACCCCCGCAAAGATGGCTGACATTGGGAGGTGAGAGCTGCAAACAGTTCCATTTCTTGGTGACTGTACCAAACTATATTTAAAATAACTATTATTTGGCATACATTATTGTTTGGAGGTCCTCCATTTTTGCAATAATGAATTAATGACTTGAAGAGATTTTCACAAGTTCTTGGAATAAAAAATGACAAGAAGAAGGAAAATGTACTGGTGATCTTTTGGCTCTGAGCTGAAGTACTGCTTCAGTGTCTCTCCAGTGTATCTGTGGAAATGTCCATAATTTTCTTTTATTTTCCAAACTTGCTGTCTTTCTTAGAAAATTCCCTTCATTTGTGTGTGTTCTCTGTTGGGTGCTGGAGTCGTGTGTCCACTGGTTCTGTTAGTTTTCTCCATAGAACACTCAGTGCTATCAGTACTTACATTTATTCAGATTCAGAGAACAAAGATCTCTCTGATGTGCTCAGGTGTGTGGGAAGATATGCTTATCTAAGCTTATTAATTTTGCCTTGGTTTTGTAATAGAAAATGACCAAATTCACTTTCAAATCAACAAAACACACTGTAATATATCAAAATGACAACCTTTACTTGTAACGTGATGAAGAAAATACCTTGACACATAAAAATATTTCTAATATTCTTGCAAGAAAAAATATTGTATAGTGATGTGTGCCTTTAATCTCAGCACTTGGGAGTGAGATACAGATAAGTCTCTGTAAGATTGAGGGCAGCTTCATCTACAAATCAAGTTCCATGATAGCCAGGGCAACACAGAGGAACCTGTTATGTGTGTATGTGTGTGTATGTGTGTGTGTGTGTGTTATGTGTGTGTACGTGTATGTATGCAAAATCAAAGTAAACAAACAATAAGTTTGAAAGTTTCACACATGTATAAAATGATTTTTTAGTCATTTTAACCTTACCCAATTCCCATCCCTTGTCACCTTCCCTCTCTAACTGTATTTTCCCTGTCAATAACTCACCTTTCCACTTATGTCTTTTGTGTAGATCATTAAGTTTATATAGCTCATGAGTAAGAATTACTTATTCATATTTTTGTGGGTATATATTTACTGGAATAAAGTCATCTTATTAGAGATGTAATATAGAAGAAAGTGATACCCCAGTCCCCAACAAATTTTAGTTGCTAATGATTCCCCTAGAATGACAGTTCCTCTTTCATCTGTGATGAAATATTAACGGGTCAAATTTGCACAGGGGTTGTGCTGGTAACCACAAAGACAATAACACAGTTGATTTAACAGCTCAGAGAAGGAGTACAGCAGAACACTTCCTCAAATGTCCCCCTCAAGAAGAATGGATCCCATGGAGGTTGAGATGGAACAGGAGCTACAACAAGGTACTGTGGAAAATGATGTCTCCCTTCTCAGTGTATGAGCATCCCACCATTGCAACCTTGAGTTTCCATTAGAGAAGCCACTAAAGCTATATATCACTGGATTGTTCCTAATTTCAAGTGTTGCAGACAACATCCAAAGTTCACTGTAGCAAGACATTTTCTTGACAACTGAAACATAGCTCATCAAAATTGGAGAGCAATTGTCAAAGAATTCTTAGGATCAAGCTTCTCAACATTGCTCACACAATAGAGATATATCATCAAATGGCTTGCAAGCCCCATCCTGCCTAATTATGTATCTAGAAAGCCACCAGTTTTATTACTCCCCACTGTTTTCTTCAAGGAACAATTAGATGGTAAGCCCTAAAAAAGAAACTGAGATCCTCAAGAAAATCCCTGCTTTATAACGCATTCTTATTAATGGAATAAATGCTACTTATGTGTTCTGATAGATAATAGGCTCTGGAACACTGATACTGCAAAGAGTTTAACTTAAGAATATTTCAAGAATGCAATATTTCCCATATGTAATTATAAACTTAAATTAGATTAGGCTTATCAACATCTAGCACAATAACAGAATAATTGACTACTTTATTGTTTCTGTAAATTATACAGTTTCATTGACTCCTATATTTATTTACAAAGGGGATTAGAAAAGATTTCTACTGGAGACCAATTAACATATATTTGCCAAATAACAAGTAGTAAAGGAGAGTAATGATATCCACCGGGCCTCTTCGTGCTTATAAAAATTATTATATCCAAGTTTCGACTGCTTTTTAAAGGTAATTTTCTCTTGGGCCACATGATGCCAATCACTGCCCTGCTGTTGCAATTTTATCATTACCTATGGGAGGTGACACTATTCAGAGACAAGTTGGGAAAGATAACACAATTTCAAGTCTACAGGAATGAAATGGCTTTTTCTCAGCGTACATGAGAAACTACCTAGAGTGATGACCCAGTTTACCCAGACATCAAACACGGAAAAAAAGTCTATGATTAGTATCATATATGAAAAGTTTAATCAGCATTTCAATACAAGAGATAACATACCCCTACCCTGGGTAGCTTGATTCTAATCGACCTACATGTATGTGATCATTGTAAGACTGTAAAGATTAACCCAATGTTCATGCCTATTCACTACTGCTTTACCCTCCCAGTGAAACTTTCAGAGTGCATACCTGAAAGGAGAAGGCTTTAAAAATTGCTTTTCTAAGTGAAGGGAGTAGGAGACCTGTGAGACAATGGTTCACACTTAAAGTAATGCTTCCCTGAAGAATTATGGGTGGCTATGACATACCAAGGGATATCCTTTCCAGATATGAAGAAAAATAAAATAAAAAGACCCTGGCAGGTGGGTAGTACCATCTATCTTTTTTTTTTCCTCAAGCAACTTGACTAAAAGCCCCCCCCCTTCTTTGACAGGTTTCTAGATGCTGCCTGAAGTAGATGCAGATCCACATACAGTAAGTCTTCCTTCTCGTTTACCACACAGAACAACAGAGGAAAGCCTGATGTTGGTGTTGCTCAGAACTTTGTTGACTTACAGACAGGACCTGGAGGAAGAGTAGTTTGAACATCCCAACACTAAAAACACCTACAAATTTCAGTAAGCATTCTAGACGCCATCTGATTTCTCAAGCATCCCCAGGCCTTAGTACCTCCATAACAAGTAGAGTAACCACTATTTATGTACTCCATGGTCCTAGTTTATATCAGACAGCTGTTGGAGACCACGCACAAGGGAACAGTTTCAGGTAGACTTTCATCTTTGAATTTAAAGTAAATGATTATCACTATTGAAAGCCTGACTGTCCTGGTGGATAATTATGCCAAATGTTATTTTGACTGAAGATAGACAAAGGTGGAGACTGACTAATCATATAGAGAAGTCCCAAAAGTAATGTAATATCAAGCTAATATGAAGGGTATGGAGTTGGATGTATACAACACAGAATGATGTCATATTTCAGTTGAGATACTCATCTATTGAATGATTTATTAGATGATTCTACTAGAAATTATAATTATGACAGAGTCTAGAACTAAGCAGAATTGCTATTTATATTCTGTACTCAATGATCTAATCCATCTTGGGAGGGACAAATCTGCTCCACATTTTAGATAAGCACACTGAAGCTTGCGTAAATCATTTGGTTAAGTTTACCCAGAGAGCTTGTCTATGGGGCTTGGCTCTGTGTTCCCTCACCTTACCCTTTAACATCCTATGTTTTTATTATAGATGTGGCACATCAAACCTCACACATCTAAATCAGGGAGCCATAAATTTTTCCAGGAATTTGATTAGATTTATACTTTGTAAACTTACTCTGCCTTGCACAAGTAAAGTGGAAACTATGTTACTTTCCATTTTGAGGACAGGAAACAAACACTGGAGGTAAGACAGAGGAAGTTTGGGACAAGAAAAGAGATACAGGATCCAGAAGTCTACGTCACAAGCACATCCCATCCTTTAGCAGGCTTCTATGGCCAATAGACCTTTGATTTGCTGCTTTCCTGGCCTTGTATTTACAGACCCTGGAAGATGTTACTGCCAGATCTTGTTGTTCACAGACAAGAGTGAGATCATCTTTTAAGGCCTGGCCTCTTTTCCTATGCTGGGAAACATCCTGAATAAATGAATACACAATGAGCAACTGAATGGCTCCATTGGAACTATGAACAGAGTTCACATTAAGAATTGCTTAAGCAGGGCTGGAGAGATGGCTCAGCCTTTAAAGGCTAGGCTCACAACCAACAATATAAGAAGTGCTTAAGCTTCTGCAAGCAGGATCAGCCCAGAGCAAAGCCACTGGACTCTCTGACTTGTTGCTGCAGGTGAATGAAAATCCTTGCATGGATTATCTCATCTGCTGTGTATTTCTGTTTTTTTTTCTTTCTTTAAGTTTCTGTACCTCCATTGGGAGACTACTGAATGGCTTTATACCACTCTATAAAACAACTTTAGGAAAGGATTACTATTCATAACTACTCAGGAGGGACTAATGAAAACAAAAGCTGGCTTAAGTTGGAATATTGGCTTTTAATTTTGCAGTTCCTCAGTAAATGGTGAATAAATGAGAAGTTAGTTAGACATTCACTTGCCTCACGTGGTAAACAGAATGAAGATATTTCATTTATAAGGAATTCCAGGAGTCACATAAGGGAAGGGTTACAAATAGCTCTCAGGTAATAGAAAATATTTTAAGTTAGTTCATTTACATTTTGGACTCTGAAATACAGCCCACATTTTCTGGTTTTGGTGTAGTTACTTAGTCCATGATATTAATTGAGGAATTAATATGGTATTAATCAGTGAATACTTTGTATATGCCATCATCTGTTCTCAAGAGTGTCATCTGCTACCTCAAGAAGGAAGAGATTTGAACACTATTAATGTTCCTAGCTTGTCGGGATAAACAAAAGGTGTTTAGAGGTGTAAAGACGAGGACAGAGTAAGATTTCCAGCCTTTAGACATCTGCAAAGAGAAATGGTTTTCACCTTTTTATCTCTGTCTTTGTGTATTCATAGAACATTTTCCTTTTGACATTAGAAGAGATGAATTGTGTCGAATGGTCCTTGTGGATTTGAGGGATAGTTTTAGAGTGCTAAAATATTAAAGGTTATGTTCATTATGTTTGTTATTCCACAGTTGAAAAGATGCTCTTCTGAGGTTTTGTTTTGACTTATGAACACACATGGAAAATGATTTAGGGGAAAGAAAAGAACCTACACTAGAGGTAAGCAGAGGGCTTGGAGAGATGCGGACAAGCAGTGATTTCTTTATGAAGGAACCAGGGGTAGAAGGTTACCTTATAAAAGACATTAACAAGTTTCAGCATGAGAAATTAGGTCTCTCCAATTATGCTCTTGGATAGCACTTAGGTTTCGAAAACATTTTGCAACAAACTTAATTTTTACGTTGCAATTTATAAAATATATTAATTGTTAGACATTGCAAGAGTCTGAAAGGCTAGTCAGACTGACCCCATCACAGAACAGATAAGGAAACTCAAACCTAGGCAGCTGTTTGTTCAATGTTTAACAGCCTACCTCCAGGACTCTTAAGTTTGCTTACAGAGGGTTAGAACTCAATAGTATGCTTACAGTTCAGGACCTTCAGCCATTACATCATTCACTAACCACAAATATAAATTGTCTTTCAGTGACTACACCAATAATAATTTGAAGATGAAGTAGAAAAGAACACATACATACATACATACACACACACACACACAGAGAGAGAGAGAGAGAGAGAGAGAGAGAGAGAGAGAGAGAGAGAGAGAGAGAGAGAGAGAGAGAGAAGGGGGAGAAAGAGGAGAGGGAGAGAGATATTTAAATTTCCCACAAAAGGTCATCTTAATGTCACTTGAAAGAATTTTTCAAAGAACAAAAACTAGAACCAATCCCACTAGAAGGCCAGAGGCCTTCCATAATTTGTTAATTCCTCAACATTCTCCAAGGAATCCTTTTAACAGGGTGGGTGGTCTTGGGCCTTCACTGCTACCTGTAGTGAGGAATTGCACATGAGATAACTGGAATGTTTCTAGAAACTTTAAACGTTCATAAAGTGTGGAATGTAGTCTAAACTTACGTGACAAAGGGTTCATACTGGGATAGAAAGCCAATAATTTGAGTTGGAAGTTAAATTGCTTTGAAATACGAGAAGATTCTTCAACATTCTCTATGCTACAAAACATCTTTGGAGAGCCTTAAGAATATCTTTGTATCTAATACTATCAGGAATACTAAAGAATTCTCACTGCTTAAAATATTCATCTTCCTCTAAATCATCTTTTATGATTCCCCAGGTATTGCTTCCTTCTGAAAGATATGCCAATTATGAATCTTAAGCCTTCTTCCTCATGATTCAGGCCTGAATCAAGAATTTCCCCCAAAGTCCTATAACACTTTTTGCTGAAATTCTCACAAAATGCTCTAATCACTCCAGACATCCCACAAGCTCTTTACAGGAAAAAGACTGTGACAATCATAAAATTAATTTCCACTCATTTAAAAATGTTTATTTTTTATTGTATAAGTATTTTAAAACTATGTTCTTGAAATTTCCTCTCTACTCAGATTATTTTTGCTAGCTTCAAGCGAGTTAAAAACTAGTATAGAACTTTCTTAGAGTTCTCCAAATGTAGCAATTAAGTGATATTCATCTAAAGTATAGGGTTCTTTGTTGATTTAAGCAGCAAAAACTTAAGGGTATAGTCATACGCTGAACAATAATAGAAGTTAAAGAATCAGGGCCAAGGATAATATTCTGCAATAATTAATACCAAAGTTCTTTCCAGTACAGTAGACTATATATATATATATATATATATATATATATATATATATATATATATATATGTACATATATATATGTATATATATATACATATGCATATATATGCAATATAAAATGTGTTTGTAGTCTTGAAATCTAAAATGCTCATGACAATAAATACCTTGTGAGGACTATTTTCCAGTAACTTACATGAAATTGATCACACCCACTCCACACAAAACTAAAACATCTATGGAGATTCGTGTTATAAGCTAAACATGGCTTTTCAGTCATGTTGTCCCCAAACTGTTGCCAAAATAAGCTATCGTTTTCCTGAAGGAATTACCAATGCTTGGAAACTCTGAGTACACATAGGTATAAATCTCAAAAGGGAAGAAACTGCCCAAACTTTTGATGAACTTATATGTATTTAGATCTCTAGAAATGTTTTGGTCTTGCAGTGAACAAGATACGATTGTCTAGGGGATGTGAACATTGGGAAAAGAACATGTGTGAAAGTACTTCCAGGAAGGTGGTACTGTTCTTGCAGTATTCAAAGCATTATGAAAGAGGGCTTACTCATTCTTATGACCTCCTCTCTAACTGCAAGTTCTCAGCAGTGAAAACTTATGACTACTGTTCAAGATCAGCTTTGACATACAGAGCAAACTGAGGAGTGTCATAAAGTCAGTTATTGGCTGGGGCCAGTGAGGATGCTCCTTGAGAAACAAATGAAAAATTTCTTGTTGGGGGCACAAAAGAGGTCAGTGAAAAAAGAAAAAATAGGAAGAGAGCAGGGCAAGTGATACACATACACTCATAGAGATGAAGCAAATTCCAACATCTTAACACATACACAGACATATCATAAATCTACAACCACTTATACACACACACACACACACACACACACACACATACACACACACATACACACACACATACACAAACATGCACACACATACACATACACACACACACATACACACACACACATACACACACACACACACACACACACACACACACACACACACACATACACACACACTTTTTGATGGAAGGCTCAAACTCCAATGAGCAAGCCCTAAGGGTTTATTGTTTTACCCCTAGCTTAGTTATCTCAGCAAAACCTTTTAGGCAGTGTGTAAATTACAGTGTGACTATGTTCTATTTTTCTTTTAAAGATTCATTATAAAAGACATCAAGTTCCCCAATATCTTTACCTGAGAAATGATTACAAAGTACACATAAAGAAAACAAGGTATTCTCCAGAACCCACATACATCTGTAACTAAGCCACTCGTTTTGGATTAATAAAGTGTGAGCAAGCATGGTAATGATCTCGGTCAGTTTCTCTTACTAGCAGGCAGCAATTTGTGGTTACAAGGAAATGATCAATGATTTTATTATTTATCTCAAAAAGGAATCTTACAAAAAAATCTTAAAGGAATAATAATGCTAAACTTTTATATATAAAAATGCAATCAGTCATTTCTACTTTACCTCAGGTGAAAAACTTTTTATTAAGTCATCGGGAAGCTGAGGGCAAAGTGGGTACAAAAAATTAAGCACCACCTTGACCGCAATTTAGCAAGAAAGGCATCTAGTGCTAGTCTGTCTGCCACTGTTCTTGTTCCCTAACCTTCAAAGTTCCTTAGTTTAACTGTGTGCTTTTCTGAACTTCAAATAGTTCCCTAGGATTTTCTACATCAGAGCAACTATCAGAGTCATGTTCATCTAACTTCACTAGTCATTTATATCTCCAAATGTTTTCTAAGGGGGTGATTATTGCTAACAGTCTATATCTCTAAATTCTTTCTGAAGCTGGTGATTGAATCATTAATCTGCTCCTGTAACAATGCTTAAGAAAGATAAAGCACTATTATCATGAATATCAATGATACTGCCCCGTGAGAGGCTGGGAGCCCCTTTAGAATTTTCATACAATTCTTAGAGTAAGAGGGATGTGAAGGTAACAAGCAAAACTGCACAACAGTATAAAGTCCTCAGAACATGTAGTCCTTGGGGGCTATGCCTCTCTGAGGAACGCTGATCATGATTGTGCTAACGATTGGGACATATGTTCTAAAGCATTTGTTGTTCCTTCTGCATGGTCCTCAACAGATTATAGCTCCTTTATCCTATTGAGAAAGCCATTATGAGTTCACAAATCTCAGTACAAAAGAAATAGTATTAGACCAGAGGTCAGAATGGTGAATGTTCCATAGATTTTCTATGTGGTCTTATACTGGTTCTGCTAGTGTAGACTTCAAGTTCCATATCTGTGAGTTTTGAGAATCTGCTGAGTAAAAAAATGAATTTTTCCTGGAATTGGCCTGACATAACAAATATTGACAAGAATTGTGTTTTTGTTTTATTCATATTACTGACTATGATATATGTTTCTATACCTATGTGACAACTATAGTGTGAACTATATCCAGCCACGGTAGGCTTCAGGAAGAACCATTTATTTAATACTAACTTATAAACAGTCAAGCATATGTTTTCAAAACCATCATTAAAGAATTCACTGCTGAGCTATCTGGAATACAGAAGAGAAGCGAGGAATACTTAAGTCCACTTTGAAGGCATGGTAGGTAATTGAGCCTATCTCCAGACTTATCATTTTCAATAACTTCCTAGTTATCTTATTATAAGCTATCCATCATTCCTTTAATTGATCAAATAAATATGTGTGCCTTAACTTTGTACTTTGCTGTGAAAGTGTTTTTGCCTTGCTTGCTCTATCTAAAGATTTTTCTCAAGATGATGACTGGTGAAAGTCTCAAAATAGGAGCCTGAGTACTCAGTGAATGGAACTGAAAAATTATCATCCTGGCTGAGGTAACCCAGACCCAGAAAGACAAATATGATGTGTATTCACTTATAAGTGGACGTTAGCTGGAAAATAAAAGATACTCATGCCACAGTCCACTGGCCAGAGAGGCTAAGTAAAAAGGGTGGGCTCAAGGATCTCCCTGGGAATGGGAGATAGAATAGATTGTGCTGGTGGACTGGAGACAAGTGGGAATGAGAACCTGAAGGATTAGGTGGGGTTGTGAGGAAAAAATGTTCAGAGAGGCGACTGCAATTGGGGGTTATGTGGGGGAGGGTGTGAGCGGAAACCTAGTGCAATGGTAACTCCATGGAATCTACAAGACTGACCCGGTCTAAGGCCCCTATTAACAGTAGACACAGAACCTGAACTGTTTTTCTTCTGTAATCAAGCAAGGTCTCAAGTGGAGGGATTGGGATGCCAACCCAGCCACAAAATCTTCAACTTACAGTTTGTCCTACCTCCAGTGTGTTCTGGAACTGGGGCCTATCAGAATTGCTACCAAAAAAGCCAGAGTTCATCTAGCCATGAACTGAAGCAGATAGGGAGTCCCACAGCTAAATACTAGGCAGGCCTTGGGGAATTTTGCAGATGAGGGGGAGAAAGGATTAGAGAAACCAGCGGGATCAGGTACACTGTAAGGACTCAGCCCACAAAATCAACTGACAAGAATTCATGGGGGCACAAAGAAGTCAGGGGTCTTTTAGGGGTCTGATCTAAGTCATATATGTTTTGGCTTAATAGCTTGGTGTTCCTGTAGAAATCTAAACAGCAGGAGCAGGAGCTATTCCTTGATCTTTTGTCTACTTGTGGGACCTTTTTACTCTTACTGGGTTGCCTTGTCCAGTCTTATTGCCCATTGGAAGCAGAGAAATCAAACAGCAAATGGCATTTATTACAGTCTTTGCAGTCAGGGATGTAGAGACAAGTTGGCCTCTAAACCTGAAGGACTTACATCCTTTGAAACTAATAATGTGTTGAGCACAGAAAGTATCAGGAAAATGAATGACATGATTTTTCCATAGGGAAAATTCACATTTTCCCATAACTCAGGAAGTCTTACTGAAGGACATTGTCTAGTTAAGGGGTTGTTTGCTAGAAAAGATCTAAGGTAGAGGGGTCCAAGCAGAATGGTTTTTATTCGTGAGGCTTGTGTCCTTGTTTAAAATGCAGGGTATCATTGAGATTCCCAGATACTATGTCAGAAGTTATGGCCACATGAATTCCAGCACCAGCTATAAACAGAGCACCGATTTTGATCTATTTTTTTACTTCAGCAGCAACCGAAAACTGTTTTTATTGAAGATGGTTTTAGCTGCAGTATTTGAAATATCCAAGTTTGGAAAAACACTGTAATGTGTGTGTTGGGGAGGGGGATAAAAATCTGAATCTTATAGGTCTTTTAAAAGGAGGATCCAATTAACCATCCATAAATGGAATAATGTAGGGAAAAGATTCCCAATTATTTGGGGGAAAACATTCACTGAGATTGTGAGATATTCTAAAAGTTACCCAAGTTATCCTCACTGTGATACAGAAGGGAATGTGGAGAAACCAGTTGTTGAAAGTTAATCCCAGCATAAGACATGAAATTCCCTGAGATTAGAGAAAAGAGGAAAATTTCAATATTTTTATTCAAAAGTCATTGAGACTTTACAGATAGCAGCAGGATCTCAAATCAAACAGAGCTCCTTTAAAAATGGAACTGATGTGACCCTACCTTCGTTTTCTTCTTCCCTTTCTTTCTCCTTTCCTTTATGCCTTCCTTTAATTCTCAGGTTCCTCCTCCTATTGCTCCCCCACCCCCTTCCCCCAGCACCCCTAATACTCTTTTCTCTCTTTTTTTTCTTTCCTTCAGTACTGTAGGTTGAATCTAGACCCTTTCACATGTTAGGCAAGTACTCACCCATTACTCCAAATGCTATCTCTGTTTTTCTTTGTGGCTATTGGTTTTTCTTAGTCAAAATTCCTTTTATGATGGGGTAACTTACTGAACTCATTGACAACAAGAAGACCCCTGAGTAATCAAGGTCGTAGAGTACAGAACCAGGAAACCATGCAGCACAAGAAACACATCTTAGAGAATGTTTATATAAAGAACAGTGGCAGTTTAGACAGTTTATTTCTTTTAAAACATTCTGCTGTATTCTTATAATAATGGGTAGTTATTCATAAAAAAATGATTCACAGGTTACCAAAGTAATATCACTGTTCCCATTCTACATATTTCTCTCTGCGATTTGGGAAGATGAAGCTCTTGTATGGGAATACTCAGTCTCAAAGATCACTGGCTGTTTCTCTATTTACAACCCAGGTCCAGATGTACTATGGGACAGTTCAGCTTTTCCATGACTGTCCAGGGTCTCTGGAATTCTCATCAGTTGCTGTTTGGAGACACTTCAATTGCTCCAGAACAAAGAGGTCAAGGTATCCCTTGTTCCAGGAAAAGGCCAGCCATGCCAACAGTTCCCAACCCACGAGGGATTATAAAGTGCCAGATCGTTAGCTCATATTATGCATTCATGAATAATTTGTCTATTGGGGAATCTAACCCTGAGGTTGTTTATGGTGTATTTTATTGTTATTGTGAAGGTGACATACTATGGAGAATGCCCTTATGCCTAATGGTTTTACCATAGGATCATGATGACATTCCCACAAACAGGCTTAGAGAGAGTAGAGAGTAAGCGCTGCACAGTTAGCTAATGCTGATTTTCTTGTTTAAAGGCAGCAATGTGAATATAGAATGTGGTACCCCGATTGCACATCAATTGATAAAGAGAATTTAGGAGACTTCTAGCTCTGTCCTATTTTCTTAGAAAATACTTTTAATGTAATCTTATATGATAACTCAGGTGGACATACCCTTACAACCTGAAGCTTCTAGATTCTTTAATATTCTAGTACATGTTTTCTAGCAATTCCTAATTCAATTACAAAGCCATCGCTTCCCCATTAAACGTCAATTAGTCTCTACCAGCCACTAGTCTTTGAACTCTAGACTAGACAAATATTTTCCAAAATAGAGACTGCATAGCAATCTTTATGTACAAAATAATTTGGAGGCATATAGCAATGCTTTCTTGAACCGAAGTAAATAATTTACATAGCAAGAAAACAACTATAATAGAGATGTGTTCAGTATCTAAGAAAATACATGTTGGCTTACTCATGGCAAAATAGAGAAGATGTTGATTGCTTTATCTCTGTTTGCATCACTGAGACCAACTACCCAACAGAAACAACTTAAGGCAGGGAACATTGAATCAACAAAATAAAGCTTCCTTTGAGCTTCTCATATGAGATCACTCTATGGGGTCTCAGTCAAAAACCTCCATATAGTAAGAAAGAATACATAAGTGTAAACTACTATTAACTATAGAAGAAGAAACAGTTGAATTATTTTGCAATAATTAGAAATTGATTCAATTTTCATTATCCAATAAATAAAAGAGGAAGCTTAGTGCATGGTTTATCGGTGGGTATATATTACATGGGTTTGATTTTATATACAGCCTCAGTTACTACATTAGAAGGACAAATATCTCCCCATTTATGTTTTTGGAGTAATATAAGCAAGTTATAAACTACAGACCATATTTAAAGAGAGAGACATAATATTCACATACAAATATAAAATGGTTATGAAGATGTTTATAATGTAAACTCAATACTAATCCATTGACATTAGTCTAAATGGAGAAGACAATTCAACATTTACTATACATGAAGATATTTTTATCATTTTAATTTTTATAGAGGAAAGTAAACCTCAGTATATCGAAAACTATTCAATGTAGTGCTGCCTCCACTTATTTTTTCATATGCATATAAATTTATATAACTTAGATTTATTTTTCAATTATTTTGTTTATGCCCTAAATATTAGCCTTTCCTCAAGGTTTTCCCTCCCAGAGTTATTCACCTCATCCCACCTCCCTTTCATCTCTGAGAAAGTGCTCTCTTCATGGACATCCCCCTTCCCTAGGGCATCAAATCTCTACAGTATTAGGCACATCCTTTCCCACTGAGGTTAGCCAAGACAGTCTACTGCTTCGTATATGCCATGGGCCATGGAACAGCTCTTGTATGCTCTTTGGTTTGTGGCTCAGACTCTGACTTCCATGCATGAGTAACATCATCATCTCAAAAGGGCACTGTGCTCCCAAGAAGTGCCTCTGGTTCCCTTGTGTCAGTTAGATCATGTTGCATATACCACATGATAAACATAAACTAAATCTAGTTAATGCAACTGGATTCTTTCTTGCTACCACTAAGTAACCACTGGAGTTCCTCAGAGGTCTTTCATTCTGCATGGTTTGGGCCAAGATGTAAAAAGAAGCAACTATAAAACATTTGTAATCATTGTGGTGCAGACAAAGAAAACTCTGAAGATTCTTTACTAGGCAGATAAGTTCTTCTTCTTCTTCTTCTTCTTCTTCTTCTTCTTCTTCTTCTTCTTCTTCTTCTTCTTCTTCTTCCTCCTCCTCCTCCTCCTCCTCCTCCTTCTTTTTCCTTCTCCTCCTTCACTTCCTTCTCCTCTTCCTCCTTTTTCTTCACTGGTCAGAATTTATCCTATAGCTCTGTGCAAAACAGTTCATGAAGGTTGTCCTATTATGTACCTAGAAAGTTCTTTAAGTCTGGACACAGAACTAAGGACTAACAAAAGGATTTCCTCAAATCAGATATCCCCCTTCCTTGAATGTTGAATGTTTTTCATGTATAAGAGACAGAGTTCAGTACTGTTGCTAGAGATCCTAGCTATTCAGGAAGCATAAATAAATTATTGAATTAACAGGTAATATATGAAATGCTCACCATATTCTGCAGATATAAACTATAAAATAAAAAATAATTAAAATTTATATGAATGTATACAATATTGACTATTACAAATCAGGAGGTGACAATTATTTGCTAAATGAAAAAATGTTAGACATTTGCATTAATATAATTTTGAACAAAAGATACATAGAATTTTATTATGAGTGAAACTGGTAAATATTGGGCAAAATATTTTGTGTAAACAGTGGGGAGAAATCCATATTATAAGATGTTTTTAAAAACCACAATAGCCTGAAGTGACATGACATATTCATGAAAAGTATTCAACCTATTTAAGACATTTTTCCCATTTGATAGATTTAATGGAATACCTATCAGCGTCCCTGCAGGCTATTCTTCTTTGTGTGTGCAATTGACAAGCTAATTCTGAAATTTGTATTAAGAGGAAGAGAGAAGCTCATGTTTTTTTAGCTTGTCTTAGCCTGAAAAACAACACAAGGGAACTTGCCAAGGTGCATAATAACAACTTGTTTAAAGCCACAGTCATTAAAGCAATTCAGATTGCTGCAAGTCTAGACAGATAAACTAATGAGATCAAACTGAGAAGCTCAGCAGTGAGATAGGCATTTGGATCAACTGTGTGTGCTGGAAATGACATTCTATAACAATGAAGAAAGAGATGAAAAACCCAATAAAGTTTTGCCGTTGGCTATCTTTGTAAGTAGAAAAGAATTTATTCCTTTATATAGCATATATAAGATGAAACATAAGATGAAAACTAAGGTTTTACAAAAGAGTACATACATATAATATTTATTATATATAGAAAATAGTATATGTATTTAAAATAGGGTGTATATATATGTATATATAATCTTTTCACACACACATATCTGTGTATGTGTATGCATGTGTGTGTGTATGTTTATGTGTATGTGTATATGTATATGTATGCGTATGTGTATATGTATGTGTATGTACCTGTGTGTACGAGTTTGTGTGTGTTTTTGTGTGTGTAGCTATATATATATATATATATATATATATATATATATATGAATATAGATATATATATATATATTATCTATATTCATCAACAGATATGATGATAATGTAGCCACACATATTTGGAAAGAACATTTACAAATCAACAACAATAAAAATGTATTAGTTCAAAGAAGAGAAAGTGAAATGCATGCATGCATATGTATAAAAAGACAGAAGTTATTGCAAGCTAGCTATGTTATGTGTATGTGAAAAGAGAAAACCAACAGAGAGAAAATGGGGTTTACTTTTAATGTTACAAGACACTGTAAGGTAAATATATTCTCTCTTGTCATATTACACATGTCACAGGAACCGACAGGAGGAGAAAATAGTTTTTATCCTAGTAGGCATATTTGAGGAGATGGAAGTTCCAATATGATCATCCATTATGCACTGAATGTGCATACCAACTTGTAATACTAGACTCCCTAAATATGTGCAAATATTATATATCAAAAATTAAAATGACAGATCAGCAGCGTTTAAAGCTTTAAAGACTGGTGAGTGGGAGACCTGGGCAACCAGGGAGCAGAGGGATCTCTGCGGAGTGCGCACTGTAAGCGCAACCAAGCCCTGCTTGATCCAGGGACCAGGAAAAGAACTCTGGAACTTCTGTTTCCACCCGGGGTGACTTCAGTGCCTGATCCAGTGACCAGGAACAGAATTTTGGAACTTCTGTATCCACCTGGCAGCGACTTCAGTGTGCAGAACAGGGCGCTGCCCATCCA
The DNA here is from genome assembly GCF_963924665.1 of Micromys minutus. Lineage (NCBI taxonomy): Eukaryota > Metazoa > Chordata > Mammalia > Rodentia > Muridae > Micromys > Micromys minutus. Next base: position 14,815,379 of record NC_137963.1, on the reverse strand, counting down.
CCACACGAATCAGCAGCATTTAAAGCTTTAAAGACTGGTGAGTGGGAGACCTGGGAAGCCAGGGAGCAGAGAGATCTCTGTGGAGTGAGCACTGTAAGCGCACCCCCAGCCCTGCCTGATCCAGGGACCAGGAACAGAACTTATGAACTTCTGTTTCCACCCGGCGACTCTGAGGCATAGAACAGGGCTCGGCCCATCTGCCACCTGGACCAGTGAAGACCCAGGTACACAGACCAGATACAAGGGAAAGGTGAGAACATATCACTGACAAAAAATTGGCAAGAGGAAAGCGAAAGAGTATATCCCAAGAAAACCAAGACAAACTGGCAACTCCAGAACACAGCTCTCCCACAACAGCAAACATAGGAATGCCAAACACTCCCTAAAAAGAAGATGCAGACCTGAAATAATACATCAAGATGCTGATAGAGATACTTAAACAAGAACGGGAGGCAAAAGAAAAAAAGATTCAGAAGCTTTTAAAGTTGAAGCAAGAAAAACACTCAAAGAACTCAAAGAACTAGAAGAAAACACAACCAAAGAGACGAATGAATGGAAGAGGGAATTTAAAACAGAAAGTGACACAATAAAGAAATTACTAAAAGAGATAACCCTAGAGGTAGAACACCGAAAAAAGAAATCAGGAGTCACAGAAGCAAGAATTTCCAATAGATTACAAGAGATGGAAGAGAGAATCTCGGTGGCAGAAGATAACATTGTAAACATAGACAAAACAGCCAGAGAAGATGCAAAAAACAAAAATCTACTAACCCAAAATGTGCAGGAAATCCAGGAAACAATGAGAAGACCAAACCTAAGGATAATAGGAATAGAAGAGGGAGAAGAGTATCAACTAAGAGGCACAGTAAATATCTTCAACATAATCATAGAAGAAAACTTCCCTACCCTCAAGAATGAGATGACCAAGAGCATAAAAGAAACCTTCAGAACTCCAAATAGGTTGGACCAGAAAAGAAATACCTCCCGACACATAATAGTCAAAACACCAAGTGCCAAAAGCAAAGAAAGAATACTAAAAGCAGTAAGGGAAAAAGGTCAGGTAACATATAAAGGCAGGCCAATCAGAATCATACCCGATTTCTCAAAAGAGACTATGAAAGCTAGAAGAGCCTGGATAGACATCATGTACACCCTAAGAGAGCACAAGTGCCAGCTCAGGCTGCTATACCCAGCAAAACTATCAATCACCATAGATGGAGAGATGAAGATATTTCAAGACAAATCAAAATTTACACAATATCTGACCACAAAACCAGCACTACAACGAATTATAGGTGAAAAACCCAATACAATGAGAGAAAATACAGCCTAGTAAAAACAAGAAAACTAAACAAGAAAACTAAAAGAAGAAAAAGACACAGACACACCTCAACCCACAAAAGCAATATTGGCAGGAAAAAGAAACAACTATTCCTTGATATCTATTAACATAAATGGACTCAACTCCCCAATAAAGAGACATAGGCTATCAGACTGGATACATAAACAAAATCCAGCCTTTTGCTGCATACAGGAAACTCATCTCAGAGACAAAGACAGACACTATCTCAGAGTAAAAGGGTGGGAAAAAAACTTCCAAGCAAACAGCCCCAAGAAGCAAGCTGGAGTGGCTATTCTAATACCGAATAAAGTAAATTTCCAATCAAAAGTTATCAAAAAAGATAAGGAAGGACACTTTTTACTCATTACCGGGGAAATCTGTCAGGAGGAACTCTCAATCCTTAACATATATGCTCCAAATAAAAAAGCACCCACATTCATAAAAGAAACCCTACTAAAGCTCAAAAAATATATTTCACCCCATGCAATAATAGTGGGAGACTTTAATACCCCACTCTCACCAATGGACAGATCATGGAAACAGAAACTGAACAAGGACACTGCAAAACTAGCAGAGTCTTTGAACCAACTAGAATTAATAGATATATACAGAACATATCATCCTAAAGTAAAAGAATACACCTTCTTCTCAGCACCCCATGGCACCTTCTCGAAAATTGAACACATAATTGGACACAAAACAAGCCTCAATCGATACAAGAAGAATAAAATACTCCCATGCATCCTCTCAGATCACCAAGGTCTACGGCTGGTCTTTAACAACAACAAAGACAACAAAAAGTCCACATACACATGAAAACTAAGCAACGCTCTGTTAAACGATAGCGGGGTCAAAGAAGAAATAAAGAAAGAAATTAAAGATTTTCTAGAATTCAACGAAAACGAAAACACAACATACCCAAACCTATGGGATGCAATGAAAGCAGTAATGAGAGGAAAACTCATAGCCCTAAGTGCTTCCAAAAAGAAACTGGAGAGAGCTTACATCAGCAACCTGACAGCACAGCTAAAAGCCCTAGAACAAAAGGAAGCAGATATACCCAAGAAGAGTAGACAGCAAGAAATAATCAAAATTAGGGCAGAAATAGACCAAATAGAAAGAAAAAGAACCATTGAAAAAATCAACAAAACCAAGAGTTGGTTCTTTGAGAAAATCAACAAGATTGACAAACCCTAGCCATACTAACTATAGGGCAAAGAGAGAGTATACAAATTAACAAAATCAGAAAGGAAAGTGGAGACATAACAACTGAAACTGAGGAAATTCAAGAAATCATCAGATCCTACTACAAAAACTTATACTCCACAAAATTGGAAAATCTGTAGGAAATGGACGAATTTCTAGACAGATACAAGATCCCAAAGTTAAACCAGGACCAAGTAAACCATCTAAATAACCCTATAACACCTAAGGAAATAGAAGAAGTTATCAAAAGCCTCCCAACCAAAAAAAGCCCAGGTCCAGACAGGTTCAGTGCAGAATTTTATCAGACATTTATTGCCGATATAACACCAATACTCTCCAAACTATTCCAGAAGATAGAATCAGATGGAATACTACCTAACTCATTTTTTGAGGCTACAATAACCCTAGTACCTAAACCACACAAAGACCCTATGAGAAAAAAGAACTTCAGACCAATCTCACTTATGAACATTGATGCAAAAATACTCAACAAAATCCTTGCAAACCGAATCCAAGAACACATCAAAACGATCATTCATCATGACCAATTAGGCTTCATCCCTGGGATGCAGGGATGGTTTAATATAAGGAAATCCATCAATGTAATCCACCATATAAAGAAACTCAAAGAGCAAAATCACATGGCCATCTCACTAGATGCTGAGAAAGCATTTGACAAAATTCAACACCCCTTCATGTTAAAAGTCCTGGAAAGAACAGGAATCCAAGGTCCATACTTAAACATAATAAAAGCAAAATACAGCAAACCAACAGCCAACTTCAAACTTAATGGTGGGAAACTTGAAGCAATCCCACTAAAATCAGGGACTTGACAAGGCTGCCCACTCTCCCCCTACCTATTCAACATAGTACTGGAAGTCCTATCTGGAGCAATTAGACAGAAAAAGGGGATCAAGGGGATACAAATCGGAAAGGAAGAGATAAAAAACATCAATCTTTGCCAATGACATGATAGTGTACTTAAGTGACCCCAAAAATTCCACCAGAGAACTCCTACAGCTGATAAACAAGTTCAGCAAAGTGGCTGGATACAAAATTAACTCAAACAAATCAGTGGCCTTCCTATACTCAAAGGACAAACATGTGGAGAAAGAAATTAGGGAAAAGGTACCCTTCACAATCGGCAGAAAAACTATGAAATACCTTGGTGTGTCTCTATCTAAGCAAGTGAAGGACCTGTATGACAAGAACTTCAAACGCATAAAGCCAATTATATTAGTGCTTAAAAAAAGTAACATCTCATTCAAATGAAGAAAAGTTCCAGGGTCAGCAGAAAAACAGTGAACAGCACGTTTGTTTGGACATGGTCCATCTTCAGTGTGAAAATCGAATCTTTTGTCCCTCCTCATATTTCCTGGATCTACAGCTCTCTATTTAATATCCTGCTCACAGTGATGAATACATCTTAAGATATGATAGTGAGCTATGACTGTGGCAAATATATCTCATCTAGAAACAGGCATAAAGCAGGGCAAAGAATTTGCTTGGGTTCTTATGCCCCGCCCCTTACTGCAATGTCTGGCATAGTTACACTTGATAAATATTTGGCAACTAAATGAATGGGATGAATAGAGTTTCTGACAGTGAACATCATGGGAACATGCCTTCTTTATTAATACTCCCTTGTTCTCCTCTCTTTGTAAGGTGATTCTCACTAAGACTGGAGAAAGTTTATATATATATATATATATATATATATATATATATATATATATATATATATATATATATGTATATATATATATATTTTTTTTTTCAATTTCTGTTCAATACCTAGTGAGGGTGGGACGGATTAAGATAGTCCAAGACAAACTGTGAACTGGCTTGGCTCCCAATGGTCCAGACATCTGTGCAGACATCTGTCTGACAGGAGAATGAGATTGGAGAAGCTGCCAGCTGGGACCAAAAGACAGCCTCATTTTCTGAGGAAACCTCTATAGAAGGTGGTGGGCCAGTCACATGCCATGACATGCAGACAGCACTACTTCCTCATGTGTATTTTTCTATTCCTTATTCCCTCAATTCACACATATCACTTTGTTATTCTCCTTAACTTGTGCTTCTAAGGTCTCTGTCTTGGTTAATGTACCCTGTGCTCTTTGGCCCACTTTCTCTTCGAGCCAGGAGGATGCATAGGAAGAAACTTGTCTCTTAGAGCTCCTGCTTTTGAGAGTCCTACTTTTCTTGGTCACTGTGTTGCCTACTTCTTTCCAGATTTTTTAAGGTAGGTGAAGTTTCTGCTGGATCCAGTGAGAGCTTTGCATTTAATTTGCTAAGAGGGTTGATCTCATGTTAAGTGCTCTTATTACAAAAGGGGAGGAAAGCAGAATAAAATAAAGAAGGGTGCTAGAAAACTACTGGAGTTAATAGATGTCTTTAGGTTGTTATCGAGGATGTTTTCCTTTTCCAAACACATCAAGTTGAGTGCATTAATTCCTGGGCTCCATGTATATTAATTATATATAACATAATTATCTTTCTAGAGTGTGTTAGGAATGCATGATTTCAATGCAGTTTACTTTTATTTCTATGTTTCTTACCTCTTTCCTCATCTCATGATTTCTCCTGATCCCATCAGTTAGAAATCTCTATGACTGTCAATATCAAATGTCTGATAAAATCTACAACAGCTACTCATTCCTCAGTGGAATCTCCAACCTTGAGGCCTCCTTCCCTGGTCTCTGTTTCTGTGAAGATACAGATGATGCTAACTCTCATTAAAAACTCAGCCTCTTCTTCATGTTCCCTGGAACCCTACTCATAGAAGGCAAGTAGTGGTTCAGGTTTTTTTAGAGTTAGAGTTCCCAACATTTTAATTAAAACAACTTGAAAGAAAAGAGAATGTTGAAAATAATTGTACTACTATGGCAGATATTCTTGTCTCTTCTGCATCTCCTTTATTTAGGATCTTCCCCTTTTCGACAGAGGCATAGATCTCTCCTGATATATTAGATTTACTTAGATGTTGTTTTTCTCCTCTGAAGCAAAAAGATTCAGTACTAATTACTAAAAAAAATGTCTTGCTGCATTGGCCATATTTATATATTACATACCTTAGAAGAGGACTGCTTTAGTTTTTATAGAAGAAGGAACAGTTGAATAATGCCTATACTCTCCATCCACAAATAAGGAATGTGATTGCCTACATTATAATCCATGGCAAATGAACTAGTTTTTTTTTTTTTTTTTTTACATTTCAGAAATTTGATGGTTGATCAGGCCCAGCAAAACATTTCCCTAACACCAGCATCATGAGAGAGAGAGAGAGAGAGAGAGAGAGAGAGAGAGAGAGAGAGAGAGAGAGAGAGAGAGAGAGAGAGAGAGAGGGGAGGGAGGGAGGGAGGGAGGGAGGGAGGGAAGGAGGGAGGGAGGGAGGGAGGGAGGGAGGTAGGGAGGGAGGGAGACAGAGACAGACAGAGACAGACAGAGACAGAGACTACAAATGCAAAAATCATTAATTTTCAAACCAGTAAGGACTAGTTTGGAGCTGAACGTGATATGAGTTATATCATATTGGATTAACAGTCTACTACACTGGAGCACACCAGAGTACACAGTGATCTTTGTTGAACTGAAATGAACATGAGTAATGCCCAGCAGGGTTTGTATGAGGAAATTATAAAAACAGCCCAGGGAAGTATATTGTAAACACAGAGGAGTGCATAAAATAGTGCATGCCTTGTAAGATTTCATAAATGGAGTATATACATACAGTCACAACCAGATAAGATATGAGTCATCATCTTCCCAGAAGGCCTCCTTTTAGTCCCTCCAGTAACCTCCTGTAGTGACCAACTCTTTCCACTCTCAGACACTGTAGCTCCCAGTGTTTTGGCTCTTGCTGAACTTGAAGTTGCAGGAATCATATAGCACACACATGTGTTTGCTTTCCTCAGATCTCTGCTTTGTTTCCTTCTCTCCTGCCTACTTTTCTTTATTACTTTCATTACATAACACTATTAACATGATAGAACAACCAATGTTTGTTGAATTGAAACATTAGTTTCTTTTTGCTGGATGTTTCGTTTTGGCCATTTTATGATTTCTATTTGTCTTTTTAGTTAGAAAAATATTAATTCAACACAAAACCCACAGAATGTATAAATCATTTATAATCCCAAAATAGAGATACATATAATTTATGTTGCCCAGGAGTAGAAACACACGTCAGTTAAGGCAGGTTATTTTTTTATAATTTGGAAATCTTAAATTTTTTTGTTCTTTTTTTCCCTCTCTTCCTAGTCCTCTTCCTCCTTTTTTTTTCCTTCTGTATGTTCTATCCCTTTCTCAACTTTTTCTCTTTCTCTTCTTTTGCCTTTTCTTCCTCTTCCTTCCCCACCCATAACAGTTGCAGACTTTTTTTGTACAATGAAGTTCAGTATTACATATTAATCAATCCATACATCCCTGTGGGCGAGTAATTGGAAACTGTTAGACACAAGGAGGATACAAAAATTCTAATGTAAGTTTCTAACATTAGAATGACCATTTACATTAATGTCAAGTTGGGGAGGTATTTTTACATAAGGAATGGAATTCTATTACCATGCAAGAGATTAGCACTGGGTAATATAAAGTGACGAACACCATGATCTGCTCCATTCAAATTATCACTTGATGAAGTGATAACATTACATTAATAACATAAGACAAGATCAGAGACATACAATATATTTAATACCTAAAGGCTAAATCTAAGGAATGTCTCTTGATTGATGTTAAAATGTTTATTTCTAGCAGGATGTTTAGAAAGCTTGGCATGGCTCCTGTTTCTGTTGATTGAGAAGTTGTGTGTGCTCATTAAAATAGAAGAGTGACAATGGACTGAAACACCTATTGGTTAGCCAGCCACCAGCAGCACCACAGCATTGGGCCAAGAGGAAAATTTATGCACAAATACTCCTTTTGTCATTGGGTCCCTGTGCTCAGTCTGATCTTTAGTTGAAAGCTTCCCCATAACAGTAAGACTGAGTAAGGTAACTTCATCACAGAAGAACACACATGGTGTGCACTCACTGATAAGTTGATCTGTCTGTCTGTCTGCCTGCCTGACTGACTGACTGCCTGATGCCTATCAATCAATCAATCTATCAATCTATCAATATATCTATCTATCTATCTATCTATATATCTATCTATCTATCTGTCTATCTATCATCTATCTATCTATATCTATTTATCTATTATCTATCTATCTACCTACCTATCTCTCACCTATCTATCTATCTATCTATCTATCTATCTATCTATCTATCTATGTATCTATCTATCTATTTATCATCTATTTATCTATCATTAAGATTTGGGAACCTGGGTTGAGTGGGGATGAGTAAGAACCAGAGTTTCTCAACTATCCGTGTTTCTAACAGCAGAGAGATATTGATATCAGTTATTGATACTGTAGAACGGATACTAGTCTGCATAATTAGATAACCAAGCATATTTTTCTATCATTGTATGATGTTGTATATTATGAATCTGAATCCTCCTGGAGTGTACAGCCTTACACTCATGCACACTTTTGGCACTGCCTTAGAGACTCATTCGCAGCACATTGGCTGCATGAAGTAAACCTGAAGATGGAATTCTTGATGCTATATTGGTTTTAAGAATTTTGAGACCATATTATGCTTAAAGTCTTGAGGATCTTCTATTTGTTCAAACATATAAAAAGATATGTAGATAGAGGTAGAAAGATAGGTAGATGATAGATAGATATTAGATACATACATAGACAGATGATAGATACATAGATGATGTAGACAGACATAGATGGAGACACAGAGTGCTAGAGACTCACAATTCTTGTAGGTAGATATTGTATATTACTTTACTTGATTTAACTTGTATTTTCCTAATTCAAAAAAAAAAAAAAAAGAGAAAATATAGGCTCTATGTCCAAAGTTGTTTATATAGTAAACATATTTAATGTGCAACATGTACTTCTACATTTAGGGCTCATTTATTTTCTTACATTGTCCACCACTTCTCAAGGACAATAACATGCCTGGCTTTCCTTTATTTCCTTCCACACCTGGCTGCCTTGCCTTCTCATGGGAGAAAAATGCCACCTGTTTTTTTTTTTTTCCCCATATATATTTAGAGCAGGTCTATTCACACCAGGAGCATTCTTCCCAGCTGCAACCTCTGTCCCAGAATCTGTTCACACCGTCTGGTACTGATAGAGATCCCAGAAGCACCTGGCTTTGCTAACAACATCAGAGGCAGAAGACTGCAAATTAGTAGCAGCAAATACTTTCCAGCAGAAAATGGGCTCCCTCCTCAGGCAGACCTCATTTGACCTTTTAGCAATTATAGAATGTAGGAATATGATTGAGAAACAGAACCAGGGTCTCTTATGCTGCCATGGAAACAAATGGTCACATGCTGCTTCGCTGGAACACATTTCCCCAACATTTATAGCACGTTTATTTCCTGATATGCTGAATGTTGTACTTTATTTAAAATGTTTCTTTACATTTTTCATCCTTTCATGAGACTACATCAGTGTTGTCAAACTCTACAAATTAGCGGAAGAATAATCTATCCACACAAACTATTTGCTAGACTCTATTTCTGTGCCATGAAACAAAGGTAAACAATAGGCATTTTAAAGCACTGTGACGGGTGTGACAGAAAAAAAACAGGTTCTCTGAAAACACAGGACAGGAACGGGAAGGAATACCACTGTGAGTCAGAATAGACTGTAGGGAGAAGGTCACATCTATGCTAAGACCTGAGGAAAGAAGAGGACTTTTTCAGGAGAGGGAATGAGTTGACATGTAGAGTCTTCTTCGTGAATGGACACTGCACTAAACTCAAAGGTCTGAGTTTGAGAGCACAGATATTGACTACACATAATTCAAGTTAGTGATACTTAACCATTGCCTTGGGAGCAGGGGGCAGGGGATGCCCGACAAAATAAGACCCAGGAGAAGTATTGGTTCTGAAGCAAGCAGTAGTTTAGATCTGTCTAGAGGATTGAATTTCATGTCTCTCAAAACAACTTGGCAGGATAGAGTGTATTATCCCTATGAAGTACAACTACAAAATTAACTTAACCTGATAATATCAATCTTTTATTTAACTACGTTTTTGTTTTATTTTTTTTCAAGTGCATTTTCCAAAAGAATTGGAAAACAGCAAAATGACAGCAACCTTAATAAATGAGGTCTCAGGGGAGCCTAGGGATGAATCCAGCCCTAGCTCTGTATTAAAGCAAGGACAGGATGTCAGGTGGTATTATTTTTACTATGGCCTTCAGCTGCCGAAATTCTCTTTCTGGGAATTACTAATCTTCATTCTCACCACTCCTGCGGCCCATCTTGCCATTTTGTCTCTCACCTCCCTTCCAAGTTGGAAAAGGCTTTTCAAATAACTTCCTAACACTATAGTCTCCCAGAGAGACCCCATCATTCTGGTCAAGCTGATAGCAGAATGCTATGTGTCATCATCTAGCAGTCTCAAGTGTTATCCTTGTCCTTGGATATTTATGTCAGATGGGCAGATTTTGTTTTCTGCAGATAGATTTATAGTGTTTTCTCTCTGTACTACAAGCCCATAGGCCCAAGTGCTATAGCATTATTTGCGTAGGTTTCTTCTGACTGTCTTGGATGTCTATAATACTAAAACAATATTATGTTTCCAGAAGATGATAATCAACAGATTCTAAAGTTTCCAGATGTGCCTTGACTTTTCTGAGGGTGCCTAGCTTTGTTATGGTACCTTTTTAAGACTTCTGAGAGTGAATCAAAAGGGAATTTCTGGGACTGGGGAGATGGTTCAGGTCCTAAAGGTAGGCTCATAACCAAAAGGACAAAATTGCATTTCTGGAATGTGTTTTATAAAGGAACGAGAAATAGAATTTGATCACATGTATTTTTCCCACTGCAACCAACTTTGTGTTTCTGTGTACAATTTCCCAGTTTGCTTGCTATGATGCACCATAAGATTGTTTCTTGAACAAGAACATAAGAATAACTGAAGGCAGTTAACTTCTACTGGATGTCTTTCGTGTACTGTACTCAGACTGATGAAGGCCCTGTATCTGGTCACCAGGATTATATTCCTGGAAAAATGCATTTAAGGTTTCTTTTAATAACCGCCTTCCATTCTGCTTACTTATTTGTCTATCTTTAGCGAGAAGTGATAAGTCTAGGATCACCAAGGCCTGATCCAAATGGAAGCACCATGTTCAGAGGTCTTCACCAATCTCAGAATGAGAGAATTTTCTGAAAAGCACATTCTCACTTTCAGTAGTACTGGGTGAAAATGACTCTAGAATACCCTAGAGACACTTGCTTATTGCTCCACAGAGGAATCAGTGTCCATGATTCTGGCTCCAGATATACTGTCAAATCATTGGGTGATGCTGAACAAGTCTTGTCATTATTTGTGTCTCAGTTTTAAACCTTTTTTTTTTAAAGCAAAGTTGGGAGAATATAATTTGTGCGCTTACTTTGAAAACCATGTCCCCTTTAAGTGACTCCAATAAGTTCAAGGGACTATTGGACTACAATTCCAAGAGGTTTATTCTGGCAAAGGGTTCCCTTCCTTCAGTACCTTCTTCTTACCGTTTGGACAGCCAAGACGTGCCGAATGTTTGCCAGGATGCTGTATAGGGGAAAAAAGAAAAGAAAGTAATTGCAGTTACATGGTACTAAGGACTTGTAGTTTTCTAAATCCTGAATAATGGCAATTTACTGCTCTCTGGTGGTGCAAGGAAGGTTTTGCAGTTGTCCATAGATTATTAAATAGACTGTGCTCTTGTAGAAACAGTTGCTGTTAAATGTATAATATACTGGCACATGCCCTTCTACCATGAACTTTCTGGATAAGTTCCTCTTTGTTTATATCTCAAAGTAAATTGCTTTACGATTTTTGTGTTTAGTAGACTTTTATAAAATATAATGGTACTTGTTAGAATAAGCATTTAGAGCATATATTGATGCTGTAAGAATATGCAAAGAATGTTGATCAGATAACACCAAGAAACCTAAAGTTATGATTCAAGAAGTAAAAGAACTCACAACTCTTTGCCCTGGACAGCTCTTCACCCCACCCTACCATCTCCTGGCACAGAGTCAAGGACAAAGACTCTGGGAGCAGGTCAGATATGCTGCAGCCAGCTCTTCTGAGCACTGCTGCAAACACTTTAATACCCTCCATCCACACCCCCCACTGATCCCAAGAAAGTATCTATTCTAAAAAGCAGTCCCTGATAGGCTAGCACTGTTTGCACCAGCAATCCATGGTCTCCCAGGCAGTCCTCAGTTAGGTCCTCCTGATGTAATGCTGCTGTCACAGGTAGTCCTCAGATAGGTTCTCTTGCAGGAGATGCTTTTGAAGCTGCACAGCCACCAGTGTTTCCAAAGAGGCAACACTGCCATTATTGCTAAATATCCACCCTTTTGTTTTTAGGCCTTGATAGCCGAGTAGGAGATGGGTGCTATTGCCTAGACATGGCTGACCCAACCGGAGAGGATTCTCAGTATGCTGGGATGTTAGATGTCTTAGGTTGTTCTGTCTTCCAGGATCTTACCTGTCATTGTCTACCAGCCCTCAATGAGATACCAGTTTGGAGGCATGTCACACTAAAGGGAGATGAGGAACAGCCTACATGGTAGTCTCATGGATCTTTTCCAGTCATGATTTGATCACTTCCTTAGGGGGCTGCAATTGGGATTTCTGAGAGCCATAAACACATGGACAGTCGCCTTGTTTATGGAACGCTGCCTGGAGATATGGTGTACTAGACACTTAAACAAAATAATTATTAGTACGATCATTACTCCCATCATAGCAGAAGTGGCTATCTCTGGGGGGGGGGTGGTCACAAACCCTGTTAATATTCTCCAATTAAAGAGACGACTAACCTTTAGGAAAGCAAGGGGGCATAAATTCAGGCAATTAGAGAGGCCACATAAGTCCCAATTGTCCATAATGGGGTCATAGTAGAATCTAATGGGATTCCTGTTAACACGGGGAGTAATGTTGGAAGCATCATGTGAGATAAACCTCCACATACCAAGTGTGAGCTTAGATGATAATATTGAATAATCCCCAGTGAATTTAATATCTAGTGCAGGCTGGTAGTACTCACAAGGGATAGGTAGTCCCATGACAGTGGGTATCCGAGGGACCGATGGACAGCAAGGCAGGGAGGGTGTGATATGCTTAGGGGATTCTTTGGGGATTTGCAGTCAGTAAGGAAACATGAAGTTCCATGCCTAACATGGTACCATAAGTTATATTACCATAAAAGTTCTTTGTGGTCATATTGTGTAGTTGGAATAAGGGCTGGCTGACAGAGGAAACATTGATGGTAAAACAGAGAATTTCCTTTGTGGTCCAGGTGCCTCCTAATCATCATGTAGTAGTGACCAAGTCCATGAAGGTCACACCCAAACTCACTTTGGAAGTAGGTCAGGGAGTTAACTGCTACAGATAAAAGAATGGAGAACAGGGGCACCCAAGTCCATAGCTCATCAGCCCTTGCAGGCTGAAGAAAAATTAATAAACACAATATATACACAATGTTTTCACATCCTGGTCTTCTGGTTCCTTTATTGCCCCTGGTCCATGGCTGTTAAGCATGTCAAAAGTAACATTAAAGTTATATTTCAGGTTATCCCTAGCCTGATTCTCAACCAAGTCATGATATGCATACCTCCAATTAAGAAATACACCGGGGTTGAGTACCACCTTAAGGAGATTATACCAATTGTAATAGGTCTGGGGGTACATGGCTCCTTGCATCAATACGTGTTCAAAATAAGGGGAATCTGGACCAGAATTGTTGGCAGCTTTTCTCCTTAGTGACAAGTCTGTCATAGGAGTGGGAAAACAGAGCCCAGACACTGCATCAGGGCCAAGTAATTAGTGCATTAAAATGTTACCAATAAAGTAAACTTCTTACTATCCAATGATTTTGAATGGGACTTTTTTTTCTATAAAAGTCAGCTCTTCTATTTTTAAAGCAAGAAAAATATTAATTACTATGAAGGTATTTATATAGTTAAAATTACAAACACACACACACATGATTTACATTAACAGCAAAGAATAAGAATTCTTTTTTTTCCTTCAGCATTTTTTGGCCTTCTCCCCTTTTCTCTTCATCTAGCCTTCATTTTCTTCTCCTCTTTATCCTAAATTATTCTTCTTTCAATTGACTTTTTATCACTATATTTTAAAGACTTTTCTGAATTAATTATCTTTATCATATGAAAAAAAATCCGTGGGGATTATATATGTTCATTTCAATGTCTTATACATATTTACTTATGTAGTCAGGGTGTAACCTTTCTCCGGTATAAAAATCAAGTAGACCCTGTCCTCAGGGACAGAGGCCAATGTATTTGTTTGAGTGTAAGGCCATTTTGGTCTATATGATGAGTTCTAGTCCAGCTAAGGGTAGATAGTGAAGACCCTGTTTCAAAAACCTAGAAAACATTTTTAAAAGCAAGTAGATAAAATTCTAGACAAAGAATTAGCATTAAACACATAAAAATCCTTGAATGGTCTTGTGAGGTGTGCTGTAAAGCAAAGCTTAATTTTTACACTCTCTTCAAAGGCTGTTATCATTCTCCAAGTTCTGTTCACACAGACTAACTTCATCTAATATCGAGTCTTTCATTTCTTAAACCCAATTACTAACCAATGTTTTAGTTATCTTTGGTGTCACAAAAATGCTTAAGATATGGGACAAAAACTCATTTTAGCTCATGATTTGGAGGAGGAGTGGTATAGTATGTAGACATGTGATTCCAATGCTTTGGATGTGGAGTAGAACTGGTCATCATCACAAAAAAAAAAAAAAAAAAAAAAAAAAAAAAAAAAAAAAAAAAAAAAAAAAAAAAAAGATGCTGGGAGAAGCCTTTTCTCCTCAAAGTTGATGGGAAGAGAGAGAAAAAAAAGAGAGGAAGGGGCTTAGATACGAATGTCCTCATGATTGACATGATCCGAGTAGCATAGCTCCTACAACCTTCTGTAGTATGGCTATCCTATACTTTGTATATGGGATTTGGCAGAACATTCAAGATTTAGATGAAAGTAACAGACCTCTCACTATGAGATACTCTGTTTGGTTTAAGGGATACAATGGGTTTACAAATCAGGCCTGAATTTATGTCCAAAAAGAGCTCAGATTTTATGAGAGCCAGACACTAGGCAATTAATCATAGCTAAAAATAGGTAGACTGGATTTTAGGAAATATAGAGTAACTAACATTTTGTGTCTCTGTGGGGGGGGTTAATACTTCTAAATATGGACACTATGTCTAAGATAGTATATGAAAGTTTTCAAGTTTCTTTCTCTATGAATGTTAAGAATCCTCAAATTGATTTATTTAAATACAGCCTTTGGTAGTATCTAATTTTAAAAGATTTGATTAGATTCAGAGTTACAACTACTGCTTTTATATCTGAATATGTGATAGAGTGAGAGGAAGGAGAAGACCTGTTTTAGCACTGTGAAGAGAGGCAGAACTAGACACATGAAGGTGGAAAGAAACAGTCTGATGTGAGCCAGGTAGAAGTCTCAGCCTATGCTATTACTGAGGGTCATGGCTTGATCCCTGGCCATGGAAGGGCAGGGGTCTGTGGTAATGTCTGTGGCTCTGTTATCACCAAATTACATGCTGATATTTTTGGGCTGGGCTAGGCAGGGTAGTAATCTGGAATCATGGTAATGGCTGAGGGTTGTATCGAGCTGGCTTTGCCCTCACTGACTTTGGCACTCTGAAGAGCTGGTCCTACCCCTTACCTGCTCTAGAGAGTTGGCACTATGCCTTGACTGAAGCACAGTAGACCCATCTCTGGTGTTGAGAGAAGGGGTGAGCATATCTCAGTGTATGTGCCTGGGCCAGAAGGCCTCACCACTTATCTGCTATGTGTTGGCTTGGACATGGCATCTGTGCCGTCTGTGGTAGACAGGGAGAGCTGGTACTGCTCCCCTTCTGCTGCAGAACTTGGAGAAGTAGGCCCTGCACCTTGTCTTAACAGAACAGTAAAGCTGGCCTTGGTGGTGTTGGAGCAGATAATCTGGCCTTGTTCTTTGCCAGATGCAGCAATGGCTGAGCTAGCCAGGGAAGTTCTGGAGAGCTAGTCCTGGTGGTCTGGATGTGGGAGAGACGACCAACTTTTTACTACCCAAGCCCAGATCCAGGGCTTTTAATTAGCCCACTCTAATATCTACCTCATCCATCAATTTTTAGAGTGTGTGAAGGTGGCAGTTCTGGAGTTCCAAACCTGTACCATGACACAGGCCAACAACATGGCATCTGAGAGGAGTGAGGGTTCAGTACTGATAGTGTGGTAGAAGCCAGAGGCCTCAAGCAATGAATGTTTGCAAGTAAAGATGTGAGGATGTAGGCTTATATATATTTTAAAACCTACTTTTAATAAGTGTTTTTAAATGCTTTTACCTCCCTTTTATCCCACCACCCACCTAAGGTAGTGTATAGGAAAGATTAATAGGGCAAAGGAGAATGTGATATGGACCTGTTTTAAAAAATAGTTCTTTGGAGTGAATCCAATCTGTTGTCAGAACACCAGCAGTTTAGTTCACATGACTCAGCAGCAGCAGCAGGATCTGCTCACAAACACCATTCACAAACCAGCAATGAGAGTTTGATCCAGAAGAAGCAATGCTTCTGCCAATGGACCCAATCCACAGAAGTATCAAGAAGCTGCTGACATACCACCAGAAGTTATTTGTGTGTTTCTCTTTATGAAGTCAGGACAAATGATCACCAGCAAAGAATGGCAAGGTGAACCAATACCACACACCATCACCCACTGTCTGTTGGGTTATATTTATACCCTTTCCAAACCTCACATGTTTTCTCAAGCATGAATTCTACCAAAACATCACATGCCATTTTCCCATGCTGCTTCTAGGAATTAATCACGTGTCTCTTCTCAGCCAAGCATTCTTCTGCATGTCTGCTTTAGCAAACACATCCTCTCACAAGACAGTTTTCAAAAAACATCACATGGCATAAATGAGTCTCCAGAAAACCAAAAGATATTCAGTACATGTGGACAAAAGTGTGTGATACATGTGTGTGACACACTGTGACACACTAACAGCTCCTACAATGAGCTGTTTTTGGTTTTATTGTTGTTGTTGTTTTATTTTTTAACTTTTATGGTTTTATTTTCTTTTGGTGAGGAGGTTGCAAGGGCCAAAGAAAAATATAAAGGATCAGTGAGACAAGCGCACAATGTGAAATTCGCAAAAAAAAAAAAAAACTAAATAGAAAAAACGATTAGTGTCTTGTTTTACAAAGTATACAGTTTTTTGTTGTTGTTGTTCTATGAAGCAGAGATGGCATTTTTTATTTTTGGAGCACCCAGCAAAGGAATTTGTGTGTACTTGTATTTAGGATTTATTTGCTGAAATAATACAATTGTTTTTTAGTGTGAGTCAAATAGTTTATATATTATATATAAATAGTTACTATAACAGTAATAAAAAGAAACATCTAAGTTTTGATAAAATATTATTCATATTCTATAGGCCTGTACGTGATTAAGTAAAGTTGATGTTATTATTCCAACTAAAGAGGGGACAGCTAGAAACTATTTTGTACAGCTTATGAGTGGTAAAGCCAGAAAGCACACCTGTTTTATGAGTAATGTCAGTGGCTTCACTCTCGTTGAGTTGCCTAGACTCACACTATGTCATGAATTTTGTCATGGATGTCACTCTGTGTGCTGTTTAATTCTCATTACTAACTTACTTGGTTTTAAAGTCACACAGAGACATCTCCAGGTCTGTTTTTAGAAGTTATTTCCTAGGGGCTTGACAAAGGTGGGAAGACTGACTCTAATGGGAGAACTACCTTCCCTTGGCTCAGATGCTAAATTAAATAAGAGAGAGAGAGAGAGAGAGAGAGAGAGAGAGAGAGAGAGAGAGAGAGAGAGAGAGGGAGGAAGAGAGGGAGGGAGGGAGGGCGGGAGGGAGAGAGAGAGAGAAGAGAGAGAGAGAGAGAGAGAGAGAGAGAGAGAGAGAGAGAGAGAGAGAGAGAGAGAAAGAGAGAGAGAGCAAGTGAGAATGGCAGCATTGCTCTCTGTCTGCTTCCTGAATACAGATGCAAACTGCCAAGCTCTTTTAGGTGTCTGCGACCAACCTAAAGCTACTATTGCTGTGCCTGCCCTGCCATGATGGGCTGTACCCTCCAATTATGAGCCCAAACAAGCTTTTATTATATATTTTGTCAAAGAAGTAAAAACATAATGAATATAGTTAGTACTGTAGATCCTAATGGGGATATAGAAGATGAATTGTTTGTGTACATTTATCCTTTTCTCTAGACCATTCTGAATCTGAATCTCCCTCCCAGAAGTTCCCACTGTAGGATTCAAGAATTCATGAATTTATGTAGCAACGTCTATTTTGTAGAATTTTGGGCTCAATGTTTTACATTGTCTGTGGAGGGTTGTTTTGGCCTTTGATAGTTAAAGACTTTTATTAATTAAGAAAGTACACAATATAAGAAGAATAAAGTAAAGTTACCTCTAATTCTACCACTTGGAAGGTTGAGGTTAAAAAATCAGAATTTCAAAGCTAGTCAAGTAGCTTTATTGAGGTCCTTACTCAATGAAACAACAGCTGGCAAAATGTCAGATGCTTACTCTTCCTACTTAAATAATCTAGAGCCTCAAAACTCAGGTGACAGCAAGGCTGTGAAGAAAGCAGAACACGCCTCCACTGTTGGGGTTGTAAGCTGGTACAAACACTCTGGAAATCACTGTGGCAGTTCCTCGAGAAATTGGACATAGTACTACCTGAAGACCCAGTTATTCCATTGCTGAGCATATATTCAAAAGATGCTCCAACATATAACAAGGACTTTTGTTCCACAATGTTCATAACAGCCTTATTTATAATAACCAGAAGCTGGAAAGACCCCAGATGTCCTTCAACAGAGGAATGGATACAGCAATTGTGGTACATTTACACAGTGGAGTACTATTCAGCTATTAAAAACAATGACTTTATGAAATTTGTGGGCAAATGGATGGGAGTAGAAACTATCATCCTGAGTGAGGTAACCCAGTCACAAACACACACACACACACACACACACACACACACACACACACACACACACACACATGTTATGCACTCTGATAAGCAAATACTAGACCCCCCCAATAAAGTTCTGAATACCCCAAAATCAATTCACAGACTCTATAAAGCTCAAAAATAAGAAAGACCAGAAGGTGGATGTCTCAGTCCTTCTTAGAAGGAACAGAAAAGCACTCATAGGAGAAAATACAAGGTCAAATAGAGGAGCAGGGATGGAAGAAAAGATCAGAGACTGCCTCACCTGGGGATCCACCTCATATGCAGCCACCAAACCCAAGCATTATTGCTGATTCTATGAAGTGCTTACTGGCAGTAACCTGATATGGATGCCTCATCAGAGGCTCTCCCTGAGTCATACAGGTACAGTTGGGAATGCTTGCAGCTAACCATCAGAAGGAACACAAGGACCACATGAAGGAGCTAGAGAAAGAACTGAAGGAGCTGAAAGGGTTTGCAACCTCATGGGTAAAACAACATTGTCAAACAACCAAATACTCTAGAGCTCCCATTGACTAGAACATCAACCACTGAGCACACATTGAGATAACTATGGCTCCAGTTGCATATGTAGCAGAGGATAGAACTGTCAGGCATCAATGGGAGAAGAGGCTTTTGGTCCAGTGAAGGCCCATTTTCCCAGTGTAGGGGAATGCCAAGGCACTGAGAGGGAGAGGCTTATTGGGAGAGAGAGTACCTTCATGAAAGCAAGTGGAGGGTAATGAGGGATGGGGACAGGGAGGGGGAGGGGATAACATTTGAAATGTAAATACAGAGAATACCCAATAAAATAATTTTTAAAAAGTAATCTAGATCTGAGTGTTCCTATATTCTATAGGAAATATGAAAATAGCAACCTAAGCTCTCTTTAAATCTAGATGGTAAACTATTCTCTCTTGATAAGCATGATTTAAAGAAGAAAAGGAGAAATGTTAAGAATAAAAAGTACATGCTCTGGATAATTTTCACCATCAGACATAAGCTATTTTCATATCATATTTTAATTGATTTAAATTTCTTATTGTGATCACATAATGCTCAATTGAAGAATAGACTATGAATAATGAAGCTCATCATTAGATCTTACACATGTTACTAAAATACATATAACACTATAAATAAGTACATGCTGGCTTAGTGTTTCCTCTTAGAGAAATATTTCTCTGTAAGACTTGGCAACATCCCCTATTATGTTCAATTTCTGCATTTGTCACAAGGCTTCTCTCAGCTGACTCAAGGAGATGATTCATATTCTTTTATTGTTTTAACTGAAAGAGTTCTTTGCTCCACAACTGTGTATTTTGTCCATGTTGCTTCCTTTAATGACCACCTACTACCACATGAAACAGTGAGACAGCATAAGTTTCTATTGTTTAGAAAGGAAAGATGATAACATTTAAAGTGTAAATACAGAGAAAATCCACTAAAATGATAAAAAAGAATAGAAGTACTAATTTGGATCTGGAACTTAACAAATATTTTAAGCCTCATTTGGAATTACCTTATTTTCCCTTTTTTCAGAGAACATTTCACTAAAGGGAGTAAGCTATTTCAGATTAACATATTTTTGTTGTTTTTATTTAGAACAATTTTTTAAATTTCAATGTATTTTGAGCATATTTGTCAAGTCCTCCAATTTTTTCTAGATCTTCTCTTTCTCACATCATGAAACTTTAACTTCTCACACAAACAAACAAAGAAAACCTTAATATAACAAACTCCTAAACCATAAAAACAAAATAAAACCACACACAGAGACACAGAGACACAGACACAGGCACACGTGTGCACACACACACACACACACACACACACAAAACTGAGGAGTCCAACATATGTTGGACTGAATGGGAAATCTGCCCTTGAATGGTTAATATATCCAGTTCCACTGCTTTGGAGAAAACTGTCTTTTCTTATCTGAGTAGGTACAAGTGAAAGATCAGCTTGTAGGCTTATGTTAAGGCAACACATGTTTGGACAGTAGAAAGTTAAGCGTGGAAAGGTCTAGGAAGGCAGAAGAGGAGGCAGGAGGTGAGATTGACAGAGGAGACAATAGAGGCAGATTTTTATGTTTCTTTCTGTACATATATAGTAAGTTAAAGTTGTTGTTATTATTTTTAAGGGTTTCTATGGTTCTATTTAGCTAATATTGATGGGAAATTTATATCTTTGTCCATTGGTTGTAAGCTTATTGTGTAGAAGATCTGTGGATTGAGAATTTAACACATAAACCTGTTTGATAAGTTACTGGGCTATGGAGTCATGTTTATAGAGGGTGGTGGAGGAAAGGAACACTCTAGGGCAGTCCTATCCACCCAGGCCAGAAGCAAAAGAGGCGGTGGAGTGAACTGCACCTGAGTTCTTAGAGGTGACTTGGAACACCAAGATAGAGATCCCCACAGTGCCAGATAACCCCAAATAGGAGCCAGTGAAGCATGGGATAAAAAATTAAGCTACTTTTTAATATCTATTCTAACAGGTGACACCCAACATGGTTGTTAACTGTTACTACAGAAGCTAGGTTTTCATTCATCCATTTAAAATATAATAAATATAATATAATAATATAATATAATATAAAATATAATATAATATAATATAATATAATATAATATAAAATAATATATCACATGGAAATTAAACAAGACAAACCAACAGAAGGAAAAGAGCCTAAGAGAAGGCATAAGGATCGGAGGGTTACTCATATCCGCATAAAAGAACTTAACTGGAAGCTATAATCCTTACACAGAGGACCTGGTACAGAAAGAATCATGCAGGCACCATGCATGCTGCTTCAGATTCTGTAAGTTCAGATGAGCTCCTCGATTTAGAGAACTTTGTTGTCCTGTTTTCTTCCACCCTGTTTATTTTTTACAATACTTCTGCTGCACCTTTCCACTGGGTTCCCTAGGTCCTTAGAGGAGCAATTTGTTGGAGACATCACGTTTAAGGATCACTGTTCCAAAGTCTTTCAATTTCTGTGTAATGTCAGGCTGTGGGTCTTTACATTTGTTCTCATCTGCGGTAGAAAGAAACTTCTTTAATGATGACTGACACATGAGTGTACATATTAGCACTGGGGGGGGGTCATTTTATCACTGTTTTTATTTATTCATTTATGGGTTTTTAAAAAATTTTTAATTGTAAATACCAGTAGAATTTTATTTTATTCATTATCCCTGGGATATCAACTCCCAAGCAGTGTTAGTTTTCCAGCTTGAGGAGTGGGTATTAAGACCTATAGACTGTTTGTTATTTACACATGCCTTGGGGCACCCATCCCTAGCTTGTTTTTCAGGCAGTAGTACACCACTGTGATAAATCAACATTTTAATAATGATTAATTAATTCATTTCTCTGCATAAGGGTGTGGGGCGAGTGAGTCAGTATGCACATGTGAGAACAGGTACTTGCAGATGCCAGGGTGTATATTGGGTCCCCTGAAGCATATGTTACAGGCACTCATAGGTCACCTCCATGTGGGTCCTGGAAATAGAACTCAGGTCCTCTGAAAGAGAAATAGGTATCCTTAACCACAAACTCATCTTTCTAGTCTCCAGATCATCATTGTAACAATGTAATTACATTATCATCTACATTTGTTTTTGTAAAGGGACTGTGGCTCTACAAGGGTACAAACTGAGCCAGTAAACAACAGACAGTTGAAGAAGCCTTGCTGGAGTTGATCTCACATTGAGCACGGGTACGTATTGTTTTTCTAACCCATTCTCTGTCATAGCTCTACCCAAATGTAACTGTAGTGGCTATTATGTTGTCAAATTAATTATATCTGGAATGACAAACAATCCAGAATTGGAGGGCTCACCTGTGATCCAGATCTTGAGTCTGGAACACACAAGTTTCTGGCCTGGATCTTGGCATGGAGATCTTGAGGCATAGTGGCCATGAAAAGCTTAGGCCCAGGCAAGGTAGCACATACCGTTAATCTCAGGAGACTGAGGCAAGGAGATCTCTGAGTTCAAGGTGAGCCTGGGACAAAACAAGTCCCAGATTCAGGCAAGGTAGAAAACACCTTTAATCTGAGCTACACCTTCTGCTGTAGGCCAACATAAGGACATTGGAAGAAGGAAGACTCACTCTTCTTTACCCACTTGCATTTACATGCCAGCATATCTTTTGGAAAATAGAGAAGAGTCTAGTTGAAACTAAACTCATGGGACTGAGCAACTCCTAGATCCTTGGATTTCCTATTCACAGCTGACTATTATTGGGGTAGGTAGACTGTAAGTCATCACATAAATTCCCTTAATATATAGAGACATTCTGTAAGTTCTATGAATCTAGAGAGTCTTGACTAATACAGTAACCAATCCCTCAAGAAGTTCTTAAGACAATGTCTGAATCCTGCCTAGAATCACAACTCATAGCTACCTAGAGTCAGGACTCTACTTTAGCTACCAGCAAAATAAACAAATCACTGTGCTACTCTACAGATTACTTTGGAGGTCTTCATAGTTTTCTCAGCATGGAAATTGGCTTCTATTTCTTCTGTGTAACTGCCTTTAGGAATATTCTGTCTTTTTTATATTCATAGGCTTATTGAAGTCTAGTGTTAGTTCAAGATAGATAAGAGCTTCTTACTCCCAATTTTCAGATACACAGCTGGGAGTCTGGGGTAATTTCAATTGACTAAGAATGTGTACTTGGTCTGTAGTGTTTGTAGGGTTCTGATCTGGGTCATAATGACTTTGAAAACAATGGATTTTTCTACTGTGACATGTTACTGCGTGTGTCTGTGTAGCTGATGGGAAGAACATCCTTGGAACATGCCAGACCCATTCATTTCTCACCAGCATTGTCACAGATCTCATGCTGACTAATAAATGCCTACACAAGTTACTCCTTCCCAGAAATCTCAGCCTCCACATTTTCCCCAGACTTGTTCTGCAAGCCCCAGAGGACTGACAAATGTCATCTCTAAAGCGAAATTGGGAGCAGATTGAATGAGAGCTGGGTAATAGATGTGAATATTAAGCTAGGCTGGAAAATTAATGTTCCAAGCAATTTTAAGTTGACATGGAATAATTTTTCTTCAGGCAGTTATCCGTTTCCAATTCACGTTTATTTCTATTTAAATTCAGTCCATCTGTATCTGGTTCATTCACACCTAATTCATCAGCAGACTGTTCTGTCAGAAAAACAGATTCCAGCATGCCTCTGATGTTTTATTATAGCATCAGGGTCTGTCTGGAAATCCAGAGCTAGATGGCTTTTGAGGAGCACATGGAAAAGTAGGCATTGCTGGTTTCATTATACCTTCTATTGAAGTACAGCCATTCCTCTTTGTGCCATCTGTCTTAGGTAATCAGCTGATCCTTCAAAGTTATTCTTCAGTCAGACAACACACTTGTTTTCTTCCTCTGCTGGCTCCTTCTCATATGCCAGCTCTTATTTGCCATATTAAAGCATAGAAACAAGTCACACAGGTAAAATAAAAATCATAAACCAAATTTTCTTCCCATAACTACAATCACCCAAAATGACAGCACAAATGTTCCAGGAGTTTGCACTCTGCCCTTGTGACCCCTTTTAAATTTAATTTTTCTAAGCAATATACTTTCCTTTTCATAATTCTGCCAAAACCCTCTGATAAAAGTTGTTTTTTTGTTGCAACATTTGATGTTTGTGGACATTCTTTCTTACATCCTTTAAGATGAGCATGGAACTTATACAAAGTACACATGCCTAGAAATCTTTGTTGGCAAACACAGTGTTTGAGAATGCTGCTAGTTTAATACACTTGTTTGATTTTGAAAAATATTTAATAATAAAAATATTATGATGTTTTATTCCTAGTACTGACTTGAGTAAGTCATAATGTCTGAAGACTTAGTAAAAAGTATTTCTTAATTTTTATCTGTAAGGTTGTCTCCAGGGAAGATTGATGTGTGTAGCATAGCAAATTGTGTGGGGACCCATTCTAATATGGACAGTTTTATCACATAAGCTGTGGACCTAAATAAAATAAAAGAATAGAAAGAGGGGAAAGCAGCCAGAAACCATGGATAATTATAGAAATAATTATTCATATATATACATATACATACACATACACATATACATATACATAATCCAAAAGAAAAGTACAAGTAATTAAAGAATATTTCTGAGAGGAAAATACTAGATAAGTACAAGCATTCAACACTAATAACAATTAGGTAAGCTTAAAACAGTATTCTCTAAAAAACACCCAGCATTTTCTAGATAGTCTACATAAGTTGACATTTAGAAGGAAAATAAATACATCAGAAAGGCAGCATGATTATCTCACTAGATGCTGAAAAAGCAGTTGACAAAATTCAGCACAAAATTATCATGAAAAATCATGATAAAAGTATCTTAGGGATACAAGGGGTATACCTACAAAGCACAAGAAAATCAATAAACAACATCAAATTATGGGTAGAAAATTGAAGGATTTCCACTAAGGTATGGGACAAGACAAGACTGTCCATTCTCCCCGTATCTCGTCAATATAGTACTTGAAGTTCTCGCTGGAGCAGTAAAACAATTGAAGAAGATCAGGGGACACAAATTGGAAAAGAAGAAATCAAAGTATAGCTATTCACAGATGAAGTGATACTGGATATAAGTGACTCACTATGAAGTAATATGGTTTATAAACACTTTTAGGGAAGTGGCTGAATACACAGTTAACTCAAAGAAATCAGTATTGCGCCTTTACATAAGAGGGAAATCAGTGGAGAAAGAAGTTAGTGAAACAGTACCGTTCACAATAGGCACAAATAACATAAAATACCTGGCAGTGACTCTAATGATGCAAGGGAAAGATCTGTATAACAAGAACTTTCAGTCCTTGAAGAAAGAAATAGAGGAAGATATAAGATGTCAAGATCTCCCACGCTCATGGATCAGTAGGATTCACATAGTGAAAATGACCATTTTACCAAAAGCAGTCTACAGATTCAGGAATTCAGGAATTCCCATCAAAATTTCAACACAATTCCACACAGAACTTGAAAGAACAATTATCAACCTCATATAGAAAACAATCCTGAACAGTAAAAAGACTTATGGAGGTATCACCATCCCTAACCTAAAGCTGTATTGCAGAGCAATAGAAATAAAAACTGCATGCTATCAGTATAGGAACAGACAGAGGGGTCAATGTAATCAAATTAAAGACTGGGAATAAACCCACACACCTACAAACACTTGATCTTTTTAACAAAGAAGCCAAAACTGTACAATGGAACAGAGAAAGCATCTTCAAAAAATGGTGCTTGGCCTAACTGGATATCTGTATTTAGAAGAATGCAAATAGATAAAATTTTATCAACCACCACAAAACTAAACTCCAAATGGACCAAAGACTTCAACATAAAACCAGACACTCTGAACCTTATTGAAGAGAAAGTAGGAAACAGCCTTGAATGCACTCTCAAAAAATAGGACATATTTTTTTCTAAACAGAACACCAATGGCTCAGGCATGAAGCTCAAGAATTAATCATGGGAATTCATGAAACTGAAAATCTTCTGTAAGGCAAAGGACACTGTCTATAGGATGAAAATGCAGCCCACAGAATGAAAAAAGTTCTTCACAAACCGCTAATATGACACAGGGCTAAGACACAAAATATACAAAGAACTCAAGAAATTAGACTCCAAAAATCTAAACAACACAGTCAACAGAAATCAACAGAATTTTCAACAGAGGAATGTCAAACAGCCAAGAAGCACTTAAAAATCATTCATATCCTTAGTCATCAGGGAAATACAAATCAAAATGTCCCTGAGATTCCACCTCACACCAATCAGAACACCTAAGATCAAAACCCCCAAAAACAGCACACAGAGGCAAGAATGTGGTGAAAGCAGAACACTCCATTGCTGGTAGGATTGCAAACTTGTACAATCAATCTGGAAACTCAGAAAACCTAAATTAGTTCTACCTGAAGACCCAGGTTTACCTCTCCTGAACATGTACCCAAAAGATACTCCCATACCACAATGGCACATTCTTTACTATGTTAATAGCAGGCTTATATTTTTATTAAATTATTTTATTTATTTACATTCCAAATATTGACCCTCTTCCTATTCTCCACTCCTCAAGCTCTTCACCTCCTTCACTACACCATAATTCTGAGAGAGTGCTCTCCCATCCACCCACCTACCCCCATACTTCCCTTCCCTGGGGCATCAAGTTTTTACAGGATTAAGTACATCCTCTCTGACCAAGGCCAGACACGGAACTGTTCCACTTCATATTTACCAGGATCCATGGATCAGCCCATGCATGCTCTTTGGTTGGTAGCTTAGTCTCTGGAAGCTCTGAATGGTCCAGGTTAGTTGATACTGTTGTTCTGGCCTGTGTATTCAGGAAATAAAATGAACAAAACCCAAATGTGTGTTACAGAATGAAGACCAAAATGGGAATGCTTTCATGGTTCAAGAGACGGTCTTCCAATTCTAAGTAACAAAATATGTGTACTTGTCGCTAAGTAAAGTGAGCTTTCTTTAGATGTAGTGTTGAATATAATATCCTTGATGATCCATGGACACACTCTTGTCTGTAGAGGACAAGATGTTTCACAGATAAAAAATATAGAGTGAAAGAACAAGTGCTGTGTATTAATTCTTACTGGGAATATGTCTCCAAGCTCATCTTTTCTGACTTTGGGAAAACTTGTTTTACAATATATATTATAACACCAAATGTGATTCAGACCTTGAAAGAGTTGCCTAAATCATTTTGGCTAGAGTGTTCCTAATGGGGGTTTTTCAATGTATATATCAATATTAATAAAGTGGAATGCTTTCTGTTCAGTCATTTTGCTCAAGTTCCTTTCAACTCAAACATCTCTAAGATTCTTCAATTCTATCACAATTCTTTCTCTTTAAATGAAAATATAGAATGAGTACAGTTCATTTCAGTGAAGCTTATTCCATCCAATAATGTACTCATGGGAACACTGTTGTTCTTCCCTGCCCTCCCTTCTCCTCTCTTCTCCTCTCCTCTCCTCTCCTCTCCTCTCCTCTCCTCTCCTCCCTCCCCTTCCTTGTCCTTCCATTTTCTTTCTATTTTTTCCATTTCTTCTCTTCTTCCCTTCTCTTTTTTCTTCTTATTTATAGCAAAACAAATAATAGGGTTCATTGTGAGATTTTTTATTTGGTAGTTTCATTCTCTACAACTTAGTCTTACTTTCAAGCAGTTAATCTTCATGGACACTCTTTTTTTTTTTCTTTTGTATTATACAATGATCACCGGTTGAATTTTCACTTTCTCCTATTTATATAATTTAAAATCAACTCTGACATTTCTTTGATTTGTTATATTAAAGAATTACACACATAAAACTATCAGGCACTTACCAACTAAAGATAGATTATCAAGGTACAGCAGTATCATGTGAACAAGCATATATTATTATAGTGTTTCAAAAGAAATACAAATTGTTATCCAAAAATACTTTGATTAATATAGTTGAATTAATTCAATGATAGAAATATCTACATATTGGGCTACTCCGCTTTATAACTTCTTAACTATTTGAGAATATTAGAACCATGCAGTCATTAGACTGAAATTATCACTTAAAGCCAAAAAAATGGGACAGCAAATAAATTGGATTGAATCACAATACTTTTTAAATGAACGGAATTATCATTGATTCTTTCTTTCCATTTTTATCTACTTTTATCATTATTTCTCTTCATCATTGTACATAACTTATACACAACCCTCATTATACAGACGTGGAGAATAAGAATCACATTGCTGAAGTTCCCTGCCAATGCCTCTCTGGTTTTCCAGTGTGTACTCATCTCAGATGCACTAATAATGAATACAGCAACCTGTCTTTGTATGACCTGGGTAAAGACCATCATTGCAACAAGTAGCTTCCATTGAGTCCAGCAAGATTGCTTTCAAGTCATGAAAGAGATCTGGGCTTTTTCATGGAGGAAGAGTATAATTTCTAAAGGATTTTGAGCTACAAGCCAGAATCCTGTTTCAGAAATGTGACTCAGTTTAACAAAATAGGGATGTATTCTCTAAAGTCCCTCACAACAAGGACTCTATGAATTCAGAGGAAAGGCAACTGTAAAAATGGCTGGTAATAGAGACACTAAGAATTCCTAAGAGGACCAGGATATTCATGGCCACAATTCTTCTGGTGCTTAAGAAATCATACCACATCTCTGTAGTCATTTCATGTTGCAACAAATTAGGCAAGTCATAATTTGTTCCTTTCTGATCAATACACTTTAGAACATTAAAAGCAGTGGCTGCTGCTGAGGGTGAGTAAAGACTTTTGGGGAATAATTGCTAGTTTGGGGAGGAATCACTACTTAGTAGCATCTGCAAACATTTACCATTTCCTTTGACTTGCCAGTTCTACAATTAGTAATCTGTCCTTTAAATTAAAAACCCAGTTTGCAACAACGTTCATATGGCACTCATTATAACCCTGATTGGAAAATTGCTAAATGGAGCAATGACTGTGACCTTTAACCTTTCAAGATCCACGTCAGGCCCTACTGACTGCATTACAAGGGCTCCCCACTCTCTTGTTAGTGTCAGATGAAGAGGGATGGGAGGTGTTAAGGCATTCATGCCCCTTCATGTCCCACACTTTCCCTTGTAGGAATTGGTCTAGATAGTGGGTTATCCCTTGATATTATGGAAATTTTTGACAGTGATTGTCTCTCACTGTTGCCAAGTTCAACAAACTATGCTCTGTCTTCTCCCTTTTAATGCGTTGAGATGAAATTGGGTTTTTTCCTAGAAGTGGCCTTAACCACCTCTGTTTTTGAGTACATACACTTTTCCTTAAAAAAACATGGCTTAGCAGAACAAAGCCCAGCCCATCTGCCACCCGGACTGGCAGCTTGTAAAGGCTGAAAAACTGGTGAGTGGGAGATCTAGGCAGCCAGGAAGCAGAGAGATCTCTGCAGGGTGTGCACACAGAGCACACCCTCCAACCTGCCTGATCCAGGGACCAGGAACAGAACTTTGGAACTTCTGTTCCCACCTGGCGACTCTGAGGCATAGAACAGGGCTCGGCCTATCTGCTACCTGGACCAGTGGAGATCCAGGGACACAGACCAGATACAAAGGAAAAGCTAGAACATATCACTGACAACAAAATGGCAAGAGGAAAGCGAAAGAGTATATCCCAAGGAAACCAAGACAACCTGGCAACTACAGAACCCAGCTCTCCCATAACAGCAAACATCGGAATGCCAAACATTCCAGAAAAAGAAGATGCAGACCTGAAATCATACCTCAAGATGCTGATAGAGATACTTAAACAAGAACAGGAGGAAAAGCAAAAAGATTCAGAAGCTTTTAAAGAGGAAACAAGGAAAACACTCAAAGATCTCAAAGAATTAGTGGAAAACACAACCAAAGAGACGAAGAAATGGAAGAGGGAATTTAAAATGGAAATTGACACAATAAAGAAAACACTAAAAGAGATAACCCTAGAGGTAGAACACCTAAAAAAAATCAGGAGTCACAGAAGCAAGCATTTCCAATAGATTAGAAGAGATGGAAGAGAGAATCTCGGGAGCAGAAGACAACATTGGAAACATAGACAAAACAGCCAGAGAAGATGCAAAAACCAAAAAGCTCCTAACCCAAAATGTCCAGGAAATCCAGGACACAACGAGAAGACCGATCCTAAGGATAATAGGAATAGAAGAGGGAGAAGAGTATCAACTAAGAGGCACAGTAAATATCTTCAACAAAATCCTAGAAGAAAACTTCCCTACCCTTAAGAATGAGATGACCAAGAGCATAAAAGAAGCCTTCAGAACTCCAAATAGGCTGGACCAGAAAAGAAATACCTCCCGACACATAATACTAAAAATATCAAGTGCCCAAAGCAAAGAAAGAATACTAAAAGCAGTAAGGGAAAAAGGTCAGGTAACACATAAAGGCAGGCCAATCAGAATCACACCCGATTTCTCAACAGAGACTATGAAAGCTAGAAGAGCCTGAAAAGACATCATGCACACCTTAAGAGAGCACAAGTGCCAGCCCAGGCTGCTATACCCAGCAAAACTATCAATCATCATAGATGGAGAGATGGAGATATTTCAAGACAAATCAAAATTTACACAACATCTGACCTCAAACCCAGCACTACAATGAATTATAGGTGGAAAACCCAATACAATGAGGGAAAATACAGCCTAGTAAAAACAAGAAAACTCCTAAACAAGAAAACTAAAAGAAGAAAAAGACACAGACACAACTCAACCCACAAAAGCAATAATGGCAGAAAACAGAAACAATTATTCCTTGATATCTATTAACATAAATGGACTCAACTCCCCAATAAAGAGACATAGGCTATCAGACTGGATACATAAACAAAATCCAGCCTTTTGCTGCATTCAGGAAACTCATTTCAGAGACAAAGACAGACACTATCTTAGAGTAAAAGGGTGGGAAAAAACTTCCAAGCAAACAGCCCCAAGAAGCAAGCTGGAGTGGCTATTCTAATATCGAATAAAGTAAATTTCCAACCAAAAGTTATCAAGAAAGATAAGGAAGGACACTTTTTACTCATTACTGGGGAAATCTGTCAGGAGGAACTCTCAATCCTTAACATATATGCTCCAAATAAAAAAGCACCCACATTCATTAAAGATACCCGGCTAAAGCTCAAAAAATACATTTCACCCCACACAATAATAGTGGGAGACTTTAATACCCCACTCTCACCAATGGACAGATCATGGAAACAGAAACTGAACAAGGACACTGCAAAACTAGCAGAGACTTTGAACCAACTAGAATTAAAATATATATACAGAACATATCATCCGAAAGTAAAAGAATACACCTTCTTCCCAGCACCCCATGGCACCTTTTCGAAAATTGAGCACATAATTGGACACAGAACAAACCTCAATCGATATAAGAAGATTGAAATACTCCCATGCATTCTCTCAGATCACCATCGTCTACGGCTGGTCTTTAACAACAACAAAGACAACAAAAAGCCCACATACACATGGAAATTAAACAACGATTGGTTAAATGATAGCAGGGTCAAAGAAGAAATAAAGAAATAAATTAAAGATTTTCTAGAATTCAACGAAAACGAAAACACAACATACCCAAACCTATGGGATGCAATGAAAGCAGTACTGAGAGGAAAACTCATAGCCCTAAGTGCTTCCAAAAAGAAACTGGAGAGAGCTTACATCAGCAACCTGACAGCACAGCTAAAAGCCCTAGAACAAAAGGAAGCAGATATACCCAAGAAGAGTAGACGGCAAGAAATAATCAAAATTAGGGCAGAAATAGACCAAATAGAAAGAAAAAGAACCATTGAAAAAATCAACAAAACCAAGAGTTGGTTTTTTGAGAAAATCACCAAGATTGATAAACCCCTAGCCAGACTAACTAGAGGGCAAAGAGAGAGTATACAAATTAACCAAATCAGAAAGGAAAGTGGAGACATAACAACTGAAACTGAGAAAATTCAAGAAATCAGATCCTACTACAAAAACTTATACTCCACAAAATTCGAAAATCCGGAGGAAATGGATGAATTCCTAGACAGATACAAGATCCCAAAGTTAAACCAGGACCAAGTAAACCATTTAAATAACCCTATAACACCTAAAGAAATAGAAGAAGTCATCAAAAGCCTCCCAACCAAAAAAAGCCTAGGTCCAGACAGGTTCAGTGCAGAATTTTATCAGACATTTATTGCAGATATAACACCAATACTCTCCAAACTATTCCAAAAGATAGAATCAGATGGAATACTACCTATCTCATTTTTTGAGGCTACAATAACCCTCGTACCTAAACCACACAAAGACCCTACAAGGAAAGAGAACTTCAGACCAATCTCACTTATGAACATTGATGCAAAAATACTCAACAAAATCCTTGCAAACCAAATCCAAGAACACATCAAAACGATCATTCATCATGACCAAGTAGGCTTCATCCCTGGGATGCAGGGATGGTTTAATATAAGGAAATCCATCAATGTAATCCACCATATAAACAAACTCAAAGAACAAAATCACATGGTCATCTCACTAGACTCTGAAAAAGCATTTGACAAAATTCAACACCCCTTCATTTTAAAAGACCTGGAAAGAACAGGAATCCAAGGTCCATACTTAAACATAATAAAAGCAATATACATACAGCAAACAAACAGCCAACATCAAACTTAACAGTGGGAAACTTGAAGCAATCCCACTAAAATCAGGGACTCCAGAAGTCTGCCGACTCTCCCCCTACCTATTCAACATAGTACTGAAAGTCCTGGCTGGAGCAAGTAGACAGCAAAAGGAGATCAAGGGGATACAAATCAGAAAGGAAGAGATATAAACATCACTCCATCACTCTTTGCCAATGACATGATAGTGTACTTAAATGACCCCAAAAATTCCACCAGAGAACTCCTACAGCTGATAAACAAATTCAGCAAAGTGGCTGGATACAAAATTAACTCAAACAAATCAGTAGCCTTCCTATACTCAAAAGACAAACATGTGGAGAAAGAAATTAAGGAAAAGGTACCCTTCACAATTGCCACAAAAACTATGAA
The DNA here is from genome assembly GCF_963924665.1 of Micromys minutus. Taxonomy (NCBI): domain Eukaryota; kingdom Metazoa; phylum Chordata; class Mammalia; order Rodentia; family Muridae; genus Micromys; species Micromys minutus. The sequence goes on along the minus strand of NC_137963.1, from coordinate 14,782,139 downwards.
ATACCTTGGTGTGACTCTAGCTAAGCAAGTGAGGACCTGTATGACAAGAACTTCAAACCTAAAAGAAGAAAATTGAGTAGGATCTCAGAAAATGGAAAGATCTCCCTTGCTTCTGGATTGGAAAGATCAACATTTTAAAAATGGCCATCCTACCAAAAGCAAACTACAGATTCAACGCAATACCCATCAAAATTCCAACCCAGTTCTTCATGGAATTGGAAAGATCAATATGCAATTTCATATGGAATAACAAAAGACCTAGAATAGTGAAATCTATCCTCAACAAAAAGAAAACATCTATGGGAATCACTATCTCTGACCTCATGCTTTATTACAAGGCAATTGTGTTGCAAACTTCATGGTACTGGTACAGAATTAGGCATGTGGATCAATGCAATAGAATAGAAGATCCAGAAATGAGCCCTCATGTATATGGTCACCTGATTTTTGACAAAGGAGCAGTAAACATTCAATGGAAAAAGGACAGCCTATTCAACAAATGGTGCTGGTCCAACTGGCACTCAGCATGCAAAAGAATGAAAATAGACCCTTTCTTATCTCTTTGTACAAAGCTCAAGTGTAAGTGGATCAAAGATCCCCATGTTAAACCATATACACTGAAACTATTAGATGAGAAAGTAGGGAAAACCTTAGAACACATAGGCACAGAAGAAAATTTCCTGAACAAAACACCAATGGCTCAAGCTCTAAGGTCAAAGATTAACAAATGGGACTTAATGAGATTGCAAAGTTTCTGTAAGGATAAGGGCATCGGCAAGAAAACAAAACGGCAACCAACAGAATGGGAAAAGATCTTTACCAACACCACATCAGATAGAGGCCTAATATCCAAGGTGTACAAGGAACTCAAAAAGCTAGACACCAGAGAATCAAATAACCCTATTAAAAAATGGGGTACAGAGCTAAACAAATCATTATCAGTTGAGGAACACCGAATGGCCGAGAAACATCTGAGGAAGTGCTTGACATTCTTAGCCATCAGGGAAATGCAAATCAAAACAACCCTAAGATTCCACCTCACACCAGTCAGATTGGCCAAGATCCAAAACTCAGATGACAGCAGATGCTGGCGAGGCTGCGGAGAAAGAGGAACACTTCTCCACTGTTGGTGGGGTTGCAAGCTAATACAACCACTCTGGTAATCTGTCTGGCGATACCTCAGAAAATTGGATATAGTACTACCTGAAGACCCAGCTATTCCACTTCTGGGCATATATCCCAGAGACACTTTAATACACAACAAAGATATATGCACCACAATGTTCATAGCGGCTCTATTGATAATAGCCAGAAGCTGGAAGGAACCCAGATGTCCTTCAGAAGACGAATGGATACAAAAATTGTGGTACATATACACAATGGAATACTACTCAGCCACCAGAAACAATGACTTAACCAAATTCTTAAGAAAATGGCTGCATCTAGAGAAGATCATCCTGAGTGAGATAACCCAGTCACAAAAGAACAGACATAATATGCAGTCACTGATAGTGGGATGCTAACCCCAGAGGCTTGCACTCCCACAGAAACAACTCACAGACTGTATGAAGTCCAAGAAATAAAGAAAACAAAAAATATACATATATTCACAAAAGAAGAAGACTTTGACTATTTCCACGTTGCATTTTGTTTTGCATGTACTTTACGCTTATTGCAACTAGTAGGTTTTCAATGCATACTGTCAAGCCCTTGAAAAAAATCAAGTACTGACTAAAAAACATATTCACATGGTTTTATGTAAAATTTATTTTAATGTCTGAAAAAACAGTACTGACAAAAATGTATAATTTTAAGCAAAAAATGTTTAAAATCTTTACATTTATCTTTGTTTTGCAAAATAAAGTCATTTAAAAAAATGTAAAATATTTGGCCTTTTGAAGCTGTTTAGTTTAAAAGTGGTTCCAGTAATCTATCCTCTTAGCCGATCATACCCATATCCTCTCTTTTCATCCTTTTTTCTCCCAATGTTCCTAATATTAGTTACGAAATACAACAGCATAGAGGAAAGAAAAAAGGGAAATAGAGATCTTTGAATCTAACCTCTTTTACTTTGTTTTCTCACTAACCAAGACCACCAACTTGTAACCAACCCAAGCAACTCTTGAGCAATGACAAACATCCATCACCCATCAAACAACCCAAAACTAGCCACCCACCTCTAAAAAATGGGGCATCTGAAATAGAAATTTCTAGTTTCTTTGGAGACTCAGATGTGCCATGTGATATTTTTCTGAAAACTGTCTTCTGAGAGGATGTTTTGCTGAAGCATGCATATGAGAAGATATTTTACTGAGAACAGACGCATGGTGTTTTTCTGAGAGGGCAAATGAGGTTTTGCTGGACTGGACACCTGAGAGGGGCCATGATATTCAGCAATCATATAAATGTAAGCCCAGAGATAGCCATATAAGTATAAAAGGAAGCACTTTCATTGGTACATTGCAAAGCTTTGCTGGTCTTTGCTGATCTCCTCTTGCTATGACTTTGTAATGTGCCAAAGAACTTCTCATGGTATTCTAGTTACTTCTTGACATTTCAGCTGGTTGTGACAATTTGACTGAGCCTTGCAGTTTTTTCTGGTTCAATCAGCTGCTACTCTTTCCTGTTTGATTTCTGCTGATTGGATTGGACTGTGTTACTGATTCATGGTTGATATTTCAGACTAGACTGCTGATATCCTGATGACAAAGATTGGAATCACCCCAAAGAACTACTTGTAAAAAGGACCACATCTCCTTTGTCCTATTACCTATATTCTTTTGCTAACTCTGGTTGCTGAGATAGAATCCCTTCTAGCCCATAAAGCACTTAAGAACCCTAAAATAAAGTAGGCTTTGGGAAATCTAAGCTTAGAGTCAGCATCATTCTATTATAATTTCTTCTTTATATCTGGGAGTAGTGGCATGTTTTGGGGGAGCCCATAGAAAGTTTGTATGTTGGCCAGTCTCTCGGAACCTAGCTGAATCATTTGCTGTCCAGTCACTTGTGTGATGGAATGTACGGGGGTTAAGTGAAGTTCTTACTGGAACAAACTGATATGCTGGATGATCTAGTTAAATCATCTGTCTGTGTTTTCCTTTTTGTCTTGTACTTACACTATGCAAATACATTGCACGATACATGGACCCAGAGAAATTAGGTAAAAATGAAGACTCTGAGGGGGGAGGTGGGGAACCAAGGATTGTCCTGGGAAGGTGAAATAGAACATATTCTGTCTTCAACTGCTTTTAAAAGTAGAGTGATTCAGAGTAATGGAAAGTAGATCTGTCATAAAAAAGAAAGGCCAAATTTTTTCATCTATATCTGTATCTATCTATCTATCTATCTATCTATCTATCTATCTATCTATCTATCTATCTATCTACCTATCTTTTTATCTGTATCTGTATCTATATCTATGTATACAATTTCACAAATGACGAGAAAAAATGTACACCAAAACATAATGCTATGCTGATAAATAACTAACACATTGGCAAGAATGGACATTTTCAAAGTTTTTATGGGCCAAGATATCCCAGGTTTATCACTCTTAAATTATGGGATGACATGGTTATTCATATTTGGGGGAAGAAGGTATTCTCTGTATTGTGAAGTATTTAATTACCTCCTTGACCTCCGCTCATTTGATCTCAGCAGTGCAAGCCAACATGTTCCAGATACTGATTTTACCATGGAAGGCTATGACCCTTCTTTTCTTTTTGGCAACCTCATAACCTGAAATTTAAAGTTTAAAATGTAACCTATATTTTAATATGATTTAAGTCACTTCTACTGATTGATACTGAGTGACTAAGAATATCTAATTTCAATTCTGGGAGATCACTATGCAGTTAAGAACACTTGCTGCTCTTGCAGAACCTGCATTTCATTCCTGGGACTGATATTAACCATCCCACTACCTGTGGCTCCAGCTTCCAGAAATGCAATGCTGTCTTCTAGCATCTGTGGTATACCTGCACTTACGTACATATGTACATACATACATACAAAATATGATTCAGTTTAGTAAGTGCATATACACATATGTACAGATATAAACCTTACACTTATAAAATGTAAAATATAGTAAAATAAGGTATAAATGAATCATATCTAAATTTAGGTAGATGTGCAAAAATATTCACAGAACAAATTCTAACTGTAAAGTGGAAATGATCAATATTTTCTTCAGCAGGAGAATGAGCACATACTCAATCAATAAAGAGATATACAGCAATGGCATATATAAACCAAAAAACACACATGTACACACACACACACACACACACACACACACACACACACCACAATCAAGGAGCCAGACTCAGGAGAAGTATATGATATCAAAAGCATGGAAAATAGTATTTATAATATTAGCTAGGAAGATATAAGTTGTATATAATAGGAAGAAGATAATAGTGATGTCCAAGCACAGAGAACTGGCTTATATAATATCTAATTACAGGATTTGGATTAGAATTACATGTACTGTTTTAGATTGTAAACATTTTTTTGAAACTTACAGATTATGTACTTTCTTCATTTTGTTACACTTAATTTTTTTTTTTTTGAGTGTGTAGGGTACTACAGGTGGGTAGAGAGGTGGAGAGGATGTAGGAAGAGTTGTGAGAAGGGAAATAATATGGCATTTTAAAAGTTGTTATGAGAGTGAGGGCCGGATCTCTGTGAACAGGACTCAGGATCTGCCCAGGGAAGGCTGAGCTCACAGATCAGCTGCACAGTTGCTTTTCCACCAGGACCGGTAGTGAACCTGGGGAACAAGACCTGGGAAGTCACACCTGGAGTTCTTGGAGAGCAGGGAGTGTAGTGCTCTCTGCAAAAGGTCTTTTCTAGCCCATAGTGAGGGCCTGATCTTTGTCATCAGGACTCAGAATCTGCTTGGGGAAGACTGAGCGCCCAGTTCAGCTGCCCAGGCGCTTTTACACCTGGACCAAGAGTGAGTCTGACTCATAAGCCAGCTGAGTGTCCATTGAGGGAACTCAGAGAGTTCTCGGAGTTCAGGGAGTGTGGTGCTCTCTGTAAAAGGGTCCTTTTTGGTCTGGAGAAGGAGCCCAGTCTTAGCCATTTGGACTCAGGACCTGTTGGCAGAGGGTTGAGCTCACAGAACAGCCTCACAAGAGTTTCCACACCTGAGCCCACAAAGATAGAACTGAGTCACTGCCATCAGAACACACTGCTTGCCCACAAAGAGCCAAACATTCAGAAGCAATTTTCTTCCTGAGCCCACAGGCCCTCAGATCCAAAGGAGAGACAGGCGCCAGTCAGTGACAACAAGATCACCTATAATCACAGATAACAAGATGGCAAGAGGAAAGGACAAGTAACATATAAAGGCATACCAATGAGAATTACACTATACTTCTCAACAGAAACTATGAAAGCTAGAACATCCTGGACAGATGTTATATAGACCCTAAGAGAACACAATGCCAGCCCAGGTTACTATATCCAGCAAAACTCTCAATCACCAAAGATAGAGAAACCTAGATATTCCAGGACAAAACCAAATTTACACAATATCTGCAAATCAAAACAACCCCGAGATTCTACTTCACACCAGTCAGAATGGCTAAGATCAAAAACTCATATGGCAGCAGATGCTGGTGAAGATGCAGAGAAAGAGGACACTCTACCACTGTTGGTGGGGTTGTAAGCTGGTACAACCACTCTGGAAATCAGTCTGGGAGTTCCTCAGAAATTTGGACATAGTACTTACTACCTGAAGACCCAGTTATCCCACTTCTGGGCATTTACCCCAAAGATGCTCCAACATACAATAAGGACACATGCACCACAATGTTCATAGCAGCCTTATTTATAATAGCCAGAAGCTGGAAAGAACCCAGATGTCCTTCAGTAGATGAATGGATACAAAAATTGTGGTATATTTACACAATGGAACACTACTCAGCTATTAGAAACAAGTACTTTATGACATTCCTTGGAAAATGGATGTATCTAGAGAATATCATCCTGAGTGAGGTAACCCAGTCACAAAGGAACAGACATGATGTGCAGTCATTGATAATTTGAAACTCACTCCAGAAATACCCAAGAAAACAACTCACAGACCATACAAAGCTCAAAAGAAGGAAGGCCAAAATGTGGAAGCTCCAGTCCTTCTTAGCAAAAAAAAAAAAAAAAAAAAAAAAAAAAAAAAAAAAAATGTATAGCACCCTTTCCCTTTCTGAGTGTGGCACACCTTAACCTTAAATCCTTAATAATTTAAAAGCTAAGAATAAGAATAAAGCCTGGTGGCAATCCTTGGTATTAAAAATCATCATGTTTAATCTTTGTACATCAAGAAAAATTTGACTGTTTCTATGTTACATTTTGTTTTATGTATTTTATGCTCATTGTAATTAGTAAGTTTTTAATGCATACTATCAAACCTTTAAAAAATCAAGTACTGACTAAAATATATATTCATACATCTTTGTGTAAAAATTCTTTTAAAATCTGTACATTTATCTGTTTTTTTTAAAATAAGTGTTTAATTAAAAACTTATTTTTAGGAATGATACAGAGGCAAAATGAGTTACTTATGGCCCTGCTCCACATTTTTCATTTTTTTCTGTATAGGAAAGAAAATTGGTGCCTATTAAATGCCTTAATTTTTTTTTTGTTGAGCTTTAAAAAGTCAGACAAAAAACACTTAGCACGATTTTTAGCTGAAAACAAAACTATTTGGCATTTAAGATTATTTTACAGATGGGTGAATGACTTATTATTTTATATTTGTACATATTTTAAGGAACAAATACTGGTGATTAAAAAATCTTCTCAAGGCTTGTGGCCCTAGGGAGTGGGGAGGTCTGGTGTTGTGTGGTTTGACAATGGGGACATCATCTTGGAGACATAAAGAAGTATGGAATGAGGAACAGTCAGAGAGAAAAAGAACCAGGAGGAGATAATGACCATCATGTAAAAATGTTTAAATAAAGAGAGAGGAGAGAGTAAGAGAGAGAGAGAGAGAGAGAGAGAGAGAGAGAGAGAGAGAGAGAGAGAGAGAGAGAGACAGAGACAGAGACAGAGAGAAAGACAGAGACAGACAGAGACAGAGACAGAGAGACAGGGAGACAGATAGTAAGGAACCCTCTCAAGAAATTCAGGGCAAAAATATTAGCATATGTTTGCCTTTTCAAAATTAAAAGACATTGTTCTGTGAGTATTAAGATATGATCCTTCCCAACTGAAAATGGCATATATGGTAAGTGTTCAATACAGCATTGTTCTAGGAAATTTACCATGAGATCATAATTCTTGATTCTGCTGCATATGCTTATATTGGAAACAGCTTTAATCTGAAAATATGCTAGTAGATCTCATTATTTATCTGTTCCTGGTGCTGTCCTGACTGATTAAGAGATAAACTCATTCAGAGTCTAATGAACCACAACTTACTTTATGGTGTGTGAACTTGATTGATGAACAAGATGAAGTGGAGAAAAGTTACTGCATTTTCTAAATGGGAAGAACAAACAGATAGCAGGTAGGAAGTCCAACCTCTAGGGAGTTTTAACTTTAGAGTCACCACTAAAATAGAATTACTGTCCTTCCAAAGTGACCTCTTCTTAAGATATCACCCTTCAATATATATTTTGAGAAACAAAATGAAAATATTCATAGTGTGTTACTTTTAAATTACTAATTCCTTTGACAGTAGAACCTGAAAGTGCTTCTGAGTCCAAATATTTGAATTAAGGCATAGCTCAAGTCCAGAATCTGTCTGGGCCATTTAATTAATTGTTATCTGTGTATGACTTCTGCTGCATGCCATAATCCAGCTTTGTCTACACTCACTAAGTTAACCAGCCTCTGCATGGCATCTTTCTTAAGAGAGATTTAGTTTTCTTCATATTGCCAAAAACATTGCACATGTGCTCTTGATTTTCTCACAGCTAATATTAAACACATCCAAGGGCTGCCTGTGTACCGGTCATTTTTCTACTACTCTTTTCTGCATGAGGAAGCTAAAGAAACTGACCTTTAAGTCCATATGAACAGCTCTACTCCTTACTATTGACATAACAATTACCACAGCATAGCCCTGAAACAGAGCTGCAGCCTGTGCAAGATGTGTACAACAGAACAACAGTTGTAAACACCATGGTCCATTTTCTACCTCTTTGAGTTTTGCAAGAGCAGTCTCATCCACGGATTGTGCACCACTAAACCTGTGACGGGTTCAAAATGTATTTTTTCTCTATGTATTAAGAATGAATTTCTTAACATAGGGTACCGTGACCAAAACAACCCTTTCAGCCATAGGCATCATATTGATTTATTTTTGATGACTAGTTTCCAGGTTATTTCAGATGACTCTATACTTACAGGAGAGTGTAATGTAGGAACATATTTGTAGATGGCTCACCCAGGTTCTCACTGGGTTTACATTTTAGATTATTAAAGGATATTTCTGCTTCCCCTAAACTTAAATGTTTAATGAACTCATTAGTTTTATGTGTGGATTCCATCTTCTTGTCCTATACACCATAATACATGTAGTTATTCTGGTCAATATTCATCTCCATTTTTTTTTTGACAATGTCTTCAACTCAATTAGTTCCCCATGATCTTGGCTCTTTTGAAAAAATGCTGGCCCAATGGTTCCATTGGTTTGTCTGATATTTTCTTTTAGTTATATTGAGATTATCTACTGCCAGTATGAAGAGAGTTCAGATGATATAACACTCTACAGTGCACATAGACTTCACTTCTTCTTGGGATTATTTTTAGGCCTTGTATACTGTTGAATACTATTGAAAGTAGACTCCCAAAGGAAACAGATGTTTCTGAGCGAAAGAGAAGAAACATTTTGTCATTGATAATATGGCTTCCATGCCTTGAAAAACACTAGACTCTGACCCTAGGAGTGGGATCTGATCAAATATTCTATCTTGGAGGGAAATTTTTCAGATGACTCTGCTCTAGCAGAATTGGTTATGGTTTAAAATCTACAAGCCTCTTCAAACATCCAATGAGAAGCTACTAATTGACTATGCATTTGAACATTTATTTGTCTAAGATGGTAACTGACAGAATCCTCAATTATAAACATTGTTGTTCACATTTGTGATCATGTTACCCTTTTCTGTTGCATTTTAATACTATATCAATATGTCATTTTTGTTTACTGTTTTCTGATTTGCTTTAGTGTTCATTTATACATCTTCCCAATTACAGTATATGCTCTGGTCTTCCTAATGGAGTTTTTGTGTATCTAGTCTTCTTCCTGTATTTTTTTAATGGCATCATTTATTTTGTTAAACATGTTACAGGTTTATCTTTATTGTCTGTCTGGGAAAGTAATGGATTTTATATTTTTATGAAATTGCAAAACAGTAAAAGTGACATTAAAAAGTTTAAAATCTGCTATTGTGTAATGCAAACTCATTTCAAGAAAATCCTTCACATTTCTAGGAAATATAAAAGAGGAAGAACATACTGTTTTAATAATCTTTCCAAGTCTTGAGTAAAACTTCACTCTGGTTTTTCAGGGAAGACAATGAAATACTCCATCTTGCATATTTCCTTGAAGACATTTGGATAGGAGAGTTTTTCACAGAAATTAAAATGTTGGGGTTACTAGGAGGTTATGTCTACATATTCACACACTTTTATGTAATAACCAAAGTTGGCTTTATTTTTACCAATGCTTCAAAGAATTTCTGTCTAAAATGGAGATTTTTTTTTTTTAGATTTCTCTTGGGAATCTTGAACATTTCCCTCCCATACTACCTCTATGATGAAAGACAACCTGCAAAACTTAAGGGAAGCATAATAAAAACAAATGAAGATGAATTATATTTATATAAATTGCCAGCAAACAATTAAAAAGGGTACTGTAGTGTATAAAAAAAAAAACAAAATTCTCAAGAAAAAAAATGTAGGTAGTTAACAGCCATTTTGAAAAAAAAGTTACTTAAAAATAATAAGACCCATACATGATTGAAGCAGTCAAAATTCTAGCAAGAATAACAACACAAATGATTCCCCACTCCTCACTGATAATCTATTGACAGTGGGTAGCTGCTGAGGGAGGAAGAATGATTTTCCTGTAATGTGTGACCACAAAGAATTCTCATGATCCAGTGGATGATCTGACACCCACATACCTGTGTGCAACACTCTCTGAACTTAGTTGTCAAAAAGTAAAAAATACATGAATCTGGAAAGAAAAGCATGTTGGACAAAAGAAGGGAAAGTTAGTATGATTATATTTTATTGCATTTATTGTGGAATTCACAGATATAAAAAATAAAATGAAGGGTAACTTAATGGGATGGCATTTAATGGGTTAGAAGTCAATGTGCAGATGTAAATATTTATTCTCTACAGAGCCAATGAAATTCTGATTAAAATCACCAATAGTTTTGAAGAAATGGGAAAGCTAATCGTCAAACTCATAAATTGCAAACAACCTATCATAGCCAAAATTATGTTGGAAAACCATACAAATCTTTTCTCAATTACACAACTTTCAAATTCAGACTTAGAAAATGCCAAGTTGTTTTCTATTGTTTGTAGTATTTATATTACTCTCAGCAATATATGTAAATGCGTGTCCAACTTTATCAATCAAATTTTGTTTTCCAAGAAGGCTCAACAGAATTCTAGTCGCTTTACCTCATTCAACTTCACCCTTAACTCAGTTTTTTCTGTGTTCCAACCTCTCAGAGGTATAGTTATTCTGATTATCACTCCTGGAAATCTGTGAGTATTCACATCTCTGAATCAGATAGGTGTTTCCTATGTTTTTCACTCTGTCAAGAATTTATCATCAAGTTATCTAATTTTCTATTTATCTATCATCTCTCTTTCTCACCCATCATCATCATTTAGGTAGATAGCTATTATTTATCTAATCTTTATCATCATTCTCACCATCCCACTACCATATGAAGATTTATCCATTTATATATAAATATATAGACGCATACATGCTCTTACATACACATTCATGCATATATATGGATATGTGTATTCATGAAGTGTGGGTTCAACTCAATACAGTTCTTAAAATCACTCATTTAAACAGAAAAAAGCCCCTAATTTCCATTTTTTTGAAACAGCCAACATGAAATCAATGTATGTGATGTTACACAAACACAGAAAACAGACTTAAAAAATATGAGGCTGTTGGGAAAATAAGATGCATCTAATAAATTAAGGTTTAAAGATGAAAGAATGATTTCTTCACTTGGTAATATGTGGGACACACATCTGAATATTTCCTCATTTTATTAAAATGAGGACTTGGTTAAATCAAATGAAAAATGTAATCTATTTTTTTCTTTAAATTCTTGATGGAGAAGAGGTATCTCAAAAGATAAAAAAAATAATGAAAACCAAGTAAGATAAAAGAAAGAAAAGTCAAGAGTTAAATAGAATTAGAGAATTGAATAGTGGCATGTATAGGCTTAAAGTAGGTTTCTCTGGGAGGTAGTACCTATGATGTTATTCTGCTGTGGAGACTAATCGGCAGACTTTGTGAGCAACAGAGAGATTGCACGAACTATGTGTACAATAAGTCATAATCCTGAAAATTAGACAAGAGGTGCAGACTTAGGCATGCCCTCTGTCTCTCTAAATTAAATGCTCCTCAGAGGACAGCAACCCTAATATAGTTTTTGTTTGTTTGTTTTTAGAACTTCTATAGATTATATTAAATAAATTATGTCCTCATAGTTAAAATTGCTAAATGAAACAAGAAAATTAATGTATTGTAATTGGGCATTCAATGTGCCATGTTTAAAACTAAAGTTTTAAAATAATAGCAATTCAAAAAGATCAATTTTCTTTGCTTTCTATCTTTCTACCATGAAATATGAAGTGGAGAGCCAAAGTATATATATATAATTACCAAAACTACACTTTTAATTATAAAACATAATATTAGAATGCAAATCTTAGTAGACAAAATAAAGAGCTGATTATCACAAGAGAAGTATTTGGGGACATGTTAGAAAATCTTGCTGAGCACAACAGGAAGCAAATGGGAATTATTGTCTGTCAGAAAAAAAGATCCTGAAAATGAATACCACTGCTAAACAATGTGAAGAACAACTTAAACTCTATTGTGATAAAAGACAAATCTATACAAAGAAAGAACACAGGGTCTCAGCCAGACCTCAGAGGACATTAACAGAATCACTTAATTGTAATGAATCAAATGAGGATTGTGTGTAAGGAGGCAACATTATCTTTCAAGGAGATTCAAGAACTAAGCCACCAAATCATTAATACCAGCAGGTGGCACTAGAGCAATGCCTAAAGAGTCAACTCCAGGAAGGGGGAAAAGAAAAAAATTTCCAAGAGAAGGATGAAATACAAGGATGCATGCATTATTTCTATGAAATTGTGATTATAAAACAATAAAATAAATGAACTAAATATAGGAAAGCACAAGAAATACCTCAATATAGTCATATTATCTAGGGTCAAGGGTCACTTTTGTAATGATCCCAGATCCTTAGATTCAGAATATTGGCTAAGTGACTCATTGCCTTTGCAGATTTTAAAAATGAATATAGTTGATTTTTCCAGCTTAGCCATTAGAAAGAGTTAACTCACAGTAAAAAAATATACATGAATTACATATGGTTTATTTCTCAAATGAATGAACATTTAAAAAAATAAAAAATAAAATTAAATATAAATTTGAAGCATTATGTATACATTTATATTTGCTATATATACATATATACATATATACATATATACATATATACATATATACATATATACATATATACATATATACATATATACATATATACATATATACATATATACATATATACATATATACATATATACATATATACATATATACATATATACATATATGCATATATACATATATACATATATACATATATACATATATACATATATACATATATACATATATACATATATACATATATACATATATACATATATACATATATACATATATACATATATACATATATACATATATACATATATACATATATACATATATACATATATACATATATACATATATACATATATACATATATACATATATACATATATACATATATACATATATATATATATATATATACTTATATATTTTAGCTAGAGTTGTAAAACTGTATATTATAAATGTATATGATAAATATAAATGACACATTTTCATAGATACCATGTAGTATTGAAAGTGAAATAATGGATAAAATACAAAAACTCTAAAAAACAATGATGGAAATGACAGGCCACTAGACGACTTAGTGGATAATGTTTTTTACAGCCAAGGTCAAACATCTGGATTACATCCCAGGACCTACAAGATAAAAAGAGAAATGGCTCACAACGGTTGTCTTGGCCTACCATACATGTGCTCAACCATGCATGTGCTACAACACACACACACACAGACACACACACACACACACACACACAGAGAGAGAGAGAGAGAGAGAGAGAGAGAGAGAGAGAGAGCCAGAGAGACAGAGAGAGAGACAGAGAGAGATATTTTCAAGCAAAAGTAATTTTTCTTAGAGTCAGATGTAAAATTCATTCTAATACAAAGTCCACCTTGGGTATAGTTACTATATAATTAAATAACGAACATTCTGTTACGCAGATAGTTTAATTTAGAGTTATAGGTACTTAATTAGCTAGCATTAGGACATATAAAGAACAAATTTAAATATTCAGCAGAAATACACAGAATTGCTAATATAATTTCTCAAAACTGAAAACTTATGTCATTATAAAGGTTTTTATACTGGTTTTATTATACATATAATAATAAAAAGGAATAGAGATATTTGATCAAGGAAATGAAAAAGATTAATTTAATGAACAGAAAAATGAGTGGTATTTTCAAACTTCCATGACTATATATTAACTATTTAATTTCCTCAATAATAGCAAAAAATAAACATTATTATTTATGCTATATTAAAGACACTTGAACTGAGAAAATATTAATTGTTTGACCTGATTTTCTGAGCTTTCTTAAAGATTTAATTAATTGACAGAGCTATGGTTTGAAATTAAGTTCCACATTCTTCAGTTTTAAATGTTTGTCATTTTGCATGTCAATCCCACACACACACATTTACACCCATATATAGAATACATATTTTTCTGTCATATGATCAACATATGCATACAAAGTTATCAAGCAGTACTTAACATATGGAAGAAATGGACCTCATACAGACATGTTCTTCAACCACAATGAATAATTAAGTTAATAATAACAGAAGTATTGGGGAGAGTGGGCAGCCTTGTAGTCTAGTCCCTGATTTTAGTGGTGTTGCTTCAAGTTTCTCACCATTTGGTTTGATGTTGGCCACTGGTTTGCTATATATTGATTTTATTATGTTTAAGTATAAGCCTTGAAATTCTCATCTTTTCAAGATTTTTAACATGAAGGGGTGTTGAATTTTGTTCAAGAATTGACAAATGTGATCTCATGAAATTGCAAAACTTCTGTAAGGCAAAGAATACAGTCAAAAAGACAAAATGGCAACTGACAGATTGGGAAAACATCTTTATTAACGCTACATCTGATAGAGGGCTAGTATCCAATATATACAAAGAACTCAAGAAGTTAGACTCTAGAGAATCAAATAATCCAATTAAAAATAGGATACAGAGCTAAACAAAAAATTCTCAACTGAAAAATAACGAATGGTTGTGAAGCACCTAAAGAAATGCTCAACTTCCCTAGTCATCAGGGAAATGCAAATCAAAAACCTCTGAGATTCCATCTCACACTAGTGAGAATGGCTAAGTTCAAAAACTCAGGTGACAGCAGATGCTGGCAAGGATATGGAAAAAGAGAAACACTCCTCCATTGTTGGTGAGAATGTGAACTGGTACAACCACTCTGGTAATCAGTCTGGTGGTTCCTCAGAAAATTTGATATAGTACTACCTGAGGACCCAGCTATACCACTACTGGGCATTTACCCAAAAGTAGCTCAAACATCTAACAAGGACACATGCTCCACCATGTTCATTGCAGCCTTATTTATAGTAGCCGGAAGCTGGAAAGAACCCAGATGTCCTTCAACAGAGGAATGGATACAGAAATTGTGGAACATATACACAATGGAGTACTACTTGGGTATTCAAAGCAATGACTTCATGAAATTTCTAGGCAAATGGATGAAATTTGAGGCTATCATCCTGAGTGAGGTAACCCAGTCACAAAAAACACTCACTGATGTACTCACTGATAAACAATACTAGCCTGGTTCAGAATACCCAAGAAACTATTCATAGAACTTATGGAGCTCAAAGAGAAGGAAGGCCAGAATGTGGATGCCTCAGTCCTTCTTAGAAGGGAGAACAAAACACTCATGGGAGGAAATAAAGCAACAAATAGAAGAGCAGGTATTGGAGAAAAGACCATCTAGAGACTTCCTCACCTGGGGATCCACTCCATATGCAGCCAATAAACCCAACCCCTATTGCTGATACCAAGTAGTGCTTACTAGTAGGACATCGATATGGATGCCTCCTCAGAGGCACTCACAGAGCCACACTGATATGGAGGAGGATGCTTGCAGATAATCATCAGACTGAACAGTGGGACCCCAATGAAGTATCTAGAGAAAAGACTGAAGGAACTGAAAGGATCTGCAACCCCATGGAAAGAAAAAAAAATGATCAACTAACCAAAACCACCACAGCTCCCAGAGACTAAAACACCAACCAATGATTTCACAAGGAAAGACCCATGACTTCAGGTGCATATGCAGCAGAGGATAGCACTTTCTGGAATCAATGGGAGGAGAGGCCTTTGTTCTAGGGAAGTCATTTTCCCAGTGTAGGTGAACACCAACAGCGGAGGTGGGAGAGGGAGGACCATCATGGAAGCAATGAGATGAGGAGGGGGATAGAATTGGGGGAAGGGGATAACATCTGAAATATAAGTGCAGAGAATATCCAATAAAAAATTAAAACATAACAGAAGTATTAACTAAAATATCACAAAGTTAAGAAATTACATGTAACTTACAAAACAACCAAAAACTTATTTAACTTAAACTTACAAAAGATTAAATTATTGCAAGAAGTAACATGTTACGTGTCCTAGTTTCTTCTCTAATGTTTTGGTCCGTAATAAAACACTGCGTGAAAGCAATGTGTGTGGGGAAAGGACTTCAACTCCTGGGACACCAGGACTTAAGGCAGGAACTTAAGAAGAAGCTGAGGCAAAGGCTGCTGTATTTGCCCATGTATTTTTAGGTTGTAGCCTGCTGATCCCTGTTCTAGGATGAAGATTCTTAATCTAGTGCACACTGTTTAACTTCACTTTTATTGATGCTTTTGAGATGCTATAATTTCCCTTTTAGTCCATCACCCATAAGAAGTGGTGGAAAAGAAATGATAGCGGTGAAGCAGACATGTCCAGAAACGTTCTTCTTTGGACCAACTCCCATCTGTGTTGTCCAGAAATCATCAGTTCGGTTCACCAGTTTGCAGGATCCAACCTTCACCCAAGTGAGCTTTTAACTGTAGACTCTCATTATACAGTACAGAGAACTGTAACTGCATGCAGAGATATTCTGTTGTTTCCTTAAACACTTTCTCCAAGGCACTACACACTTCTCGCAAACACTTGAGGGATAGATCAGCAGTCCAGTTCAGTAGAGTCAGAGTAACAAACACAAATTTGCACAGTGGCACCACCTAGCAAAGACAGCCAGGCCTCAGCCTTGGCATGAGTCAGCAGGAGGGACCAGGAGGGATGTCAAGAGAGGTTCTCAGCTGTATCTCTCTCAGTGAAG
Source organism: Micromys minutus (assembly GCF_963924665.1). Taxonomy (NCBI): domain Eukaryota; kingdom Metazoa; phylum Chordata; class Mammalia; order Rodentia; family Muridae; genus Micromys; species Micromys minutus. The sequence continues at coordinate 14,765,329 of NC_137963.1, read as the reverse complement.
CTAAGATCAGCAAAGAAAAAGTTAAGATCAATTAAGAAGAGTGGTTTTGTTGGGATAGGCGTGGCCTTGTTAGTCATTGGGGTTGGGTTTAGAGGTTTCAGAAGTTCATGACAGGTACAGTTTCTCATCTCTCCTCCTCCCTCCTCCTCCTCCTCCTCCTCCTCCTCCTCCTCCTCCTCCTTTTCCTCCTTCTCCTCTTCCTCCACGTCCTTCTCCTTCTCCTCCTCCTCCTCCTCCTCCTTCTTCTTCTTCTTCTTCTTCTTCTTCTTCTTCTTCTTCTTCTTCTTCTTCTTCTTCTTCTTCTTCTTCTTCTTCTCTCTCTCTCTCTCTCTCTCTCTCTCTCTCTCTCTCTCTCTCTCTCTCTCTCTCTCTCTTGATCAGAAGAGATTACAGAAGATCTGTGGATCAGGATGTGACTCTTAGGTCCTTTTCCAGCACCATGCCTGCCTGCCTGCTGCCACACTCCTTGTCATAAGGATAATGGACTAAGCCTCTTAAACTGTAAGCCAGCTCCCAATAAAATGTTTTCTTTTATAATAGTTGTCTTGGTCATGGAGTCTCTTCACAGCAATAGAACATTGACTAAGACACCAATTTCTCTCTCTTTCAAATATATAGACTCAATTTCTTTCATTGTTGTTGTTGATGGTGGTGATGGTGGTGGTGGTGGTATGTCTGTGTGTGTTTGTGTATGATTTTGTGTGTTCCTATAACATACACATTTACTGTAGAAGGCCTTATGTCTCTTGTGTGGATTGATACAGAAATTAAGTTGCTTAATCAATACAGTAATTGGTAGCAAGTTTAGTTAGCACTTTTGCCTCTCCCCAAAAATGAATAGTACTTTTGGCTTTGTGGTTTTAGCTAGCTAGAAAATTGTGACTAGAGGTTGAGTAGATGAAAGACAACACAGCACAAAAACATTTGGTAGAATGCTTTCATGCATATGTGTGATATATTTTGAATTCTTTTGCTGACAAGGCACAGCAAGAAAGAGATGACATTATAATGGCTGAGAAACTTGTATTTATATATTTAGGAAAAACATATATCACCAATCAAAATAAAAAGACAGAAAGTCTTACACAGTTCAAAGGAGTCTATGGGGGATGTTGAAAAAAGGAAAGGGAAGTGGATATGTCATTATATTTTAATTTTATAAAGGGAATTTAAAGTGGGAAAAAAAGAGAGATGTCTTACACAGAAAAATTTTTCAGTTTGGAAATTCAAAATAAATAAGGATTTAAGTGAATCTAGAATTTGATGGAATTAAAAAGTCTTAGATTTCAAGCAGGTGAATGATAAGGAACAAAAGTGCTTTGGACAATAAAAGAACAGTTAATAGACAGAGTCAGCTTTGAACAGTGTGAGTCACTGAGTCAGTAAGCATCATCTTGAAAGAGCTTCCTGCTGTGAGCTTATTGTTACAGATAACCTCAAGATTGTTGGCAGGCTACAAGGAAAGTGCACCAGTCAGCCTGCGGGGAAGAAGCAGTGAGACAAAGAAAATGGAAGAACCGTGTCTGGGACATAATTTTGAGAGTACTCACTGCTATATGAAACTGATTAGAATCGAATAATCCTAAGTCCATGATGTTTTTGAGGCAGCAGCATTGCCAAAACCCCTCCATGTTCATCCAAAAGCCCGCAAGTGCTTGGCAAACCTTGAAACAACCTTTGGCCTGAAAATGGGCCACAATGCCTGGGTAGCTCCCAAGAAGGGCATTTCTCAACAGCCACTTCAAATGGGACCAAGAGTTTAATGAGCAGAAAAGAATCTCCTAGTTGGGAGCCCTAAGCCACAGAGAATGGTGCTTGTGGAAGTCTTGCTCCAAGAACTAAATTAGAGTGTATCAACAAATTTTCTCAGGTCTCCACAGAACTTTATAATACCCCAGGGAGCTTTCAACATTACTAATTGTCCCGGATCTGATATGCATCCCCCCTTTATTTCCTTTCTGAATAGATACCCAGAAGATGGGTACCATTTCTATCTAATGGAGAAGACTACACATTCAATGATATCTTTGGTCTGGTGATGGATAAGATGATTTGGTGAGGCTTTGGCTTATTCTCTTTGCCATGAGTCTGACATATTGCTGTATAGTGATCAATAATTAGATGAACACTAAATTACCAGGGTGGAGATATAGCTCAGTTGTTAGAGTACTAACCTGGCATTCACAAAGCCCTTGGTTTTCTCCCCAGCACTGCATAATATGGGGAGTTTTTGACACATGTCTGCTATTCTACTATTCAGGAGGCTGAATTCGACAAAACAGCACTTCAGGGCCATATTTGATTATAGAATAAATTTATAATCAGTCTAGCTACATAAGAACATGCCTCAGCAAAAAGAATGAAGATTAATATTAAGTACCACCCAAAGCATAAACAGTGTAGTGAGTTTTATAAATATGGTTTCTTTCCAGTTTGAGGATGCAACTAAACTCGTTCTCAATTTTCATTGCAATCGACTGACAGTACACAAAGAACATGAGAAGTTATGCATGCTATTTCCAAGTCTTGCCTCTAAATCTTTCAAGTTATCCCTTATAAACCTCCTTTTCCATTGTCTGGTGCTAGATGCCATGACTCCACAGAAGGTTTCTAAGACTAAGAAGTTGGACCATTACATAGAAGAAGCATAGGTCCTTGACTGACAACTTGCAGCACCCCTTCTTTTTTGACAACCCCCAGAAATGATGATGTGAAATAATAATGAACCTATACCGAGTCTTGACATTCAGACACAAAGTTTCTTGTTACATAATTTAAATTCCCTTCTTTGGTGACACCACATGTTACCTTCCCACTCAGGTACCAACAAAACACTGGGGGTGATAGTTTGAAGATCTGTAAAATTAATCCCTTTTGTGTCATATATTTAGAAAACCCTATCAAGGGTTGTGTCCGAGAATCCAATGTTAACTGTAGAATGAAAGTTGTCCTTGGCAAATACAGGAAAGGAAAAAGAAGAGGTTCCTATTGCCATTGCTTTGGAACCTGAAGGGAATGTTATTTTGCCTTACAATGGTCACAACCACTTTTAGGATGAGACATTGGTGATTTATTTTTTACAGAACTTATATAGGTAGAGTGATGTGCAAAACTAAGTAGTTTTTAGGTCCTATTCAGAAAGTTTTCCAGAAGGAAGAAAGTATCTCACCTTGTACTTGTGGTACACACATGGGTGTCCAAAGAATAAAAGTAGATCCCCAGGGAGTTGTCAGAATGGAGCTAGACAAGGTTAGGGTCAAGGAGAGTGCACAGAGGATGTACAACATGGCTATCTAGGGAGTGTGGAAAAGTTCAGAGAGAAAGCAAGCAATTAAGCATGAGAGAGACAGAGAAATGATGAATCTGGATGGATTAGTCTTATGCTTGATATTTAGGCAATAAGAAGTCAGTCAGAAATGAATAAGAAATAACCTTTTTCTTTATAACCTTTTAACTAAGAAGAATTTAATATAGAAAGAAGCTTATGGTAAGTATTATGTACTACAAAGTAGTTGAGAATATTCTGTACTGGAAAATCATTAAACAATATTACTTATGTCATACAATTTTAGTTATTATTCATATTATAGTATAGCATGGCATAATCAAATTTTATGCAAGCACAGAGGATAATAAGTTTCTGCCATGATCCATAGTTCCAAAGGCCACTGTATAAGACTCCGTAAGATAATTATTAGAAAACTGTCCTGGAAACCAGTTTTTTATATCCTTAAATGGAAAACTAATCTTTAAAGTATCAAAATAAATACTGTATGAATGTTTTGCCAATTTTATCACCAGCAATATAGTCAGTCATACAAGTATGTCTACCTCAGTACAAAGTAATTTTATTTTTCTTTTAACATATCTCATAGAGCAGAAGCCTTGCAAACTCCAGAAAACAAGCAAATTAGAAAATTATAACATGCTTGCTTTTGCCACTTTCTTCTCAGAATAAATGGATACCTACCTATACTAGGCTCTTCTGGTTGACAGGAGACCTGTTTACATCTTGAGTTTTCTGCAAGGTGACAAATATGAGTCTATTTTCATTTTCCTACATACAGACAGCCAGTGAGACCAGCACCATTTATTGAGATGCGTTCTTTGTTCCACTGTATATTTTTGGCTGCTTTGTCAAAGATCAAGTGTGCATAAGTGTGTGGTTTCATTTCTGAGTCTTCAATTTTATTTCATTGATCAAGTTGTCTGTCTCAGTACCAATAACATGCAGTTTTTAATCACAATTTCTCTGTAGTAAAGCTTGAGGTCAGGAATGCTGATTCCTCCTACCGTTCTTTTATTAAGAATTGTTTTTGTTACTCTGTTTTTTTTTTTCCTGTTCCAGATGAATTTGATAATTTCTCTTTTTTACATGTCCTTGAAGAATTGGAGGAGGGTAGTTGATGAGGATTTCATTAAATCTGTAGATTGCCTTTAATAGGATGGCCATTTTTACTATGTTAATTCTGCTAATCTATGAGCATAGGAGATCTCTCCATTTTCTGAGATCTTCTTCATTTTCTTTCTTGAGAGACTCGAACTTATTGTCATACAGATCTTTCACTTGTTTGGTTAGTATTACCCCAAAATATTTTTTTATTATTTTTGGCCATTTTTAAATTAATTTTTTATTGGATAATCTCTGTATTTACAATTCAGGTATTTCATTTTGAGAGTTGAAATCTCAAATTTTCCTGATCTAAGGGAAAATGCCCAGTAGAGGGAGCCAACCACTATTAAGAGCATTTTCCTTAAACTGAAAAATTTATTCACTCAAAACAATGGAGCGGAGTAGATATTTTCATCAGGGATTTGGGAGCTGGGAAAATTGAAGATTGTTGTTTTCCTAACCTGAGCAAATAATCATGATTGGGCACTTAGTCATTATAACACAAAGACAGACTTACTATTTCTTTACCATTGTCTCATGATTTCTCACCTGTAAACCTAATGATAAAGTAGCAGACTCTCATAAAATCAGACCCTCTTTGTGCTTAACCACCATTTCCTTCAGCCCTAAGGAGGCACATAAGTCTTAACCAAGTAGAAAGAAGCCAAAATGTTTGACTCTCACAAAAACTATCCTCCTCTTCCTTTATGGACAGAAGAATTGATCACAAATAGAGGATCCAGAACATTAAAAAGTGCAGATTTCTTTACATAAATGAATATACAACTCCTCAAATATAAATATAAATAAAACACACTTGACAAATAGAAAGAAACTATGAATAAACTGGGTAGATCAAAACAATATAATGAAAAATTCAGTTGACTTTTAGGTTTGTAATTAATTGATGGATTTGGCAGATTATTTCTCTTGCCAAGCTTCTACTCCATTGTCTTTGCAATGACTGAGAAGATGTCTAGTTTTGAAGTTTGAAAATAAATTGTATACATGCAAATCTAGGTACATCCCAACACAAAATGTTCCTCAGAAAAAAACTAGGGCAAGGGAAAAAAAATAAAGACCACCTCTCTATTGTCTTTGATCTCACAGTAGGATAAATGACAGTTTTGCAATACATCAATACATCAAGCATACTGAAGTCCCAATTCTGTCCCCTTCTAGTTACCTGAATTTGGATTTGCCAGTAATCCATAATTGGCTATGTAGATTTTCCCCCCTTGAAAACAATAGGCAGGAAAGCTGGCTCATTTAAAGTGCTTACCCTGCAATTATGAGGGACGGAGTTTGAGTCTCAGAACTCACGTAAAATAAGATGCTGGGTGCAGCTGAAGAAATCTAGGTGTGGGGAAGTCATTCATCTAGTGCCAGTAGATCAGCCCTAAAAACATATAGACAGGAAATATATGGTTCAAGTATGTATGTATATATGGATTTAGGTATGTATAGGGAGATATGCGTATGTATTGGAGGGAGAAATAGAAAGCGAGAGAGATGTTGTAATTACAACCTCTCAAAAGGCCCAGTATCATGGTTTCAGCTTTTAATCTAAGCTATGGAAGATGGAAACATCCGAGAAGCCAGAATATCCGATTTGATGGTGCAAAAGGAATGAAAGAACCTGTTCAAAACTAAATAAGTAAATATGTCAGTGAACAATGCCTGATAACATCTTTTGGCCTCCACGTACAGACATGGGCAAACATGCTAGCATACTCAAACAAAAAGAAAGAAAAAAGAAAAACAAGTAAAACATCTACGTGCTAGCACTTAAGAAAGATGGTGGGGGGGGGAGCGTGATGGTACAGTGGCAAGTATCAATGACAATTATTTCCCACATCTGACATGTTTTTTATTGAAGAACTTTGTTTTAAAAAAACAAAATAAATGTACAAATTTTAAGCATTTTTGCATAAAAGTGTACGAATACATTTTTGTCATTGCTTGGCTTATTTTTTTCAAAGGTTTGATAGTGTGCATTAAGATCTTACTAGTTACAATGAGCATAAAGTACATGTAAAATAGGAAGTAACCTGGAATTAGTCAAAGTTCTCTTAGTGTGTAAGGAGTAAACATAATGGGTTTTTCTTTTCTTTTTTCTTTTCTTGAACTTCACACAGTCTGTGAGTTGTTTCTGGGGTGTTCAGAGCTTTCTGGGGTTAGTATCCCATTATCAGTGACTGCATATTATGTCTGTTCTTTTGTGACTGGGTTATCTCACTCAGGATGGTATTCTCTATATGCATCCATTTTCTTAAGAATTTCATGAAGTCATTGTTTCTGAAAGCTGAGTAGTACTCCACTGTGTAAATATACCACAAGTTTTGTATCCATTCATCTACTGAAGAACATCTGGGTTCTTTCCAGTGTCTGGCTATTATAAGTAGGGCTGCTATGGACATTGTGGTGCATGTGTCTTTGTTGTATGTTGGGGCGTCTCTGCCCTCAGACTAACACTGGGACACAACACTGTAATCAGTGCTCTCCTGCAGGGCTGTCATCTTCATCTTCATGTGACTGGTCAGAAAACTGAGCGCGAGGAAGTTGATCAGGGCTGAGGCTTTCAAAATAAATGTCTGACTTGAACAAAATTGTTCTCTTGATCTTGTGTCCCCTTTTTGTCTTTTCAGTTGTGATAGGCTACATACCAGACAGCCAAAGGGCAGTTCCTTCAGTTGGGTGCTGTGGCCTCAGCAGCCCCGGTGTCAAAGCTAAAAGCCTGCATTCTTCTTTTTTTAAATGTAATTTCTTGTGTTTTTCTCCATTCAATATTTTTATTTACATGGTAAATGTTATCTACTTTCCCCCCAAACCCTCCTATCCCACCCCTCTGCTTCTATGAGGGTTCTCTCCACCTATCTACCCACTCCCTCCTGCCTCCCCTCTCTGGCATTCCCCTACAGTGGGGCAACAAGTTTTCATAGGACGAATGCCTAGACTCCCATTGATGCCCGGCAAGGTCATCCTCTGCTACATATGTAGCTGGAGCCATGGGACCTTCTATGTGTACTCTTTGGATGGTAGTTTTGTCCTGGGAGATCTGGGGGTTCTGGTTGGTTGATATTGTTTTTCCTATGGGATTACAAACCCCTTAAGCTCCTTCAGTCTTTTCTCTAACTCCTCCATTAGGGACCCCATTCTCAGTCCAGTAGTTGGCTGCCAGCATCTGCCTCTGTATTTGTCAGGCTCTGGCAGATCCAAGCCTGCATTCTTCCTCTGCTCAGTTTGTCTCCTACAGTGAATGCATGCACTAGCCCCAAATACCCACTAGATGGTGATGAAGTTCTAGCTTTAATTTAATTTAGCTTTTTACCATGTGAATTAAAGAAAAAAATACTTACTATGTCCACAGACTTAAATCTGTACATAAACCCCAGATTGAGGGGGGGGGTCATACTCTTGTAAAAATTCTTCTTAAACTTTTAATGTGAACTCTGAAGTCTTGGTTACCTTGCTTAAACAAGACCTGGCTAAATTCTCCAGCTAATGCTCTTCTATAGACAAGAACCTCTCTGCTCAGGAATGAGCAGAGAAATGCCTGGCTTCTGCTCCCTGTTCTTTTAAGGAAGACACTGGATTAACAGTAGGCCTCACAGCTGCTGTCAGACCACAGTACATTCCAGTTATTTTGTTGATTCCTGATACTAAATTTTGTCCATCATGCATATCTATACATGTCAATTTGGTTAAGACATAAGGCATAATGATGAGGTTGACAGTAACCTCTGTATAGTCTCTTATATTTTGTCAAGTATGTCCTTTGCTTCATATTCAATATGGTTCAATAACAGATAATAGGTTATGCATTCAATTCCACAAAAGAAAATAGTCTCCAGAAACCAAATGAAACCCCAAGAGCCCACAAGCTTTTTATTTAAAATATCAAAACTTAAGAGACAGGTATACTGGCGTATACACCTGTAATTTCAGCTACTGCTAAATCTGATGCTGGCAGATTACAAGTCTTAGAACAGACTGGGCAAATTGGTAATATCTGGTCTCAAAACAAAGAACACAGAAGCAAGAAACAAAGTTAGATAGAACTTCAACTTCAGCCTTCTAGTTGTTTGATTACTAGTATCAAGTCACTGTCAATTTTTACAAGAGGCACAAATATGTTTCTCTTGTAGCCTAAGATGCATTGATATTAACAGGAATTTGCATTCTATTCCACCTCCTTTTTCAAGGCTTCTGAATTTCTCCTTTCTCCAAAGTCTAGATCCAGCAAGGAAAACAAACCTGTTTCCTCCCTCCCTCCCTGCCCAGCCCAGCCCAGCAATAAATGGTGTGGGAGGAAGGAGAGTAGACATTGTATCTCATGTTCCCACAGAATACTCAGTGGAAGGGAGAACCATGACAGTCTCATCTAACAGTCCGTTTTACATCTAAGAAATCCAAGCAAAGACAGAGTGGAAATATTCCTATAGGTGATGCCATGGGGTAGTATGAGGTGACCCTACTTTTCTTTAAAGTGGCCTATACCTTGATGTTTAGTTTGGGAACAGTGCTCATTTCAGTTGCATTCTCTTTAAAATACCATCCAGTTTAAAGTTTTTATCAACAAGTCTACCCCTTCCCATACATACATGTGACCTGTGTTAGCATCTTCCAGTTATTTTGTGGGAAACCCAAAGGCCGTTAGCTTCCCATACTTATTTGTCTCGTTCGTTTTGAGATAGGGGCTCCTGAAGTCCAGGCCACCTTTAAACTCTAAGTAGTCCAAATCTTGGTTGTCCTGCCTTCACGTTCCTTGTGTTGGGATTGCAGATGTATACCACCCTCGTAGGTATATTCTGTAGAGGAGACTAAACCAAGAACTTATAGATGCTTGACAAAATCTCTAAGCTGAGCTATGTCCTTATCCCTATTTGTCATCTTTTATTGTAACCACAGCAATGCACTAGAGTTACCTTTCTTCTTGACCAATTTCTGCGTGAAAAAGAGCAACCCCTGGGAAAAGAATTAAATCCAAATTAAGTAAGCATCTTTGTAACTGTATAGCCTATTGTCTTCAGCAAATAGTAGGTGATGAATAAAACATGGCTAAATATAATTACACTGCTTAGAATAAGGCTGGCACATCAAAACATACCTGGAAAGGCACTGGCAAAAACTGAAAGTAGATGACATAGAAAAGCCACATATTGAAACATATTTAAAGTTTAAAATCTACCCAAAATTATAAAATATCCCAAATCTTTTCGAACTCTGACCCTCAAGACCCCCCCCCCCCCAGTCAGGGGAAGGCAGAGATAAACTAAGGACTCAGCTATGCAGCTTTTACTAATTTAGTAGATATTTATTAAGTGCTCTTCAAGTAGAGCTGTAATGAATTTGAGAAGAGAACCTGGGGGAAAACTCATTGAATGGAAAGATGCCTTTCCTCAGTTGCAAAGGACTTCATTAGAAGGAGAGCATTTGCCATGCTTAGGAGTTAGGATAAGGAAATCTGCCCAGTCTTCTGGATTCCTGGACATAGCCCTTCATCTCCTTTGGAGGTAAAAGGGAATTTACAGTCTTCTCGTTGGATTTTTGTTTTATAGGGGAAGACATTAAGGCACAGAGAGAAGAGATTCCCCAGACAGTAAGTGACAGAGTCAGGGTCAGAAACCAGGTCTTCTGACTTACAGCCCAGTGCTCTTCAGCACACGGCTGTCATAATCCACCACACACCTGGAGATTCTTTGCTTTCAGACTCCAGCCACTACTTAGCTTTCTCTGCCTGGAAAGCAGCCAAGTGCCTTGAACTTCTCTATGTTACCATTCTGACCTTTGCAGAAGGGGGATACTAAAATATTCACTTGGGGGATGGGTCATGAGGTTCTGTCAATAAATGTTTGTGATTTGTTCTGTGATATCTGGGATAGAGGGACTCCAGAAATGGGAGACCACAGTGGCCACAGTGGTGGTATCTGAGACTTCTCCAAGGTCTTGACTTTACTCTGCAGAACGAAGGAGATGCTTTAAGTGATAAACTATTCCTCATAAGCTGTATCTGTGTTGAAAACCCAGCATGAGTTCCCTGCATGCTCCCTCTCCTACAACCACAGTTATGCACCAATCCTCCTGGGTTCAGAGATGGAACTCTGGTTAAATGCATGGAATTTATTCTTAGTACTTTTCTTAATTATGGTTTTATTTTTATTTCTCTGGTGTTCTCTAGAGGAGGAGTTGGAAGAAAAGGAAAAAGAAGGAGGGGGCATGGAAATAGACTTCCAAGGTTCTTCTCTTTTTTTCCCCCTCTCCTTATTTTTGTTTTGTTTCTGAGCTGCCTGATCCCAGCAAAGTAGAGGGCTTTAACGGATCTTGCTGGGATACAAATCTCATTCCAATGAAGCCAGGGTTCAGAAGACACGTAAGGAATACAATGAAAACAGAACTTGAGGTGAAGACATTCATTATATGACTAATGAATCCTCTAGGCTGATAGACAAAGATTGAAGCTTTTATTCATCATTTAATGTAATAAACAAAGAGAGTGGGCCTCAGGGTAAAAGGGCTATTCAGTCATGCTGAGGACACGTCCAGCAAATTGCTATGTAATAACCAACTACATCGCTACTCCTGGCTGTCCACACAGATTTTCCTCTTGTATCTAATGGACCTCTGAAACTCCACACACTGTCAGCATTCTCTGAGTCAGGCAGCATCTTCTCAATGTTTATATAGATATCTTATCTTAGTGAGCAAAACTGGATGTGTGTGGTTCCTTTAATGTAAACAAGTACCAGACCACATGAAACTTAGATGTTTCATTCACAAAATGGCAAGAATAGTCCATTGTTTATTAGTATCTTGTGAACATGTCCTGGGAGAATAGAGGCAAATAGCATTGCGTAATTTAGGATAATGTGAATTCTTGGCATATGAAGATTTACACACACACACACACACACACACACACACACACACACACACAAAGACACACACACACACACATGCACACATACATCTTTTTCCCTTGGATTAAGATGATAGAGAATAGAGGATCTGTCTCATCAAGCACATTATGGTGCATGCGTATAGTCCTCAGAAAACCAGTTGTAAGGGACCAATTCTTTATGGGCTTTCATGGACCCCTTAATTTCTTGGCTTTGTTGCTTTCTGAAACTTTTAAATCATTTGACAGGAGTTATAGTCAACTTGAGCCACTAACTAGACTTGCCTATAAGACCCATGGATGCAATGTATACCTATGATCTGGTTTCTAGCTCCACAGAAATACTGAAATACTATCTACTTCTATTACCTTTGTGTGGAGAACCAGGTGAGATCAAAGCACTTTAAATAATATTTGGGATGCTGTGGTCAAGGTGGTTGCTATTTCTGGCAGCAGGGGGTTTGTGCTTTGGACCATGACATTTAAGAAGCATGAAGCCACGTTGAGCTGGGGGAGTTCCTGCTTTCCTCTGACTCGTCCTTTCACCTCTGTCCCTGAGTAGTCTTGCATGCACCCTCTGGACAAGCTCAGTTATAACCTTTCCCAGGAAGCCCACCCAGTTCTACACCCTTTTTTTCTTCCCCTTCAAGAATGGCTGTCTTTCCTAATACCAATTGGAACACTGCATCCCTATCTTCTATGTCTGGGATCAATGTTTATTACTGCCATTACTCTTACATTTTCAAAGGCTGAATATAAGCCTTTTGTGCTTGGTTTTACCTCTCAGTGTGAATTAACTTATTTAATGTTCATAAATATAAATAAATTGGCAGAGAAGTAGTATTTCATGTGCAGTTGAAGTGTCTTTGCATAATGATTCATCATGACTATGTAGGATTCCTTCTACAAGAAATTGCATAAGTAGTGAGAGGGTCTGAACCTTGGATGGGGGATCCAATTAGAAGTTTTGGATAGTGGTTCTGAAATGACTTGATTCTGTCATTCTGAATTAAGTGAGCTTATTGATTTTATTTAGAACCTGTTCAGTTCTGAAATGGCAAAGGAATATACTGTGGAAGCAGAAAGGACATTTCCACAGACTCTGAATTAGTTATAAAAGTTGTCAAAGTAACACAATGTCCGATGTCCAATGGTTTCAGTGAAGAAACTTCATGAAAAACAGCTATATCTCAAAGTCCAGCAAATAAATATATACAGATTTGTGGTACATAGGCCATTAATTGCTTTCACAAAGTCAGTGTGCTTACTTGAACCCTACTTGAACTAGCTGTTTGCTGGTTCAGTCACTACTGAGAGAAAGATTTCTTAAAGGCTTTGGGTTGCTCCCACTTCTTGTCATAGACTGATCCAAATTTTATGTCTGTTTATTACTTTGTAGCCCAGCTGGACCCCAGAAGGATGGAGTTGTGGAAAAACACAACTGCACACAGATACCGAAATGAAGCCAGTGATGTCCTGGAGGCCTAGATAAACATTTTGTCTCATAAATAAATACATTATCAGACCACACAAAATATTTCTTGCCCAGACTCCTCAGAAGTTATCTTCCAAGTAGAATTTTACGTTGTTTTTATGTTCAAAGAATCAAGAGAGTTATTGATCATGTACTGGACAACCAACCGTAACTATATGTTTCAAAATAATATAGTAATATGGTTTCATTCAGACATTAATGTAGAATCTGAACACATATAGTTCAAGTAGCCAATAATATTCCAGAGTGAATATCACCTTACAATACACAAGAAAACAGGATTGTAATGTAAGAATTTTCTATCTCAATTCTAACAAAGATATGTTCATTCTTTCCTTTCATAAACAACCATCCAAATACTTCTCATGGATCAGACACTATTCTAGGCACAGAAAACAGCTTGAAAACCTTGCTTCTTCTGTAGATCAATGCACTTACTAATCTAAGAGTTACTGACTATGTAGTTTGGACATTGTTCAGAAGTCTGAGAGAGGGAGAGGATAGTTACTTTCCTCAGTAATGAACTGGGTTCATAATAGTACATGGATGTATATAGTGTGTAGAGAAAGGGGTGGATTCATTGCTCTCTAATATCCTTTCTGCCAAGAATAAACTAAGTAATAGATTTCAGGATTTTTTGTTGTTTAATTTGTAAGTGTCAGGTCAAGTAAATTGATGGTAATTTGTAAAAAAAAAAAAAAAAAAAAAAAAAAAAGAATAAACTATTGGATGTCAAATTGTAGGCATTTGGAAGAAAAAGCATGGAGACCTTCAAAACATACTATTTGGCATAAATATATTTAAGAACAGAGGTTGTGGGGAGCTATGGCTCAGTGGTTAGAAGACTTGCAAGACCTGTGTGAAGAATAGAGTTCAGATTCTTAGGACCTCTTCTGGTTGGGCAAAACAACTGATTTGTAATTCCAGCCGAGGATGACAGGGACAGGGGAAGTCCTACTACATGCCAGTTAGATACACTAACTACATTGGCAAGATCAGCATTTGCTTGAGGACCCCTGCCTGATTGGTTAAGGAGAAAGATCTGTAGATGGGGATTGAGGATATAAATTTGCATCACCCACATACACATGGACCCATGTGGGCATATGCCATTACACATGCTCCATGAAGGCAGAAGCCACAAAAGAATAAAGGACATGTGGTAACCAACTTGTAGAACACTTTCCTGACTTCATGTCAGCTCACATGCCATGCACATTATCTCTATGTTTTGACCACGAGCTGCCAACTCTGACACCAATTTACATATATGCTTACTAGATGAACTAAAGCTTAATTTCGAGATATCCCTTTATCAAACAATATGCTTGACGAAGAAAATTCTCAAGCACGTGCTGCACAGCATACCATGGAAGAGAGAATGAGGAAGTGGGACATGGATAAACTTTAGCTTTGAATGTTCAGTCCTCTCAGCCCTATCGTCTTTCATAGAGTCTACTAGGTCTCCTCGTAGAAAATGGGGCATGATGACATTCTGAGACATAGAGAAGGATCGAGAAGAATGGGAAAAATAGAAGATTAAGGGATGATATATAATGAGAGAAAAAACAACAGGGATTAAGTAGACCTATATTTGTTCAATAGACATATAATTGATCTTAGTGTCATCCTGTTCTTCTAAAGAACAAGTCCTTTAATTCTGCACTTATTTTGGTTGCTAAGAGAATAAAGGATAGTAGTATATGGTTGGTATTTATTATGATACCTCTCTTATAACAAGCACTTTAAATCCTGCTTAAGTTTTTATGGTACAAATTGAGATAACTCAATTGCCAAACACAGAGCTAACACATAGTGCTACAATGGGGCACATACAAAGGGACAAGAGAGAAATAAAATTGGCAAAGTAATATAGCACCAGATCTTAAGTGAATGAAAAAGCCAATTCAATGGGTTAAGGTCTATCCTATTATTACTTTAAATAGACAGATATTCAATAGATTCCTGGAGGAACAGACTAGAGCAGCCAAGGGACTGCATAGGAGAGAGGCTGAGGAGTTAAACTGAAGAGTCATGAAGGCCTCTTCACTGTTCTTGTCACTTGTCTGTAACAACAGCTCATATCAAGGGTGCCTGGTAGCCAATTGTGTAAAACAGAGCCACTCTTAGCCCAAGATACACATCTTTACTCACTGTATGGTTTGAAAACACATACACATATATTTTATGATAGATTAGTGATTTGGACTCACGCCACACCATAGAGGGTTTTCTAATCTATTTTGAGTTCTAATTGGTTACAGCATGTGGAAAAATGTACAACAAATTGAACCATTAATCAAGGTAAATCAAGCTGATGTCATAGATGCTAAATATATGTCTTTCCAATAAGACTATTTGTGAAACTAGAGCAAAGGCCATTGTCAGTATTTCCACCAGACATCTGCTACTTTCTCCAGAGATTATGGCTAATCTCAAAAGCACTTGATGGTTCATCCCCAGGTCTAAATTTCCCTGACTTTCTCCCCAGATCCCAGAATAAGGAATTAAGAAAGTACAAGGCTGCTTTATCAGCCACATACTCAAATCTAGTGGGAAGGAGACCATGTCACAAAAGGGCAAGCAATATAAAAGCATGTGGTATGGATTTAAGAGGATCCTGAAATGAAATGTTCACTGGGTAGTGATAAATTAAAAGAATAAGAGGAAAGCTTAGCTGTGATACAAATCACTGTATTAGAATGTCCAGGAAAGATATAAAGTACTGAACAAAACCTCTTAAGGTAGAGAAGAAGTTGCTCAAGAATAGATGCCTAGTTAATGCCAGAGGTAACTTTAGAAACCAAGTGTCTTGACTCCTTTCATACAGAGAACTTTCTACATGACCGGATATATTGGTATCTTACTCTTTTCCACTACATTTTCCCTCTTTATTGTCACATTCATAATATTTATAAGTAACTCAATGCTAACTATATGCTGTTTAGTTAGTAGTCAATAAGCACTTGATCTCATAACTATTTGAAGTTGTTCTGATTTTTAGTCTGAATTTCTAAATGAGAAAGTGGACTCAAAGAGGTGAAGTAAGTTGACAGGGAAAGTCTGAGAATGAATAGCTCCAGAAGAGATTCAATCCCGGGAATAACAAACTATTATGCTTGTACATTTAATCATTCTGTTGGATACCATTGTTTTTATGTACACACACACACACACACACACACACACACACACACACACACACACACACATACACACACACACACAGACCTTAGTGACTCTGAGAGACATAGATGTTTACTTTTGGTAATTAAAGTGAGTTCCTTATCAAAGACCATGGAGCTGACATGTTAAAACCCTGTGAATCTTTCCAAGAGTCTGAACAATGTTGAGTATGACAATAGAGTGAAATGAGAAAAGGAAATCTTAGATTTTCCTGGGAAGCTAAGCAAATTCACTTTTTACTCTGGCTTCGAGTTATTCCACTTGATCAGGAAGAAGTGGAAGCTCCCATCATGTGCTCCTCTTTTATGAGGAGTTCAGAAGAACAACAGTGATAAGAAAAAAAGCAAAGGGAAAAACATCCAAGGAGACAAGACACGTGCAGAGCTTCTAAGACCACTAAAGATGATTCAAAGATAAGTTTAGTGATTTAAAAAAATGAGGATCAGAAAACTCAAGTTCTGTTCAGTTTGAGAAGATCATCCATGAACTGGGTGGTGCCCTGTCAGGCCCAGATCAAAAGCTGAACAGTGATGCAATCTGCTGTTTGTATACAGATGTTGGCCTCCAAATCCCCAAATGGGAACATCTGCTGGGACAGCCACTCAACAAATAAGCAGGCAATTAGGTAGCAGATGCAGCTGTGCCAAGAACATGGGACCACCAGCAGCGGGGACACTACAGGAGGAAGAAATAGCTGTCCTTGGAAAGATGCTCTCACGATCATGCAAGAGTCAAATGATCTAAGGAAGCAAAGGGGACAAGAATTAGGAACAAAGAACAGTAGAGGCCATAACCTCCTATACTCTGGGCTCTAGCTCCATCATCTTGAATCTTTCTATCATAATCACATGGGGATGCTAAAGATCTTGTTTCACTGACTGCATCAAGTCTCTGGACAATGGAAATTTAGAATTATTGTCCTAGTAAGGTTATTTACATAAGTGAAATAAACAGCCATTGTCAGTAGATATTGGTCTGGAATTATCTCAGAATTCTGCTAGTTTGGGGGACATGGGGATAGGGGTCATTTTTATTATGTTTCTCATTGGAATCACTCCAAATATGGATTTTTAAGATCCTTTTGTCAGTGATCTAAGTTTCCAGTAAGTTCACCCATTTACTAAAGAAGATGTTAACTACTCTCATCACTTTAGCTGGTTGGTGTCAGACAATCTGAATTTCCTTTTTTGAATCTATCACTCATGGGGAATGATTGAGAGGTGAAATGTGATTCGGTATAATAAATGACTATGTCATAAGGGATCCAGTTTGGCTCGGAATTAAAGAATTAAGATGACATCTACTGCAAAACTCTACTCATGTCTGTAAAGCCTCCCAGAGGAATATCTCATGACCTTGGCCATTTCCATGAGCTGACTGAGCAGTATCAAATGTGTTAGGTGAAATTCTAACTCATAAAAAGAAATAAGGAAAGGCTAGGTGGGATGAATCAAGATAGATTGGAGGGAAGTGGGAAGAGAAGAAAGGAAAAGAAGAGAGGGAGAGACTAATTTGGATGGATTAGCATGAGCTTTATCCTTGACTTTTATCTCTTTGTTAGATATAATAATAACCAATGTAACACAAACATTTGCAAATATGCTCAAAATTTTCTAAACCTGTTTCTTTTGAATTTCTGCACTATAACTGACACTTTTGTCATTTGTTACTTGATGGTTACAACATCTAAAAAATGTGACTTCTGTAGTTTTAGATTTCTAGACTTAGATCGGGTCTGCACACTACACATAGAGGAATTCAAGTATTACCTATTCTTAGTTCAAAAAGTTCAGGACATTTCTGATGTGTGGGCATAGGGGATGTGATGAGGAAGTCCTTTGTGACACTTTGTGGTGACATCTCCATAATCTCTCTGAGTTCGACACAGGTCTCTATTCCCTCTCTCACTTTCACCAAGTGCACACTTTAGTGCTGTTGATCTGCTGGCATTTTCCTCAGCATGTATTACACTGAGCTGGTTTTTCTATCAGACATGATTGATTCCTACATTTGTTTATTCTTCCCCAAATACAGATAAGTGTAAGTAAGGTCTTGGTATATACTCCAGTGTAGTCTTAGCCTTTCACTTGCAATTCTCTTGCTTCAGCCTCCGGATTACTGACATTACACGAGTGCCATCATCATTGACATTTCTGACCTTCACCTTTCACCTAGATGGTATCTTTTGGTTCTTTATAGACCTAGCCATAGAATACCCTCTTTAGGGAGTCTTTCCCGGATTACTACATTGAATTACCTTAATTGGGATACATTTTCTTTTTCATTCATTAACCCTTATCATGATATTGGAACTGTCTAAATACATGTGTGTGCACCTGTGTGTTTGTGTGTGTGTTCATGTGTGTGTGCATGTGTGTGTGTGTTTTATGAGTATGTGTATACATATGCAGTAATACAATATTTGTGAGCAGGCTTTGAACAAAATTGGGTGATTAATTATCTACATCATTTAGCCAAAGAAATGTGGAGACCCGGTTGAAAGTTCTGTTTCTTAGGGAGAGGTGACTAGTGTCTCAATTTTTTTTCCTTACTTGTTGAAATGGGAATACTGAAAAAAAAGGACAATGTGTGCTCAAATGCTGCCGCTCAGTGAGCTCATGGCAATGGTCAAGGTCATGAAGATAGGCCTGTGAGAGACTTTTACAGACATGAGTAGAGTTTTGCAGTAGATCTAAGATTAATTTCTTAACCCCAAACCAAACTGGCTCTTAGAAATGCCTTTGTGATCCTGACCACATCCTCCCATTTCAATGCCAAAACAACAAGAGGCCAGAGGTAAACCATAGATCGCCCTCCAAGACTTCAGGGAAGGTTTCTTGCCTTCTGGGATTGTGCCATATTTAAGGAAGGCTCCTTCAATTCCCTTGAGTACTAGGCTAGACTGTGTATTTCTAGTCTTGTAAAAATGCACTGTCAACAGAAGTCAGGAAATATTAATGAGGCTGGCAAGAGATTCCCCACCAAAGGGGAAAGATTACAAAAATTGCTGAGAAAATACTCCAGAGGGTAATATTTCTGAAGACTTTGTTCTCTACATCTAGTGATTTTGATACAGTATTACTACTGGTCCCCCACAACTGTACTAAAAAATTTTAGAGTCTATATTTGTGTAAACAACATTAAGCACAATTTGATCTGGAAGAAATGTTACCAACACCATTATAATAGTGACCCACCACTATTATGTTTTACTGAATGGCAGAGGAAGGATTTGATGTTCTAGTTGCCCAACAGTCAGTTTCCTCTTGATAACTAGTGTCCCAGTTTTCCTCAGGGATGTGTGGTAGATACATTGCTGGAAAGTTCCATAAGACCTTTATTCTTAAGTATTTATTGACCAAAGGCTTTTATACTTGAACATAATCAGAACCAGTAGAAGATTTTTGAATGCGACTCTCTAGTAAAACTACTAATACATCCACTAAAAGTTAGTTTTCAGAAATTCTCTTGGGTTTCTCTGATATGATCAAAAGAGCCCTTTGAAAAAGATGGAATGTTAAAGCATATATTTTATTGCTGTGAACAAATGCTAAACACGGACAATTTAAAGGAAGGAGGAATTATTATGGCTCATAATTTTAGAGAGTCTCAACTCATCATAGTAGAGAAAGCATAGAAGAATTCAGTGGTGAATACATGAAGGTCAGAATGAGGGACAGTAGAAATTTTCTAAGGCCAAACCTTTGTTTAGCTTATAGGTTTTCAGTACTAAGTTTCACATATCAAGAGTCTTACAGTACTGGAGACAGTATCACTAATTCAGTTAGTAAGCATTCAAAACATGAGACTTAGGGAGGCATTTCAGATCAAACTGTAACAGGGCACTCTTCTGGCTTAGAAATGAAGAAGCTACTCTTTTCCCACAGCAGATAAAATAAGGCCAGGATCTGAGGTTGGCCTCCGGAACTCACAAGGAACCGAATCCTGCCAACAACTGCAGGAATTTGGAGGAAGATTCAGAGCCTCAGGTGAAAGCCTGGTCTTTGTTGGCATTTTGATTTTAATTTTAAGATGCTAGAGCAAAGATTTCCAGGCCTACACATATGAGCTCTATTACTGTACTATGCTAAGATGGGTAGTTTTAAAGGAACCAAGTCATAAAAATTGTTGTTGTAGTTGTTATCTTCAGTAATAGTGTAGCAATATGTGCCTAATAAGAGAAATATACGTGTGTGGATGACAGAGAACAAATTTGTAGAGTCTCTTCTTTTATGCTTACATGGGTTATGGGATGCAAACTTAAATTCCTGGGGTTGCACACTAGGCACCTTTGGTGGTTGAGGAATATACCTAACCCAGAATTCTCATACATTAATAAAAGATGTGCACAGAATCTTTTCTTTCCCTATGTATTATGATCCCTCATCTCTAGACAGTAGGGGAACAACGGTTAACATAAGGTCTGTGCTGTAGCCACCAGCTCTGATTAATAAGATCAAAGCTTGACATACAACCCAATCTTTACAACTGACAATCTGACTTTAGGCTCATATCGAATCTATTTAAAGAAGGAAGTGCTGTCTTTTTACTGAAAATGATATTAGGGACATTTAGCTTTGGAGTGCCGGTCAACCATACTGCCACCATGTGGAATTTGGGAATGATGCCAACATGGAAAAGAACAGACTTGAACAGTAAAAAAGAAAAAGAAAGAGGAGAAGAAGAAGAAGAAGAAGAAGAAGAAGAAGAAGAAGAAGAAGAAGAAGAAGAAGAAGAAGAAGAAGAAGAAGAAAAGGGAAACAGACTCTTCAGTTTGTACATATTTTGAATCCTAGGTCAACCAGAGACCAGAGAAGGAATTTCATATCGAGATTTTAGTTACCTAAAACTGTGAACATTCTATCATGTTAAGAACACTTTAGGCTACGTTTATCTTCTATACAATTGCAAGAGCAAAATTTTTGGGACACATAACTTTGGGGACACAACTTTGTGCCAGAGAAGGAACATTTTGACTAATCACATGGCTCATGCATTGCAAGTATGATCAACACAGAGCCAGCTCCCTTAATACCCAGTCATGATTCAATAGTGTATTCTTGCTAGGCTATAACTACCCTGAGACCCATAAAATACGTGAGAGAACACAATGATAACCAAGGCAATAACAGTAACTGTGACTATTATTCAATAAGTTGAGGATGCCATGAAGTTGATCTTTACTTTTGATGTTCTTATAAATCTTGTGATCTTTGTGTCCTAACAAGCTGTCTTTTAAAGATGACAAGAGTGATGCTAAGAAATACTTTTTACTGTCTCAAGAAGGGTCACATAGCTAGTCAATGAAGAAGCCAGAATCATATCCTTATCTGTCTGGCTCTGAAATCTGTTCTCTTAACAAGCATATTAATTGTTGCTAAGATAATACAGAAACAAAACAAATAGAGCCTTTATTTTATTGCTTCAAATTTGTGGTTAAGTATATGCGTATATTTCTTTCTTTTTATTTTTAAATTTGGAGCTACAAATACTGGTGTATATTTCTTAGCCAGTCATTGACTGGATGTTTGAGAAGATCTCTGCTTAAAAAGACAATTGCTCTCTACTATTACAACATTAAAACACACATTTCTCCTCATTTCTGTGATATATTGAACATATATAGAAAGTGAGGAATAGCATTTAGGTGCTTTGCTTAAATCTAAGATGTAATTCTCTTCTATACTGTCACCTATGTGTTCTTGAGAAGATCACACACTTTCTCTCAGGTGGTCTTGGGTTCTGCTATAGATGAAGAGATTTGCACTAAATTTGAGGCATACCTTGTAAAAATTCATATCTCTTCAGAAAAACAAGCTCCAATACTCCAACTCATTCTTTGGCTATTCAACATATTCTCCCATCTGATGCCTTCTGTGTTGTCCTGAGGCTTCCCTGAAATGTTAGGCATTAAAGTATGATGGTTCTGAAAGTGTAAGGTGTGGCCAAGTGAGCTGGTGAGACACTTCTCCGTTAGGATACAGACAGCATTGTATTTTGCAGCTAGAGTAGTTCACAGAAATGTGGTACATGTAAGGGAATAGAGCTTCAGAAAGTTAGAATTACCTCAACAAGGCTCAGACAGTAATTGTTTGCTACCAAACATCTATACCTGTCATAGCATCTCATGTGTTAATTTTCTTCTATTCTATCAACAACCTGAGCATTTTATGGACTAGGACATGATACAAAACAGAACATAAATTATTTACTCTTTTGGTTTTACAGAAAAAAAGAAAAACAGTGTCTAAAGGGCCAATGATAGCATTAGTTCTACTAGAATCACGTGGTCTTTTACTTTTGTCAAACCAATGTGAATGCATCATTATTACCAACAGTGTGTTTATTCTTCAGATTTCCTTCATTGATACCAATTACCTTTTTTTCTTTTTTCTTTTTTCCCTTTTAGATTTCCATTTTGGATGTCACACTTTACTTAGAGGTCATACATTTATATCACCTGTTTTGGCTCTGATAATTTGTTAAGGTTAATAGTCTTTATATGCTTTGATAATCACTATTAATGTATTTTTTCAAAATGTCTCTAAATTGGGACTGGGCTGGTAATTAATTCTCATGATTAAACCTTGGTTACTTTCTTGGGGAGTTGGGATAAACCGAAATTATCATGGGGGAAATGTAGGGTCCTGTTGTCTGACTAATCAATAATGAAACTTCTAAAGCCTGTATTTTTATTTTCTCTGAATTTTTTTTTCTCTAGAAGATCTCTAGAGTATCGGTCTTAGTACTATTTGTCACTTACTTACCCTAAATGGTAACTAGTCATGGTCAATTTCAGCAGGATTCTGTGCTGATATGGTGTCTGGGGAAAAGTACTACTAAATGTGAAGATGTTTGTTTGAACAGTTGCCCTTTTTGCTTTATTTGAATCCACGTTGAGTTTGCTAAAGTCCCAGTGGTTGAAAGGTTGAAAGGTAGGCCTTATTACTGTGCAGAGTTTGTCTTACAGCATTAAGGTTATTTGGTTAACATTACATTCTCCAGATCGATTCATGTTTTGTGCATTGCACAATATGATGTTTTTTTTTTTTTTGAATGGAAATAACTCCTCCCAGTGTTTGTGCATGCATGTGTGTGTGCGCATGCATGTGTGTGTGTGTGTGTGTGTGTGTGTGTGTGTGTGTGTGTGTGTGAACGTGTGTGTGTTTGTGCCTGTGTGTGTTTATTCATCTTTTGATAGCTGATTAATACCTGATTAATGTGAATAATGCTGGCATCATTACTACTACTGATATAACTTTATTTATACAAAACCTGTATTATATGCTATCTGTTACATGTTATATATTATGTTGTATATTATATATTGATCTTATTCCATTTGAATATATACTCAGTAGCTGGGTGGTGCTGTAATTCTATTCTCAGTTTTGTGAGGAAAATAATTTTACATAATGGTGATAAAAGGCAAACTAATAGAAGAAGGGTAGAATATTGGTTCCAAATATTAACAGTCCTAGAATCCTAACAAATACTGATTAAAAACTACAGACTATAAGTCACACAGTGAATGAGCTATGAAAAATCTTGGATTTCTTATATGGCAACTATAGTTACCTGTCAGCTGTAGTTATCCTTTTCTGAGGCTATTGTGAGTTTGTTAAGTGAGCACATTGTTACTAGAAAACCGAGACAGTGGAGGAACTGATAATGAATCTGAGCTGTAGTGCTTTCACATTGTAGAGGATATCAGAATACCACATTAATCATCAGAATAAAAGTCACAAAATGTTTATTCAGCGCTATTGCAATAAAGCCGTGGAAGGAGCGGGGGTTCTAAGAGTTGTAGATTGTAGTGCATGGTTTTGTTCTGAGCAAGGATAAGAAATAAAGGGGATTTTCTTATTTCCTAACCACATTATACCAGGAAAATAGAGACCCTTCTTATAGTATTTTTAATATATTACACAGAAGAGTTCATTTTTTAAAATAGCAAGATATTTAAATTTTCCTTTGAAAAACAAAATCAAGCCTTGATTCATAAATAATAGTTTTGAATGATTCACGAATGGATGAATGAATAAATGGTTAACTACAGTCTCAGATTGCTACATCAAGAAGTGCATGTGTGGAGAGAGTTCAAATTCAAATAGAATGAGGCTTGGTAACTTCCTCTAGAGCTTACTGACTCAGAGTTTTTTTTATTGTTATTGTGATTGTCACAATCATGGTGATAGTACTCCTCCTTCCCATCATCATCACCACCGCCTAATCAACAAAGAAACAGAGTCTTCAACAGTTCAGGTAAATTTACCAAAGAGGATTAGATTGAAACTCCATTCTTATGATTATAAAAACTATGGAATAAGCACTAATAGATATGCGTACATTCCTTATGCCAATGGGAGAATTTCTTTTTATTCTAAATGCAATGTGCTGTTTGGAGGCAATGTTGACTTCAGCACAGAAATGGTCCCTTTTAACAAGTTCATATCCTACAGCCTAATATAGACCAGATACTTGGGCCTAGGAGGGTGAAGAAGTGAAGAATAAAATCCCTCAAATTGGAGACCTGTTTGTTCATCTAAAAGGACCCATTAAAGCCACCTGTAGAAAGTACTCTGGATTTGTTTTACTCCTTTATTCCTTTGGATTTATTTTGTTGTTTTTAGAGGAAAGGGAGTCATAATTGATTATATTTGTGCAGAAAGCTTTTCCCTAGAAATGAAAAACAAACTTTCACACTTTGTTAACCTACCCAGTTACATCCTGGGGTCCTTCCAAATTATTGCTGAATAAAAAAGGAGTTCCCTGCAGAACAATTTTGCCATTTCTTCGATGTATCCCACATCCAAGACATGGGTATGAATGGGCAACAAGTATTAGGTCACTGGTTTATTTCAACACAGGGAGACCATCGTCAGCTGGAAATATCAAATATTGAGAATTGATCGTAATATGGTGAAATTCCCATTTAGTAGTTTAGGCCAATCTTTCAGCTACAGGAACATTCAACAGAAGAGAAGGAATGAAGATCTTAACCATAGGATACTTGCTAGATGGGAATACGTCTAAAATTCTGTAGATAATACAGGAATACAGTTTAATGTTCTTGCTATTCACTGCTGGAGTGAGAATAGACAATTGCCCTTAGTTGGTGACATAGAAATGTACTGAAGAAAAAAGATAAAGTGAGAGAAACAGAGAGGAGCAAATTGGATGTCCTGTATTCTTTCTGGCTTTGGGAGTGTATCAATCCCAAATCCATCTGCTAACAGAGCTCTCATTTTTTTCCTCTGTACTTGCTAGTGGACCTGAGACTTTCATCTACACAGAGAGGGCTGGAACTGGCTCCATTTTCTACGGTATTGCATTTGCAGTGCACATACAACATGTCTTCATTAACTCCTCATGACATTCAGAATAGCTTGAGATAAAATGGCATTCAATCATAAAGGTCACAAACAGCCCCCCACCCTCCCATCGCCCATTGGAGGGTCCCCTTGGGCATGTATTAATTACAGAAGATGAATGTAGGTATCTAGTTCTCAGCAGGAGCCTTTAAATTGTGAGAGGATTGTGCTTCATCTTCCAAAATGGTATCAGCTACTTAGGGGAAACACAGCAAATAATGACCTCTGTTATTGAATACTTTCAATATGTCTCCAATTATCTAATTCATTTTATGTAAAAAAAACATAAATCACATACCTATACTATAGTATCTATTGTTATCACTATCTTCTAAATGTGGAAACTTCCAAACCCCATGAAACTCTCATGAAGCTCCACGGAAACTTTCATTTTCCCTTTAGTTCAAAAGTAAGGGGTAGGGGAAGTGTAGCACTTCAAAGTCATCTTGTATCGAGGCTGACACTACCACAATAGTTCCACTATTGAAGGCTGATAGGAATCTAAACAGATCATCCTCAAAGTGTATGTATCAATACATCGATTAAGGTTCACTAGCTGCAAACAAATGAGGCTGCTTTCCTTTATATGTATATCTTGTGGTGTTTGGTTCTGGCTGTTCAGGTAGAGTACAGTGTTTGATTATTGCTGAACTGCCTTTTTTAGCAGATACATGGTCAAGGCATTGAGTATCTCATTAAGTATCCCTTCTCTCATGCCTATCTTCTCTCAGACCAAGTATCAGTGGTCCACAGATGAAGGCCAAAAGATATTCAGAATTCAGAAAGAACATTCTTATGAAGGAATTAGGCAAAGTTAGCCTGACCTTTTGTCTGTGTAATGGATTGAAGATTCCCCACGCATCCCATCCTGCACATCTTGCTCATCCCTCACATCCTGTCCATCACTCACATCCCATTCATCCTGCACATTATACCTTCTTCCCTCATTATTTCCAAACACTGTCTCGAGATGCATTTGTAAAGAGGTGGCGAACTTGGGTAGAGAAACAGAAGACAAGATGAATAAACACCATGAGCTTTGAATTGTTTTGCTTTTCTGCTTTAACCCATCTTCATTGCTTACCTGTCTTTTCCCCTGTCCTGAAAATGCTGGGCATGTTTACGCTATCAACTTTTCAGAGCTAGCACCCAAACCCTGAAATAGATTAGGGTTGCAATGATTCTTAATCTGAGGTCTATTGTCTTCTTTTGAGATTCTGTACCAGGTTATTTCATATTTGCTTCCTAAACTAAAATGAGAGGCTGATGACAGAGAAGACTTGTAAAAAGAAAAGGTATCAATATTTACCTAATGTTGTCTTTCTTCTTCCTACTTGCGTACTTAACCTGATTAACAATAAATATATGTTCATTATAGAAAATTCAAATACTATACAAAATAGAATTTTTATGACTCATTTGGAATTTGAAAACAGATTTCAATATTCAGTAGGAATGCAATTTATCTTGTTCCATATAAGTATCTGGAACACTAAATCTTCTGGAAAGGGCATAGAATGTCCATTGTAATTTTAATTTTATTTCTTTTATGTACATTGCTATGAGAGCTGTGAGCTTTATATGTAGGACCTACATCTTCCTCATATGTGAGTTTAAATTTTTAGCATGAAGTCTATCACCCAGTGGATACCTAATAAACCATGTTTGTTGTAAGCACTTAGTATTCAGAATTGTTATCTGACACTGAAGAATATCTGCAATTATGACCAGAAGTTCTTTGGCTTTTGTTTCAACCAAGTCAGGTGCTCATTGAACCTCATGTTACTTTAATTAAGAAGGTCACTAGTTTAATCTACTAAATGGGGGCCAATACAGAGAATTTATATTTAGACCCAAATGAGAAAACACATTCTGTGCTTTAAAAATGCTGGAGAGTCCCATACTTTTGTAATTGTTATGGTTATATACCAAGTGTTCTATTCATGACTTACATCCTGCTTTATCTTCTTAATCTCACTGGGTGGGGGGGAGGGGAGGCAGTGGTGACAGTAATCAGGTAATCTAGTAAATGGGGAGAAGCAAAGGGTATTTTTACACTGCAGGAAACACTACAGAGTGACAGAGATCTGTAAGTGAATGAGACAAAGGTGTGTGCCTGAAAGGAAGAACTTCCAAGCAGAGAACAGCTTCAGCACAAAAGTTGAGGATGAGGAGTCATCCATGCACATGGAAGGTACAGCTCATGTAGGAAAGAAGAATGGGACCCCCTCTCCCACCCCTGTGTTGTCTGTATTTTGCAATATTATACACAAACTTGGAGTAAAGAAATCAAACATGTGCCAAGAATGTTGGCTTTTGCCTATCATGGGGCAGATGATGGTCCCTTGCTGAGAACACTGTAAAACTTGCTGGGCTCAAAGTAGGAAAACATCCTGAGCATCACTCAGATTGTAGAGATCAGAATCCAGGATTACAATTATGCCCTAGATGAAATGTGCCTATCCATCCTACTTTCTCTAAAACATCATTTCTCTGATGTTTTACCCTGCATTTCCTCTCCCAAATCCTTTCTTAGTAATGGGCTAGAGAAAGGCAGCCTGCTTTGAAGGAATCTTTTGTTCCAAATGACCCTGAAGTCTATTGTGGCTGTGAAAGTGGGGGTCCAGTGAATCCTGACTAGCTGAGTAGAAGTAATCACCATGGGGCAGCAAAGTGTAAGCCCAACCTATTAGAAAACCCAACAGGCAGGGATTCAGGAGTTTTACAGGCTTGCATTTGCTACTCACTGTCTTGGAAAGAGATTGGAGACTTGGAAACTCAGAGCTCAGCAAAGATCCTGAAGCTCTGGAGGGAGCTTTCCCCTCTTGGATTCTTACACCAAGGAGCAGTCCAAGCCCCTGACATTTTTGGGGGATTGTCAGGCCTTTTGGGTTGCCAGAGAAAGGCCTTGCCTCAGAAGCCAAAGTCATCAACTGAAAGAGAACCAAATGAGCAGGTTTTGCAGAGCCTGAATAAAAACTGTTTCAAAAATCTGTTTTGACTTTTGCAGCCTCTGCGTTTCCCTCTGGCTCCACAATTGAGCAGAGCTGATGGTACTTACTCACTTCTCAGTCTGAGGCTGACTCACCCCTCCTTCTCATCGGGATGCTATGATGATGATGGTGCAGAGGAAAGGTGTTTATTGGGCAGTCTTACTCCAGTTGAGCATTGCAGTGGTATTGCAATTGTGATCATTCTTCTTAAGAGAATTCCACAAGAGTCCTGCACCTAGCAGCTGAAAGGAGAAATAACAGTCTATATATCAACAAGCTAAGATGGCTTAAGGTTTCTTTTGGTGGGTAAGAGTAGGGTGAGTCTATTTAAAATGCTGTGTCCTTTCTACTTATTAGAATCTCTGGGAAAGTTATACAAATAAATGACCCATGAGGGCACTCAAAAGACACTTAGCATGCCATAGTTGCTTTGATTGCTTCTCATCTTCGTATTGCTTTGTTCCCATAATTTTGTACTTCTTTACTTTCTTTTCTTCAAGTTACCCAGCCCCTTTCCTCTCATTCTATTTACTAAACCTTACTAAATTCCAAATAGCTTCAATGACTAAAAGTCACATGTACAAAAATTTCTACTGGTACAGATAATACAACAAATCCAATCAAGTTATACTTACCTCTTGGCGTCTATAATTACTACAAACACCTTAAAGTTGTATAGCATCAGGCATTTTATCGGTATCTTCAAGTTCTCTGCTTGATGTAACCTGTGATGTTATTTTATGAAATAAATAGGTAAACACATCCTTACTTGACTGAACCTGAGATCAAAGAATAGCTGTTACATTTCTAACATAAAAATCTGATCAAATCACCTCCCTTTCTTGTCCATATTGAACCTTTGAATGGTTAATTGGTAAGGAAAATTTATACATGCTCAATTTATGATCTGAAGGTTATACATGAATTTCTAGTCTCATTTTGAGTATATATTAATGTTACCACATTTATTCTCTATTCCATATTCTTGCCAGCATGATCTGTTGCTTAAGTGTTTGCATCTATTTTGATGGATGTAAAATAGAATCTTAGGTCATTCTGATTTGCATCTCCCTAATGACTAAAGATTTTGAACATTTCTTTAAGGGCTTTCAGAAATTCCTCTATCAAGAATTCTTTCTTTATCTTAAATGTATCTCAGTTTTTAAATGGTTGATTTGCTGATGTTTAGTTTCCTGAGTTCTTTATACATTTTGGATATCAGTCTTCTGTCTGATGTAGAGATGGTAAAAATCTTTATTCATTCTGTAGGCTGTAATTTTGCCCTTTTGATGGTGTCCCTTGCCTTACAAAAGCTTTTTCAGTTTTGTGAGGTCCCATTTATTAACTGTTAATCTTAGTGCCTATGCTATTGGTTCACTACATTGTCTCTTGTGCCAATGACTTCAGGACTATTTCCCACTTTCTCTTCCATCCAATTTAGTGTTTTCGGTTTTATATTGAGAACCTTGATCCACTTGGATTTGAGTTTTGTGCACCGTGATAGAAATGGATTTATTTGAATTCTTTGACATGGAGATATCCAGTTATACCAGCAACAATTTTTGAAGACATTTTCTTTTTTTCTATGGTATTTTTCTTATTGTCAAAAAACAGTTATCTATAGATATTACCTCTGAGTCATTGAATGGAATCTATTGATCCACCTGTTTATTTTAATAGCAGTACCATGTGGCTTTTTATTACTATTGTTCTTTCCTAAGAGTCTTCTAAGCTGCTTTTCCAAGGTTCACAGACTATTGTCTTTTTGTACCATGACACTTTTTTTTCACTACAGCTTGAAACTGTGCTTTTTTACTTATCTGTTTTGCTTTTGAATACAAAATTCTTATTCGATTAGACTTCAGTGCTGCAGGATCCGGCAGCAATTTTATATGCTTTTGGAATGTACTTGATTGGTATAGTAAGTTGATTAGAGTTCTATACTGGTATACAGTCACTTGTTCTTGAAGTCCCTGTCTTGTTTCTTCAAGTCAAGTGTCAGGAGATTGAGAAAAAAAATACAAGAACCAGTTATAGGATTAACTTGGGTTATTTCTACCCTTAGTTGATGAATATTACATTCTACTTGACTTTGAATAGGATGAAATGAAGTCAAACTGCTCTTGTTGCTTTTATAAACAATGCTTTTCTAGGTAGTACTTCTCCCAATTATCTCTCTGTAGATTTATGAGATTGTTCTACCTATATCCTCTCTAGTTACATCCTCTCAGATGACAATGAAATTCTTTGAAAAGAGAGTACATTTCCCATGAGGTTCTGGGGCACATACATTTCTTTTCATTTTTTGCTGTTAAAAAAAAGTGAAAAAAATCTTTATCCAACTCTGCTGAAGTATGTTACTTCCAATGAGAAATATAAATTAACTTGGGGTTAGATATATGACTTAGAAACATATTTTTTTCTCTATCACATGCTTCATTCAGTGTTTGCTTTACTAGTAGTTTTACAGAACCAATGCAATTTCTATTACTCCAAGGAAGATTGCATAATCAACAAAGTCTTCACTGTCAATAAGAGTTTTCATTTATGCAAGAAGGAAACTGAGGACAGAGGGAAATTCTGCCTCCAGTCCCTCAGTAGGAACATTGTAGATATAGAATACAGGTTTTCAGAGCCCCTACTACTTTCTCTGATAGTTACTGAAACACCTCTGCAGATATTCAATGTTGAATGGCCATAAAAACTAATTCCATTTTTTTTCTGAAGATAGTGTTTCAGTAGTTCAGGAGGCATGTAGAAAACTGAGGGCACTTTCATGGATGTTACATTAATCATGGAAATCAAAGTTCTTCTCTTATTTGACCAATTTGTGTAGTTTTGTCGTTCAATGCACACTGTTTTCCATTACATTTATAATTTTCCGTTAAAAAGGTAAAAAAAAAAAAAAGAAGAAGAAATGTGAAAGAATAAAAGAAAGAGTAAAGGAAAGAAAGAATGGGGGAGGAAGTAAGCAAAAAAAAAAAATAAGGTAGTAAGAAAGAAAAGAAAGGAGAAAAAAAATAGAGTGGTCAGCCAGATAACTCAACCTGTGTTTGCCTGGGGTGGAGAATATAAGCTGGCTTAGATGTGTCAGGGCTTGGCTTCAATTCCCAGGGACTTGCTTCTGAAGTGTGTTCCTGTTGCATTTTAAGTGGAAGTAAATTAGGTATTTGCATAGGACCTTTCATACTTTTATTTCCTTGGGTGTTCTTGAATGGCAGTGTTGTGCATTGGAGTCTACTGAGAGGTCTTTATGCTCCAAAGAAGAAATTACTCACAACCTCCGAGTTATGAGTAGAAACAAATCTACTGCCTGGCTCTGCAGAGGTAGATCATGAATATTTGAAGACCATAAAACATATTAGGAAAGAACATTGAGGTAAGGAAAATATATACTCATTTAGTCCAGTTTCTTCTTTTACAAAAAAAGCAAAAGGCAAAATATGAAAACTAATTGAAATATTATATATATACACACACACACACATCATATAGTGAAATGAATATTCTGTGAGTCCTAACTACTTTCATTGATTACAGTGGGCTCTAGGCACACTAAACATTTGAGTAGATCATAAAGCTCTAATGGACACAGTGTTGCTTCTCTTCTGTTCTTTTACACAGAAAATGATTTCCTAGCACCTACATAAAAAGCTGTGCACTCCCAGCATTAGGGATGAAGGTATAATCACATTGATCTTTTGCTACTCAGCCTTGCTGAAATGGCTTAACTGAAGTTCAATAAGAGACCCTGTCTAAAGTCAATGGGGTAGAGAGTGAGAGAAGGAAACATCTTACACCATATTCTTACCTCTGTGTATATATGCTTGGGCAAATCAAACTGTTTTCTTAAAACTCTTATCTAGTTGTTTCCTGCATTACGTAGGGTGAGCTTTTACAATTACCATAAGATGCTAAGTATAATGCTTCCACACTATGAGAAAAGGCTACTCCCATTTTTGAACACTCATTTTGAGGGACATTAGGTGCCAGTGTCATAGAGTTGTTATTTAGTTTCATGGAGAGAAAAACAAAAGCCTCCTGCCAACAATGAGTCAGTTATGATCACAATATTGAGTTATATCAGGGTAGATTTTCCAGTATAAGCCAAACATGGCTATATTATTTGATAACATCTTGACAGCAACCTCATTTAAAACCCTGAACCAATACTCCCTGACTTAGCTATTGTTGGATTCCTAACTCACAGAAGCTGTGAGAGGTAATGAAATTGTACTTTTCTACAGCGTTTTTAATACAACCCATAATCAATGCAATTATTAAGGCTAGAAAGCTGACAAGAAATCATAGATGTGTGAGTCCTGAGGACATTATAGAAACTTTAGTCTAAGGAAAACAGTTAAGTCCCTACAATCAGGGGAGTGAGGCCGTCATGCTTATGTTCCCAAGCTCCCTAAGAGTAAGTGTGTTGTTAAACTTCTCTTTCATACACGGTGCTGAACACAATGCTGAGCATAGGGCACAACAAATATAAAGCTCAGCTGGAGAATGATGGATTGTGCAGTACAGCATTTCCCAGTAGCAACAAGAAAGGAGTGTCTCTGCCTTCCAGACTTGGTAAAATTGGTGGAATTCAGCTCCAACATGCTCTCCCCTCCCCCACAAAACCTATATGTATGGATGAGTGAAATGGAATGCATACTCTTGAGTATGTTCAGAACAATTTCTTTACAACATGATGTGAGGGGGAGAACATCTGCCTAGCAGACCTATTATAATGTGACATGACATTTTCAAACATATTTATATTCTTGGTGTGGGAGTTCGAGTAATGCTTTGACAGCACAATGTCAAAATACACAAAATGAAGAGCTCTATGCATTCATTTAGTATTAGACAGACATAAAGCCTATAGAATAATTTAATAATTTATCACTGGATTCTTCTCTTGGAAAGTTAGTATGTATGATACATGTCTTTTAGTACTATGCTGAAACCTTCGCTAACATGGGGAGACATGATTTTCTTGAATCATAAATTTCAGTTTTTATTTCCACCATTTTTTAAATATGTAAGTTAATAAGTAAATAACCAAAGCAAGCTTTAGAAAAACGTACATCAGGGCTTCTGAATTACTTGTGTCCTGAATATTGTCACATTGACATTGCTAAGGTGCATATTTTGATTCAGTAGGTCTGAGTTGAGGTCTCCATTTCTACATCTCTAACAATCTCTATTTGCTACTAGTACAGCTATTGTATATAATTCTGTTCCAAGAAGGGATGTGGCATATTAAATGTCTGTTCTGTCTCATACTCAAGAAAAAAAAAAAACTTCTTAGTACAGCAACCATGGTTACCACTGCACTGTAAGTTTTTTCTGTTTGTTTGCTTGTTTTGTTCGTTGGTTTTTTTTTTTTTTTTTTTTTTTTTCATTCTCTACTTATGTGGATTTGCTTACTTGGCATTTTTTCACAAGGTACACACATGTTCTAGTTCTAAATGGGTACAATGTGAAGGGTGATTCTCATACTGAGCCAAAATCAGTTCTGGATTTTAGTAGGACAATTTGGGATTTGCTACTACAGACAGAACATCCTTTTTCACCCAACTGCATATACCACGGAGACTTTGATTTGTCTGGGGGTACAGGAGAGAAGTAGGGGAATATTTAGGCTTATAGCATGAATGTTTGAGTTACCAAATTAGTGATGAGATATGATAGAAGAATTATACTTTAGAAAGAATCTAGGAATTTACTAATTTGAACCAAAATTGAAGCCATAACAACATAGAAGTTGATTATAACTAGGAATAGTGTTTTTATATTAAATACTATTTCTACTCTCAAATGGGAATGAGATTTGACATGTGTATAAACACATAGAGAACCATATTATATAGGTCTCTCCATACAAACTGGACCAGTTGAGTAATTCAGTCTATGCTTCTTTCAGTTGTCCATAAGAATGCACAATAAATTACATGGGGAATTTTCTTAGGTCTGCAGTGTACAAACTTTGTGAGCTAAGAATCATATGGTAAGTTTCCCTAAGAGATTGTGTTATGTTCTCAGATGCTCAACTACATTCTTTCACCTCTCAGAGAACATACCATTATGTACTAATATATAGACAAACAGCAGGCTATGATTTCAAAGCTTTAGCTTTAATAATTCCTTTGCTGGAGTGCTGGGTTCTAACTTCCCCTCCAAGCCTTCATTACCATCTGCAAAAAGGTGGGTGTGAGCAGATTTTTCAGAGAAGTTCTAGGTACGCATTATACAGTGTGCCAAGAAAACCTTGGGTTATAGAGGGTATAGGCATAAAACATCTCATACAGAAAAACTTCCAAATAATTTTGTTCACTGATTAACTACAGTCGTCAGAATGAAGCAAACAAAACAAAAGTGATAGAAAAGTAGAACAAGAATTAAGAAGATTCTAATCGGTTACTCGATTTTCCAGGGAGAATAGGGTACATTTCTCTCAAAAGCCAGTGAGGATAAAGCATTTGTTGATGGATAATGGGAAATCACAATGCTTTCCTATTTGGTTCAGAATGTTCTGAAGTAATGGATGCTTAGAAGCCTCCTTTGGTTTCATAGTCTGGGCTCACTAATGGGAATTATGAGGCCTTCACTGTCCTATTGATATTATGTTATTTCTTGATGTTCTTTGGTTAGTTTTCTTTAAGTGTCTTTATCCTTAGCTGAGATTGTATCTCATCATTTTTCCATCAATAATCCTTAGTGACTTTCAGAAGATGAAGCTTAAAACGTTGCCATGTGCATAAGAAGACCAAGTTTCCATTTAGATGATAAACCACGAGAATTTATAAAGCAACGAGCCAACTTTTATGGAGGTTTCTAGTTAATATTACTCATGATATATTTTCCTCCCATTACTCCAAAGCCATATCCCTTCCAGTGACTGGAAAGACTGTGTATTGTCTGAGTTTAGTGCCTACAGAGGCAGAGGCTTGGGAGACTTGTCTGTCTTGAGGGTAAATGCATTCATGAGAAATGACTCTGATCATAGAATTACAGTATTAAAATTATATTGTAGCTTAATCATGTGAGTGTGTGGTCAGACCTCAAAGAGTGGAGAACTAAACAACAACAAAAAAAGAACAATTAGGTTATCAAACATCAGATTTGTGCCAGGTACAGCCTCTTTACCCTTAAAGTTTCAAGGAAAGCCACCGCTAACTTTGTTGTGCAAGCAAGGTTAACATTTGAGACTGTATGCATTTAAAATAATCACCCAACCACTGGTAACAAGTAGCAGAGAACCAGATGCAATAGCAGGTATTTTGAGCTCTAGAATTTGTACAGAGTGTTCCTGGCTCTGCCCCTTATTTGATAAGTGACATCATTTGTTTTCTGTTTTGGGTGCTTGTATCCAAGGTTCACTGTTCTTGGAATTGCATTTTCATATATATTGCTGTATCTTTTATCTCATTAATATTAAAGCATCCAATTCCTATTATCGGTATGACTACTGATATATGCCGCTTCCTTTAAATACGAATTCACATTTATTTAATTTTTCCATCCGTGTGTGTATTTGCATGAATGATCAAAGGAATATACTCACAAGAGAGAAATAAGGAGTGGTAGGAGAGAGAAAATAAATCTGGGTAGATATAAAGTATCTGTGAAAAGTTTAGGAAAAAAAACAAATATATTGTATGACTTTTAAAAAATGAAATAAGTAAAATAGTAGCTCAGTGCTAAGACAAAGGAGAGGAAGAGGGAGAAGAATTAAATGTTATAGAGACACTTTCACATCATGTTTACCACAGTGCTAATTACACTATGAAGCTGAGCTGGGTGCCCATCAACAAGGGACAGAGAAAGACAATGTGGCAGACATACTAGATGAAACTGTTTTCAACCATAAATAAAAAAAACTAAGCCACACTATTTGCAGGAAAATTGAAACAACTGGAGATGATCATATTAAGCAAATGAAGCCAGTCTCAGAGAGACAAATGTCATATGTTTTCTCTCATTTGCTGTTCCTAGATTTTATATAGACACATAAAATTATGCACTTATATAAGACAGAAAACTGGAAGTAAAATTCTCTAGTGGAAAAAATGAGAAGAGGGCAGGCTGAAAAAAAATGAGAATACAGACATGTTAAGAGGAAGATGATTACTTTATAATGTATGCATGCATAAAAACTGGAAGGGAGAGAGGAGGGGGGAAAGGGGGATTCAGATCCAAAAATGAGGGAGAAGTACAAAGGGTCAGAAATTTGAAAGGAGAAGTGTGTGAGTGTGGGAGGGAAAACTGGGGGTAGCCACTAGAAAGTTTCAGATGACAGGGATCAAGAATTTTCCAGGACCCAATAGGGAGGACAATATCAAAAATACCCAATAAAGGGGGGAAAGAACCTGTAGAGAACATATCCAGTAGATAGGTACAGTCCCAAGTTGAGGGATGAGGCTATCTACCATTCTCGAAAATATTAATCTAGAATTCCTCCTGTCAAAGGGATGTGCAGGGACAAAGAGTGGAGCAAAGACTGAAGAAATGGCCATAGAGTGACTACCCCACCCAGTGATCCAACCCATTGGAAGATAACCAAAACAGACACTATTGGCTGATGCCAAGAAGTGCCTGTTAACAGGCATGGCTGTCCCCTGAGAGGCTCTGTCAGAGCCTCACAAATACAGATGTGGATGCTCAAAACCAAACATCAGAGTAAGCACAGGGGTCCCAATAGAAAAGTTAAGGCAAGGACTGAAGGAGATGAAGGGTTTTGCAATCCCATAGAAACAACAGCAATATCAAACAACCTGAGCTCCCCACCTAAGCTCCCAGGGAATAAAACACCAACCAAAGTGTACACATCGGGAGACCTATGTGTCCAGCTCGATATGTAGCAGATGATTGCTTTATATGACATGACTGGGAGGGGAGCCCCTTGGTCCTGTGGGAGCTCAATGTTCCAGGGTAGAGGAGTGTGAGAGTGGGTGGGCGGGTGGGTGAAGAAGCACCCACATAGAGTCAGGAGATAAGGGAGAAGATAGAGAGTTTATGGAGGATGAACTGGGAAGGAAGATAACTTTTGAAATTTTAATAAATAAAATAACCAATAAAATAAAAAAAAACAGGAAGAAAGATATGGTATTTGATAACAAAAAAAAAAGAGGAATAATAATTTTCTAAAAAACACTGTAAAATTTAGAAAGAAAATCAGAGATAAAGTAAAGCTGCCTAAACCTTGAATTAGATGCTGACATATGTTTGTGTATGTGCTTTATTAATTTAACACATGCACTCTCCTCAGGGAGAACACAGGCGCTGTTTACAAGATCCCTTGCTGCTCTTTTTGTTTCCACTACAGGTTTAGTCTCTTAAATTCTTCCTTTGACTACTTTGAAGCTCAGGGTCCTGGAGAGGTAGAACCCAGCTACCCAGATTTAAATGAATCAGGAGAGCTCTAGGCCTGAGTGGATGTGAGCACACTGTTGGTAATAGACTGAAGTTTATTTTCTGAAGTAGCAATGTTGAATCACACCTTGAACACAATAAAGCGAGGATAGAAGGGTTTTATGAGGCCACCCAATATTCTTGGTCCATTTACAGATGAGGAACAGAAGCATGCGGAAAGAAAATTTACTAACAGAGAAAAGGCATAGGCACTTGCCCGCTATCAGTCTCATATGTAGTCCAATGTCTTAGTCATAGCTCTTCTTCCATTCCAAGACTCATCATGGTGATTTCAGGAATTTTAAACCATTTGTCTTTGTCCTCTCTTTTCAACCTTCTGTCTTTCCTTCTCTAGGAGACCCATGCCAACCCTTTCTTAATCTGTTTTTAAAGTTTTCTACTGTTACTCTAAAAGAGGTCACTCTGATTTTGCAACCTTGAATTCCAACCCTAGAACATTACCTGATAAGAGTTATACTAAGCTAAGTCAACTCAAACCAAATATATTCACATCTATAAAATCAATATCTTATGTGTGAGTTTGTGCTGTACAAAAGTATACTGCCTCTGGTGATTGGCTTCATTTCAAGAAAAAAGTCTCAGAAGAATGCACAATTCTGTTCTCAGACTTGATCATCTTAAGGATGATCTGGTGAGATGACATTCACTCTTCTTTTAACCCAGAGAGCCACAGTACTTCTGAACTGCTCTCTGTATTTAGGATTGCTGTTTTCAAACCATTAATCCATCTCTCATTGTTCAATATACAAATTGAGTTAGTTAGCAAAATGAAGTGTCACTACATAGCTATAAAAACATTGGAATAACATTATTTAAAAGAAATTTGAGTCCTAGGTTCAAATACCATGAAGACAACTAGTAAATAAGTAATAAAGCCAATGAGCCAATATATTATGTGCTACTGAAAAATCTTGCTGCAGGTATTCTATATCCTATGAATTTCTTGAAGACCAAAGGTTCTTTCTTTGTAACAGGGTTAAAAACAAAAGAGGTTTTAGAAATTGCCACACAGTTCCTATCCTGCTGCAGAATATCTTTGGCAACTTGGAGCTTAGTTATTGCCTTCCCCTTTGTCCCTTGTCCCTGAGGTGGCCCACTGGAGGACTCACTCTTTGTTGTCCTCTTGAAAAGAGCTGAGAAAGTAGATGTGGGTCCAGCTTTTAAGTTTTCTTGCCTTGAAACCTCTATTGAGACATTTTGTGTGGTTGCCTGTGGGGGTCAAGCCTAGGATCTGACCTCTTTCATCTCCGAGTAATTAGAGAATGCAGATCAAACCTTCCTCACCCAACTAATTGGCTTCTTTCAATGAATTTGTGAGAGAGGAAGTTTTTCTGTGATTTACTTGTCCTCTGTAGCAAACTTCAGGTCCTAGAACATTCATCTCTGGGAGATGGGAAGGCAATTTAGGAAGTTATTAGTGCTGAGATCAAACAAGGTCTTGATTGTTCCATTGGGATTAGGCCCTATTAACTCTGAGAGATGATGGCCATTGTGGTAGAGAACTGATTGTGGCTAATGATAAATTCTTAAGCTTGCTGATGTTATATGTTTATAGCTTACTCTCAGATAGTATGATAGTTCCTAGATGAACTTGACTTGAAAGTCAAGTAGCATGATAGAAAGACAGCAATGTGCAGTCCCAAATTATCACCTTGAGTATAAGGATGATAACAGATGTTTTAGAAGCTATTTAATCTTAGTTAGGTCTTCTACCCCACCTTTGATCATTTAGTTCTTATAAAAAAAGACACACAACTTTTATATTTATAATAAACCTTAATTAGCACTTGAGATGAACAAGTATCTACTCACTATGTTGCTAAAAG
This sequence comes from Micromys minutus, assembly GCF_963924665.1. Classification (NCBI taxonomy): domain Eukaryota; kingdom Metazoa; phylum Chordata; class Mammalia; order Rodentia; family Muridae; genus Micromys; species Micromys minutus. The sequence goes on along the minus strand of NC_137963.1, from coordinate 14,725,738 downwards.
CTTTCTCCCCATCACTTAACCCATTTAATAATTTGCTATGTTCTGTCCAGTCAGACTTTAACATCAATTGGGTAGACTTTATGGCCATTTTTTTTCTGACTCATCTTACCCCATCGTGGCTTCCTCCACATTCCCCATCTTCCTCTTTCTCATGGTCTCCTAATACCCTAAGTCTGTCTCTCTTCTGCCTGGCTATTTGCTTTGGACATATTTATCAGGAAATACTTGGGGGACAAGGTTACATAGGACACTTGGGAATGTGGGATAACCTGGCCTTGGGGCCAGTGTTTAACATTACAGTACAAGTAAAAGACTTGTATTCCCCTCAACACTAGGGGAAAGAGTTTAAGTGAAAAAATAAACTTATAAATGTTATGATGGTAGCTAAAATTGAGGTGTTGTAGATCAAAGGTCTTCTTATTTTTGTGTCTCACTATGGTTATTTTTGCTTTATGGAAATCTGGGAAGTGTAATTCAAGGAAGTGTGTATGGACACTTCGATTCAACCATATTTAAAACCTTCCAAGATACAGTCCTGGAATACTGTCCTCGAGCTAGGCTGCTTGGTCCAGGAATGGCCAGTTTATGCCTCTACAGTAAAGGATGTAAAGAGATCATTTAGGAGCTTCACTTTTGATCAATAAAATTTTAAAGTCTTAGGTAATCCCTTGCATTTTTAAAATAATTTCCTTCCTACCTTAGTGGCCGATGCCCAGGTTATTCACAGACTGCCATTGGAATCTTCCTTGACAAGTAATGAATCTTGTGAGCTCTTAAGTCATGAATTGTGTTAGTAAAAAATGTTGAATTTTAAAAATACAAATACCATGCGAATTATGACAATTTCTGAAGAGAAATAGTAAAGGAAGGAGGAATGAAGGCATGGGACAGATGGGTTTTTCTTTATAAAGAATTCACTCTATACCTCTTGATATGAGTTTTAACTCCAGAAATACTTTAAAGGAATAATATTGATATATTTTTTATAAAAGTTTCTTGTTTTAGGCTTTTTACCATCTTGTTTTATTTTGTTATTGTTTTTAACTTTGTTTACCTTGTATTGTATGTATTAATAAGCATGAGGTTTTTCTAGTTATGATATATTATTTCTGTATTATTTCATCTCTAATCTTCTAATCTAAAATCTACCTCTTTCTGCCTGAATATTTTACAAATTATATGTTCAATTTAAATATCTTTACAGTCTTCCATATTTATTTTCTTAGTGAAGGTAAGACTGTTTGATAAACTTCAGAGTTTCTCCTTGTAAGTAAACACAAGGGAAGACAACCTTAACACATATGCCAGGGTGACATGGAATTCTTGGTTATAGCTTTATCCCTGGAGCTAATGTGATCTGTTACAATGTGATGAGCTCAAGGGAGGTGTGAAAACTCCATTTTAAGTTTTAGTAGTCTAAGGCCATAATTGCAACATAAATGAGTTTGTAAGCTCTCTTTTTGACCTCATACCTTTGTTAGAAAATAGAGAAGTTGACTTGCTTTATTATTTTCATTTTACATTATCAGAAGAAGAATAAAAACCTTCTAATACCAGTAGTGTTACTCACCAACTCTCTTTGGGCATGAATTCAACTGAGTGATAGTGTGACATTGTTAGGTTTCTACAAATATTTTACACTACTAGAAATCATCATTTTTCTCCATGAAGAATTAGACAAACTTCTTGAAGCCATGCATATTGTATGACCTACTTACCATATGCACAGATAAGAGTGGCTTAAATTAGGAACACCAAAAATTTCCACAAATTTGTGAATACAGTATAGATAATTTTCTTCTGTGGATCATGGAGTTTTATCATGATACACTCAGACTCAGCCATATAACCTTAATTTGTGCTTTTTCTAGGGTGTTGTAGACTGAAAAGCACTTATTAAATTAATTATAATTATTAATAGAAAATCTTTGAAAAGGTGGAGGAAAGAAGTCAGTGGCCCTTTAGTTTCTGACTGGAAGCCACTATACTTCCAGGATAGCACGAAAAAGAAGGAATAGGTTCTACTTTCCTTTCTTCAAATGGAAAGATGAAGAGGGAGTTGAATATGGACTAAAAGCAAAAGAAGGGAAAGAAGAAGAAGAAGAAGAGGAAGAGGAGGAGGAGGAGGAGGAGGAGGAGGAGGAGAAGGAGGAGGAGGAGGAGGAGGAGCAGGAGGAGGAGGAAGAGGAGGAGGAGGATGAGGAGGAGGAGGAGAAGAAGAAGAAGGAGGAGGAGGAGGAGGAGGAGGAGGAGGAGGAGAAGAAGGAGGAGGAGGAGGAGGAGGAGGAGGAGGAGAAGAAGGAGAAGGAGGAGGAGGAGGAGGAGGAGGAGCAGGAGGAGGAGGAGGAGGAGGAGGAGGAGGAGAAGAAGAAGAAGCAATAGGAAGAAAGAAAAAGATACAAATACATATGCTTTAAATTCCTATTTTAAGGATCAGAAGTAATGTGGATCCAAAAGGCCACAATGAGAATGAGCCCTGGCTTGGGAAAGGAAGAAGACAGAAGGTCAGAGATTGGTAAGTGAACAATGGAAGGATTTGTAATGTGCTCAATGTAGTGTGTGACTGGAACTTGATTCTTCACTCTGACTACATGCAGAGCTTATACAAATGTTTTATGGTATCTTTAGTTCTCTTCTTCTTTTCCTGCTCCTTCTTCTTTCCCTCACCTATCTATTTTATACATGCTAATTATATGTATAAGTGTGTGCATATACATATGAATATATGTCCATACATGTATACATTAGAAGAAATGTCTTCAGGAAATTTTGCATAAATTTTAATTTCAAATGATTGTTCAGAGAAAAAAATAACTAAGACAAACACTGAATTTCCTCTCATTGCCTACTTTATGAAGACTGTTTGTGGTTATTAGGCTGGTCTAAGCTAGGAAAGAACATTTACAAGTCCAGAGACCAAGTTTCTGGTTCTTTAGTGGTCTGCCTAAGTACAATTGGCATGGACCTTTTAGGTTTCTTCTCTTACAACATTAGTGAAAGGAAGAATTATTTTTTTATAATATCAGTGAAAGGAAGAATTTAGATGTAAAATTAAAAAAATTGCTTGAAATTTCTTCTGTGTTGCTATTCTTGTTTGAGTGCCTATTGACAAGTTTCATGCTAAGAGCTCTATTGAGAATGTTTGATTTGTAAGTACAGCAATACATTGTATGTATCTCTCCTTTTCAAAATGAACTTTGGAAATTAAAAAAAAAGTGACGTTTCAACAATGATCTTTTAATGCATCTTTGGGGCAGCTATTCTCATGGATTAATGAGATCTCCACAGACATGAATTTTATTTAGATTGTAGTTGACTGCTTTGTTTCCATTCAAGTCCTCCATGGTGTTGAACACTCAGATATGTAGTAATAAGGCAAAGGAAATGCTTAATCAATCATTTGGTTCTAGAAGCAATCAAGTAGAAGTTGCCAGTGGCTGAGAAGGAGAAGTTGCCTTTACTATTTCTTTCCATGTACTTTATGTTACTAAACAACAAATTTCTATTTTTCCCAAGTTAAGAATAAATAAGAGTAATGAGGTGGGGTTTGTTATTTGTGTGAGGCTTTATGGTATATATGAGAGCATACAGCATACAGCATTGAATTTAGGTCCTGGGCTCTGCCTTTCTGCATGCTACTCAAGCTAATGAAATTACACAGATTCTAGCTATGGAATGGGAGTAACATGACATTGTTCTAAGCAGGGATTTTATGAGGATAGGCTGAACTCATCATGGGAAGGAATTAGTATGGTGCCTAGGATCTGGGAAAGTAATAATTAACTATTGCAAGTATACTCTGGTTGGAGTTACTTGGGATTAACATGTGTAGACCAGATGGTCTCCGAGAACCCTGAAATAATCTACAAATGGCTTGTGTATAAAGTTTTGAATCTTAAGCCATGAATTTAATCATAAACTATGGAAAAGTATCCAGAAGAAGGACTTAGGTTTTAGAAAAGATGGAGTTAATAAAGGAAGTAACTACTATGGAGTAAAAAGAGCTTTATGCATGTGAACACTTCAGGCTAAGATGTGGATTATGATTAGGTGTTAATGAGAACATATATAACGATGAAGCAGAAATGCACTGAGAGCACTCAATGCCAGATTACAAAAGTTAGGGCTGACATATACAGAGGCAGAAGCTTGTAGCCAACTTTCAGACACTGGACTCAAGGATGCCTGCAGAGCAGTTTCTGTGATCATCTCTGAAAAGGTGCTGAGAGCTGGAGGAGAACAGTGGCCAGGGCATGCAGAAGCTCAAGTCTTGACTCACTCTGAGGTCGTAAGGACAGATTTTCTCTAGATTTGACATCAGTGTGGCCTTTATCCTTTATTGCAGACACTTGACTGCTGAAACCTTGCTAGCCAGGGCTGCCCCGAGGATCCAAGGCCTCACATGACATAAGGGACAAGGGAGCATCTCTGCTTTCAGAAGCAAAATGGGCTTGCAAGGTAGGAGTGTCTCACTTTCCCCTTCTACCTCTTGATTTCTGGAATGCATAGGGAACCACTGTGGTTTGGATGTGGGTCTTGGATCTCAGCAGGCAAATGAAGTCAGGCTGTCTGTCTGTTCTAAATTTAACTGCTTAACCATGTTTGGGCACAGTACCTTGTCTGAGGTTGTTTTTTACCCAAACTGTATAATGTTAGGGTGTGGCAAGGAGGGATGAGGGTGATGACAGCAAAAGGCTTAGGAGAAAGTATGAGTTGTCCTCACAGCCGAATTGATTAACACATAAACTAACTCTGCCATCTCCTCTTAAACTTCACTTGACCAGCTCGGACTGGCTATGGAAGAGCTGCCTTGTTTAAACCGAACTCAACAGAATTACCATTTCAGGATGAATGCATAGTGTGTGAATCAATACGTCTTTCCTTAGCTTGATTCAGTAGCACAAAATGTGGAAAATATTAATCATTGCTATTTTAAGCACTCTCCATAAACACCAGGCTAGACTTAGAAGTCTCTGTTATCTCATTTGGAAAGGCTATGAGCTGTACTTTCTTAATATTTCCCTACATTCACGTTACAAACTTGTCTCCCAAGGATCACAGTTAGTATGTAGGATAACTAAGACTTATACTCAAACGTCTCAAGGCCAGGAGTACTGCACAGTCATGTCAGCACAGGGAAGGACCTCTCAGAGCCACCTGAGCCAGCCTACATCCCAGGCAAGGATGAATGTAACCACTCATCTCTGAGATTTCCACAGCTGAGAAAGATGTGTGGTGTGCTTCAAGTAGCATAGAAAATAATCGAGAAGAGAAGGTACTGAAACTAATATATCTGTCTCTAAACTTATAGTAAAGTAAGTAGCTGGTTGTCTCATATCTTTTTACTTTTAAAAGACCTTTAGTAGCCCTGAGGAAAGATTGCCAACACTAAGCAGATTTTTCTTCCGCCTTTTACTTGCCCCACTGTGAACACCTTATATGTGCAGAAGACAGTAACTAAAACTAAGCAAAGATTGACACAAACCATTAGCTGAATTCAAAACTTGTCTAAACTTTTCATTACTTAGTTGTTCTTCCTGATTTGATTTTCTGTTCCAGGTTCATGTTTAGCATTTTTACTGTATATTTACATGAGGCTTATGATTTATACTCTGGAGTGTATTCATTCATATTCATTTTTAAATTATATTTTCATTCATTGTTTGAACATATAGTACACTTGTACAATGTATTTTGATCATATTAGCCCAACACTCTTCCCCATGAATTCTCTCAAATCTACTTTTTTTTTTATATCCTCACAAATTTTGCCCTGTTTTTATTTATCTATTTATTTTTGTAGCTTAGTTTAGTTTGTGGTATCTATATCTTGTTTTTAAGACAGCCATCAAGTAGAGTGTGGTCCATCTAACAGTGGCCAAACTTTTAAAGCAACTCTGTCTCTTTCTCTGTCTGTCTCTGTATCTCTCTTTCTCCCTCCCCCCCTCTCTCTCTTCTCTCTCTCTCTCTCTCTCTCTCTCTCTCTCTCTCTCTCTCTCTCTCTCTCTCTCTGTCTCTCTCCCAACCATCAACAGATCTCCAGCTAGGTGTAGACATCCTGATCTACATCCTCCCGTATACAGGTAGGTTATTAATTGGATTAATCTCAAGATTTGGACCAGTGACAAATGTGTAGTGGTTGAAACAGATAATTTAAGAGAGACACAAACATTATTGAGAGAAGATGTGAGTTAACTAGAGAGTTTTGAAAGGTGAGACACTCAAATGTTCTTGAAACACAAAAGTAAGGACCAATTATGAGTCACTCATAGAGCACCCAAGCTTCTTCCACTTTTTTCATTGTGTTTGCTTTACAACCATTTTGTTCTCTACTTGTAGCCTATTTAAGGGGGCTTTCCATGCCACGTCCTCATAATTCATTCTTCAGCTCAGTCTGAGTAGCTGTGATCATACAGAAGCCCTTCGTATATCACATAGTTTTCATCAAGATAATCTTCAATTTCCTTACTTTAAGTGTAGTAGATATCTAAAGGAGAATTAGAAATGATTTCTCTTATACCCTTCCTGTAATCTTTTTTCTCCCCTCTAACATCACTTTGGCTTCTAACAGCTAATGTTCCAGCTCCATACCCTGTCATCATTCTCTATTCCTGACATTCTCAGGAGGTTCAAATGGGTTTGTCATATGAACCATGTCCTGTTGGTTTTGTTCTTGCCACGAGATTTCTTCCTTTGCACACTGAAGAGGAAGTAATGTTTGAAAATAAGATTAGACAATGTTTTCAAAGACCCTTGATCTCAGTCAAGAGGAGAGCAGTTGTTCATTAGCCTGACTTGCCTCACTTCCATGAGTGACTGATTACAGACAACTTCTTCAGCGTCATTCATGACTTTGCATTTCTTCTTTGTACTTTCTCCTATATCTTCAACTTTCCTATAATTCCTTGCTCTTGCTCTATCCTTTCTATGGCTTTATACTTCTCCTTGATTTTACTTAGACTGGCCTTTATTGAATAGAAAATTTGCCAAGATTGTTCACCAGGTTTAGAAGCCTGCTACCAGGACTGACCATCTAATTTCAATAACTTGGACATGCATGGTTGACAGAAATAAATAAATAAATGAATAAATAAATAAATGAGTTTTGCAAGTTGTCTTAGGAATTAGACTTAGCATAATACCATAAGTTATGCTAAATACCTTACATGGGTTTAGCACCTCTTTGATATAATACGCATGTTGTTTGATGGGAATATGAATACACTGGGAAACTTCCTTAAACTTAGTCAGTTTGTAAGTGCTGAGGAATGTCAAAACACTTGAGATAAGTACTCAGAGAATTTAGATATCTACTCATTTGACTCAAATATTAGACAAATGATGAGAAGATGAAAATGGACCAAAACTTCTGATTCTCAGCCTAAGGCCTTGTTCTCCATGTTATAAACCTCTGTGGTTTTGTGTTAATTTTCAACTTTCTCATTGTACAACTTGTTTAATGTCTTCACAAAGTAAGTATTGGACCCAAAAAATGTTTCAAGAGAAAGGAACAACAGAATCCCAGGGGAAAAAAATCAAATTTCAAATGAAATGAATTTATTTTCGCTCATTAGAATTTTTCATGCTAAGGAACAAATTTAATGGTCAATGTAGCTCAATATCCACAGAGGAAGTATCCTAAGTTCATGACTGGGAACAAAGGGTAAAAAGGCTTCCAGAATGATTTACAAAGAGAGAAGCTGTGAGGCAGGGAACTGAGCAGCAGCATGCTGGAGGGCAGGGGCACACTTCGAGAGGCCCCTGGTAATCTCAGTGGTGGGAAATGCTTTGTACTTGAGTGACATGGATTATTTTCCTTTTTGAGGGTTGAAACGGTTTGTGGCTTCTGAATAGCTCTCTTCCTCAGGTGAGGCACAGGCAGGTCTGTGAGATCAAAGCTGCTGCCAATTAAAAGGAATTTAGAATCCGGGCTTCCGGAATTGGATAGGGCATGCAGTTGGCCAGGAAGCCTCTGGCTTGGTCTCAGGAACATTCTATTGAGCACGTTGTGACATCCTGACAACATCGTACCTTTCTTCTTTTTTGGTTATGGTTTCTGCTTGCCCTAGTCTGCATTCAGCTCTTTTGATGTACACATCCCTTTGACTGTGATGTCCCAGGTGACTCTAAGGTCAACACTAAATTGTCTACTCTCAATTCAGTGCAGACTCAAGGTCTACCTTGTAGTGAAAAACTATTTCTAGATCCCCATTAGAATGATAGAACACAAGGAGTAGGGGGAATATAGGGAGAACTAGGACTTGGATTCAGACTGTACATCAAATTTAGGAAACAGATCAACACACAGGCTTAGAGTGAGTTTAAGTCTCATGAGTTTTAATTATGAATAGCTATGTCATGGACACTTAAGAGCTTTGCACTGTGTCTCTCCTCCTGTCTACAACATCTCCTCTGCCTTTACTACTTACTAATCTTGCTATCACCCGTACCTTTGCCATACTTTTAGTCTTGAACAAATCTTATTGAGAATGTTGAGTTTGTCAGCCAAATAGACAAAAAGTATTTTGTGGAGGAGCTCCTTGCCAGCATGGGAAGGAAGAAGGAGGAGAAAAGGGGAGAGTACCCTGTGGTTTGCTGCCAAATAAGTTTAGGTAATCGAAAATTAAAAGAATCCGTGTTCTAAATCTGGTGAAAGATACATGTATAAATATTTTTCCTTTAGGATCTAACGTGGTTGTGAGAGTCAACATGGCATGTATATATGTAAAATTTCATGTGAACTGGAAAAAGAATGAATATATTCAATGACTCAAAACAACAACATAGGAAGTGGGAAAGTCATCAATATAACCCAATGTTGTCAATAGAAGAGAACGTGTTGGGGCCTCAGCTATAGTTATAGGGGACATCAGATTGGGAGGAAGTCTTTGGGTTGGGATCCAGACGGTATTAGCAGTGAAAGGATGCACTGGTACATGGTTTTGTGGGCTGGTTAAAAGCTGACACCTTTAGATCCAGTGAAAACAGCTGAATTTGTGGATCTAGTCCTTCATGGCTCCAGTAGACAACACATAATATGTAGGCTGCTTACCCAGAAGCATCCACTAGACTTCCCCCTTTTTGTCAGCTTGCTCTGGAGACTTTATACATGAAGCAGCAACTCCACATGCCTAATTATTCAGCTTGTCCTGATATGTAGCCTTGGTCTGAAGAGCTTTTCAGATTTATTTTACCAACTAGCATTTTCTGTGTAAATGTGGCCATAATGCTATCCATGAAAGTATCTAGTTTCTGATAGATACTATGTAAAAATGTTTAGCTTTGCCTTTCCTTCTTTGTTTTATAACTTAAGTAATTATTGACACCGTGTTATAAATATTCTTTTCTATTAGGTAAGAAATGCCTACCAAAGGGTCCTTGGGTAAAATGTTGAGGGCAAACTGTAGCGCTTACAATAGGAAGCTAAAGCTTATAAAGTTCAAATGAATCACAGAGTCATCAAGCAATTCAGTACAGAGATGACAAGGACAAAGGCCTTCTTTTTAGTGTGTGGTCCTTCTGCTGTAGGCATCCACCATCACCAACTCCAATATCTGGCCTGTCCTATCCTTGCTACTCACACCAAATCTTCAATCCTAATCTTTCCATAAAGTTATAACCAAAGCTGCTGACATAGCAGTTCTGTGGAAAGACAAGTGCTAATTCACATATTTCCTTAGAAGTCCAGTTGGAGTGGCCAAAGACAATGACATAAGCTAGCACAGACAGCTTCTGGGTGTGGTGTGCGTTATGATTGTGATGATGAGATTTCTGCATTTAAAATGAATTTAAAACATCAACATCCCACTCTCTAGAAACATCTCCAGCAGAAACCTATCTTTATTTGATCTATATAATCTGGATTTCCCCACATCCAATCTAACATGGATTATTGTGACCATTGCCTTTGGATGCCTCTTTCCTCAGGGTTTCTCCTATACATCCTTTTGACGTTCTTAAGCCACAAGCCATGGTCCTATGATCTTTCCAACGAGCCTTCTATCCCTTAGCTTTTTATCTCCATCCATTTCTCTACTTTATTAAACAAATATTTAAATTCTAAGATCAGACCTAGGCTTAACTAAAGCCTTTATGATCATTACAGAAAAGGTTATAAATTCTAGGCTTAGACACATCAGTCTCTTCATAATTTGTTAAGACTACCATACCAGCCTGTTTGCACAGTGGTTTTCTGTGCTTGCCTACGGTCGAAACTAAGCATTGCCTTTGTTTAACAGTACACTCAATGATGTCACCTGTGTCTGGAATATATCTGGTACCAAACTCTGCTTCTTTGTGTTCCCAGCTTCAGAGTCTACTCTTCCCATCACCTCACTTTCTCTAGTCCCTCTAGTGACACCTGATCATGCTAAACATGTCCTCCTGGGACTTTGGATTCCATTCTTCTGCTTTCTCTCATACATAGCAGAGATGCATACATTTGTTTAGAATTAATTTGCAGACTTGTTTAATGATGTTCTCTGTCTTATTTCTATAGATTCTCTCGAGTGCAGGTTTCGACTAAATTTGACATTGTCTTTGTGCTTAGCATGGTACTGACTCCATGTGGGTCTGACAGGTCTTCTAGGGAGGAACTGGCCATAATGAGACCTTCCTGAGTTGTGCAGCAAACAGAAAACTTAACAAGACAGCCAAAGTTAGCACCGACAGGAACACAAATAATCTTCAAATAATAGCAATTCACAATGCAGTTTAGACAGAGAAAAGACAGAGCTACCAAGGATTTTCTCCTTGGTGATCCTCTTTAGGACTCCTGTGCATCAGTTATCAGAGTTGGTCTTGATCGAAATTGTTTTGTTTTCCTTCTTTTCCCTGGGCCTCCCCCGCCCCACATTCTTTTTACAATGTTCTTAAAAAGTTGAGAATGGTTTATCTTAGCATCCGTAAGTTTATTTGTGGATGCAATTGTGAAGCTTGTCATGTCAGTTTTATGAGCAGTCTGAATCCATTGTCCTTAGAAAACGAAAATAATTAACAGTGATTTGTTTTGTTATCCAATTGTTTAAATTATAATAACTCCGAATCAGGGTTTTTTTTTTTTTTTTTTTTTTTTTTTTTTTTTTTTTTTTTTTTTTAAGTACAGCTGTGTTTATGGATTAAGATCTACTGACTCAAATATTTACAGTGTTCCAAAAATTATGAGAACATACAGTGTCAGGAATTTTCCATAGGCTCCTCTGGGCTAGAGTGAGTTTCTCTTCAACTTGAAGAGAAAGCTTTAGGACAACTTCAGAGGGCATTAACAGGTCTATGTGAGTAGATCATCAAAAACACAATAAATGCCAGAGCTCTGAAGAAGGACAACAGTGATAATGGCCACATTAACTTGCTGTGTATGGCTGCTTTATGGGAACAGTCAGTAAATTAAATCCCCCAAAATAGGAAGGTCACATTCTCCTAGCTTATACAACATAGCTTGTGACTGTTACAAAGTCTATATAGTTTTAAAATAACTGTCTTGAAATATTTAAAATTCTATTACTAATACCTGACATTAAAAACAAACCCACAACAATTCTATAACCAATAGGACTTGATCTTTTCTGAACCGTTGGCTTTTATCTAAGAATGAAGGTAGTTAAAAAGACATGAAAAAAACTATAACTGGGTGCTGTGTGTTCAGATGCTTAGTGCTTATTGTGAGGAGGAAAAGCAGAAGTTTATTCTGGAGAATTTATTTTTGTCCTACTTAATTCATTATAAAGGTGAGTGGTAGAGAACACACCTATATATATATTGTGCTGAGAAAACACGTTATAAGAACAATACTGCGGACCACTAGGTTTCCCTTGTACTTTATCCTTTGCAAAGAAGTTTTATAATTGCCAGATTAATGCTCTAAAATCCCTTCCAGTAGGCTGCTATGAATAATGACTTATTTCTGATTAAGTGATGCCTCACCAATATTAGTTACACAGTTGCATAGTCATACAGGTTATGACAAAGGGCTTAACTTTCCAAATTGAAATTAAGAGCTAAAATAAAAAATGCTCTGTAAGTTTATGTGATATTTTGTAGCACACAGAAAAGTGTATAATCCTGAGCTGAAATACAAGGACTAGGTACAGGAATTGTTTGAAAGCAGTGACAAGGGTATCTGTCATAATAGAAGTAAGTATGAGAATGAGAGATGTAGGGCTGGCTGGTGATAGAGAACCCTGATAGAATGCTCGACTAGAACACACAAGGACTTGGGTTTAAATAAAAGCCATGAAAAAAGTATTCAAAGTAATCAGTAGAACAGAATGCTTGAGGAAAAACACAGCTCAAATCAAATTACTCTGTGGGTTTTTTGGAACTTTGAAAAAGGGTAGAGAGTAAAGCACAGAGAACGTGAGGTTAGAAATGAATGCTTTTCGGTACCAACTCAATCGTTCAGTACTTTGTGTTGAACTATGCACTGCTGAGTCTCAGCTTTCCAGGCTGTAAAGGGGATCACCAATATCTCTCTTTTAAAAGAGACAAGTTATGAAGCTTAAGTAAAGGAATACCGAGAATGATTTCTTGGTGAGAGGTCAGTACCTCTTGAGAGACCTCCTTGTATGCCTGAAGTGAAAGAATGTTTTTTTTTTCTTTTTTTCTTTCTTTTTTTTTGCCACATTAGCACTCTAGGGAAAGGCTAACCCTTGGCCTGGCATTTCTGACACAGGTGTATAACTGCTTGCAGTCTTGGCTAGCTACCTACCTTACAAGAGTCTTAAAACCAAGGAGTGTTAAAAGCTGAAGGATCCTCTGCTTGGTAACACTTGATGCCTAGCAATAAATAAGGACTTCACCAATATCAGTGGAGGCTTGTGGACCTTGCTTTCACAATGGCTCTCCCTTTCCTCATCACTCTTGCCCTACAGTTCCAACCAGTATCTTCATGCTTGGCTTTGCTCATCTTTTGGGTCAAATCTTTTGGACCTGTTATTTATAAAAAGGAAAATGCTTGCAAAAATGTGTTCATTTATTTACCATTTCTTCAGTGGTCACTCATTTAATCCAAAGCTTGTACAATGCACCAGCTGATGCTACTTTTATATTTCAGTGATGAAAGTAAAGCAGAGGACCCCACATCATTCTAACAGCTCAGGCCTTATAGACAACCAACTCAAAGGAAGGCCTGTTTGCATAAAAATATAAATTTTTACTCTCATTCCTATATTTTGGAAAGCAATTATATTCGCACACACACATTCACATACACAGTTTTGTTGTATTATAAAGTAGTAAGAAAACATTTCCCTCAATAGATTTGTGAAGGGATTCTTGAAGCATTTTTATAAATGTAGCCCATGCTTCTCTTGTATATCTTCATTCTTCATATTTCACAAAGGTGCTTTGCTTTATTGTAGTAAGTGGTGGGAAGAAAAAAAAATACCTAAGGTTTTTCTGTGGCAAAAGTAGGTGAGTTAAAAATTACCTCTGAATCAGTTAATAAAATAAACAGGTTTTGAAAGTTATTGTTGTATATTTATTCCTTTTGTATTCTTTTGCATATTTATGGTAGTAAACTACTCAGTGAACTTAGAAAGTTGGTGTGTTGTAAGGTTGCTAAATTCTGGAAACCAACCAACTGTTGTAGCATTTTAGATAGGAAAGGGAGAACAAAAGTTGTCCTGTAACACCCTTTCTTTCAGAAAGAATTAATACGGGGTGAAGAAATCTTGGACGTGGGACTTGGAAGGGGGAACAACATTTGGAATGTAAATAAATAAAGCAATTAAAAACAAAATAAGAAGGCATAATTGAGAAGTCATTAATACAAACAACAAAACTTTCCATGGCACAGTCAACAGAAGAGGAAGCTGCAAGCGATGATGTAGCAGCACAGGGCTGGCAGCAGCGTAGTGCTGGGAGCAACCAGTAATTTGATGAGGGCTGTGCAAGTATTTGTGGGTTTGGAGAAGGCAAAGAATGATTTCAGGAAATATCCTGGGACACACTGTGAAGGAGGGAGCCATTATTCACCACACAAAGCCAAACGAAGAAGGGAAATATAAAACTGGTCTAAGTCCCCGAGTACCTTTTATCAGTACTGTATATTGCAAAAAACAAGTTGAACATTTGTAGGCAAGGGGACTCCTATAGCATCGGGCACACACACAAACACATACACACACACAAACACACATACACACATGGTTCACAAGTGAACAAATTGGCTGAGGATGCAGTAGAGTATTTGCTTTGCATGCATAAAAATCAGGCTGTGGTCCACAGCCCCAATAAAATCAGGTATAATGCCACATACCTGTAGTCCCAGCACTAGGAAGGTAAAGGTAAGAGAATCAGAGGTTCAGTGTGACTCTGAGCTACAAGGTAACTTTTGGGCCAATGTAGGGTATATAAGACAGGGCCTAAAAAATGAAGGAAAAACTAAGTGTCAGAAGGAATGGTAACATATCACATTAAGGTAGGTTAGCAGAGGTGAGGTAACAACTCCCCTTTTACAACAGTCCTTCATACCAGCCACCACTGCGTACATTCCTTTCCTTGCACCGAGCAAGCAAATGTGTTCTTGCAACATCCTATTACGTAGAAATCTTAGACGCATCAGTCTGAAACAAAATATTTGTAAATTTTTCCTGATTTGTTATGAAAAATACCAGAGACATTTGGTCAGAGGTAACAAAATATTGATAGAGTTAAAAACAAAAGTGGCCTATCCAGGTTGAGGTTCAAAATTTGAACATCTTTATTCTTCCACAGGTCCGAATCTTAGTCACTTTAGAGGGATATAATAGGTAGAACAATGTCCTCCTCCTAATGCTCAATACCTAAGCTCTGGTACATATAAACATGCTTCACTATAAGTCCATAGAGACATTGAAAATGTGGGTAAGGGTCTGTGTTAGAGTTTCTATTACTGTGAAGAGACATGGTACTGGAGATTATAGTTCTACACATGGATCAGCAGGGAGACAGGGAAACATTGAGCCTGGCTTGAACATTTGAAGTCTCAAAGCCCATCATCCCCCAGTGACACAATTCTTCCAACATGGCCACACCTCTAATAATGCCACTCCCTATGAGTAAATGAGGGACCTTTTCATTCAAAGCCCCACAGTAGGGTAACCCATTTTAAGATAGAGAGACTCTTCTGGGATTTGCTTCTGTTTCTTTGAAGTAGAGAATGTTGTTCTCTAAGAACAGAAGAATCTTGGCAGGTGTTTATGGGCAACAGAATCCAAGAACATTCTGATCCAATTTTACCAATGAGGGGCTGAAGATAGTCACTGAAAAGACTAAAATGAGTTCACTGAAAAGTAAAAGGGGTCATAGATAACAGGTAGGAATACTAGTAGCTCTGTAGATCTACATCTTTTAGGAGTTGCATGAGTTTGGAAGATGATTATTTCTAGAATCTTAAGATAACACCCAAGGTCAGTAGTCTTTTGCCTTTATCCTTTGATGTTGAGAACAAAGGTTAAATTCACACTTATGACACAGATAGCCGTAAGATCATAGATGTGTGCTTTAATTGTTCACACCTGTGGTAACATCTTATACCAGCATTAGAAAAAGATTGTTGAATATCTTGTACCAGAGTGCGTTCCTGAACTGAGAGGAAGAGTTGTTTATGCTTACACTTTTCATTCTAAGAAATTCCTGTTACCAAGTTCCTGGTAAATCTGTTTGGCCGTGTGAAAATAGCAGAATATTTAAAATATGGTCAACACCATATATCTGTGATAAGCATCTAGCACGACTAGAATTCATAGAGAGCGCTTGAGAGTATAGAATAGTAAAGCCACTTAGAAAAAAATGTAGTGTTTTCTTATAAACTTAGACATACTCCTAACACAATCAGCCAACAATCCAATACTCAGGAACTGACTCAAAGAGATAAAAGCAATATATCCTCAAAACACCTTTCAGATGAATGTTTATACTGGCTTTATTTAACCTAGCTTAAAACTGGAAGCAGTTGGCTTTCTAACAACAGAAGAGTAGAAAAATAAGCTGTGGTAAGGTCATACTATAGAATATTATACGGAATGTACTAAACAGGCAAATCCATGGAGACATAAATTCAATTAGTGGTTTCCAGAGCCTGGGGGAAGTGAAGAATGGGAAGTTGTTGGAGTGGGTACAAGATTTCCTTTGGGAATTGCAAAAATGTTCTGCAGCTATGTAATGTGATCATTTCATAATCATGTGATTGTAGCAGCTATTGGGTCACATATTTTGTAAGGGTAAGTTAAAGGTGTATTGATTGCAGGTTCATTTTTAAAACACAGACATTAAGAAAAAGAGACTGTAAATACATGGTAACAATGAATAGAAATATAGAAAGTAGTGGGGAACTAGAGTTTCTTGAATATAATTAGTTTAGGGAAGCCAAAATTTACAGTATAGGGCATTGCAGTGATTGCTTTTAAGAATATTGTCATGTTGGTGCTTTTTATTTTGTTAGGGTTTTCAGTTTGTCAAGTCTTATCCATTGGTATTTGTATGACTTGTTAGTCTACTGCATAGGAACTTAACCATGCACACAGTGGCAAACCTAGTGAACCATACACTGTTACACACACCAAAATACTTAAGAAGACATGTATAGGCATACAACTTAGACTGAATTGAATCCAAGAAACCACAGAGATTCATGGTAAATAGGAAGGCCATCAAGGGACTGGATACAGGGTATATAAAATATGGGGCATATTAATGTTGCATCTAAAATGATTACTTATGGATTTGCTATGCAGTTTTTCCATTTCCCTGTATGGATGCAGTATTTACAGAGAAGTGTTAGAGGACAAAACAGGGCCCTGCTTGGATTTCACAATGATGATGTAGTCATTACTTTACGAGATTGGTCATATGCTTCCATTTGTGTTTGTGTACCACATGTATACCTGATGTCCACAAGAGTCAGAAGAAGTTATCAACCCCAATGAAAGTGTAGTGACACATAGGTTCCAGCTGATATTTGGGTGCTGTGAACCCAACCTTGAGTGTCTTTAAGAGCCAGAACTGTTCATAAATTCTGAACCATCTCTTCCATCCCATTCCCATCACAGTTTTATGTTATAATAATCCTTCAGATACCATGATGGTGCATTGTTTCTACCAAGTACTCTGTTTTGCCTCTGATCTCACAGAGAAGTTATCATTACCAACCTGTCAAAAAACTTAAATTGGAAGTATGAAGAACACAAACTATACAATGTGTTCAGAACCCACATTTACCCAACAGCCCCACTGTCATGGATGTTTTCCTACAAGTAGAAGCCTATACATCTTTTGGAATCCTGTTCAAAATATGGACTCCCTGGATTCAGTCTAACCCTATTAATTTAGAATCTGTATTTAATGACTCCTAGGTTGTCACGCGCCCATGAACAGGCGTGCAACAAACAAACAGATTCTTCTGCGGATAACCTTTATTGTACAGCACTTTGAGCAGGGGGCTTCTTGAGCAGGAAACTTCTCTCTGAGCCGGGGACTCCCTACTGGGTTCTACTGTCTAGGCGACCTCTCACGCGCAGTCCCCCACGTGCAATCTCTCTGCCATCCCTCCACGTGGGGTCTCCCGCAATCTCTCCACTCTCTTCCTCTCCCGTCACGTGGGGGAGAAATGCACTGCTATATATGCCTAGGAGACTCGTGTCGCTACCTGATTGGTGCGCCCTCCAGTAACTCAATAGTATGCCCCGAGAGCGGGCTATGA
Organism: Micromys minutus; assembly: GCF_963924665.1. NCBI lineage: Eukaryota > Metazoa > Chordata > Mammalia > Rodentia > Muridae > Micromys > Micromys minutus. The sequence goes on along the minus strand of NC_137963.1, from coordinate 14,708,058 downwards.
CGTATGTGGCACATGCGCATTAAGTCTCTTGGCTGGGCAACAGCTCTGTTTGCTGAGTTCTCGGCGGGAAGCCGGCGCCATGTTTGGGTGTGGCACAAACGGCTCCCTACACTAGGTCTTATGTATGCATATCAACATTTGAAGAATGTGTCAGGATATTAAGACAAAAAAATAAAATGTGGTAGATGGACAGCCTAGTACAAAAACATCATCTTGGGGAGATGATTTATAGATTTATCAAAATAGTGGGGATAATGGAGACTCAAGGTGATCCAGAAACTTTTACTCTGAGTTGGTGGGTGGGTGAGATGATTCAGACACTGGGAGACATTGCATGTATTCCCCTGGCTGAAGACTAGACATACACTGGCACATTGGTCCTCCAGTGGTGTTTTTCTAGAGTATTGGTTTTAGAACCCTCTGGGTATGAAGTATGTCTTCATAACAAATCCCTTTCTGAAAGAATAGCAAGGGTTGTCTTTCATTTCTGGACTCCTCTTTCCAATTATGAAAGCACAAGTATAAGTGTTTATAATAACTGCATAGACCAACTTCTCAGTATTTCATAATGAAGCTTCTGTGTGACAGAACATCTGCTCTGTGATCAGGGTTCTATTTTCTCAGCAGTTATTATCTTAGTTACTGTGGACATTTATTCTGATGTTTTAATAAACACACAATGTGATTTTAAACCCCGTGTAAATGTTTAAAATACTTCCCATTATTACCCTTCCCAAGGTCTTCACTGGTTTTCAACTACTAGAATTTCGTTATAGGTTCATGTTCTCTTTAGTGTGCTGGGACCTTGTCTAAGGGAGTCTAGCTCACAATAATCTGAAAAGCCACTGAGGAGAGTTGTAAATTTAATGTGACCTAATTGTCTCATTATTTTGACTTCCAGCTCAAATAATGCATGTTTGACTGAACCCTGTTTAACCCATACATGCCTTCAAAGGTGGTTTTCTTGACTTCCATACTTACACACATGTCTAACCTAATTGGAAAAGAAAATACTGTGTGTGTTAACCCAATTGTTAGCACAAAATATTTTTCCCATGGTAGGAAATGCTTTGCCAATCAAAATAGTTTCATTGATTTTTTTAGTGGAAGGTGAAAGATGCCTTTAGGGCAAGTTATCGGCAAGATGGTAAAAGAGAGAATTATGTTGCTTGGCAATAAAAAAGTCAATGAAGTTAGGCAAAGAAGAACATATAGAAGCTAGTAGATACAGAAAGCACAGCACAGTACTGGAGTCTGAACTGCAGGCACAATTGAAGCTAGGAAGTCTCACAAGGTGTTCTGAATAGTCATAATGCATAATAAACTTTCTTTTCCTGGACAAGAAAGATTTTTGTGCAATAACACTAGGAATCTGCAGACATGTTCATAAATGTAGGGGTATCTAATTTGAAACCGGTTTCATCACTAGCTAAGAATAGAGGATAAAAGGCTTCTCAGTAGCTGATAGTCTGTCTATAGTAACTCCCAATAATAATGTCCCATGACCATTTACAGGGCTTGCCTGCATTAGCCATATCAGCCAATCTGCTATGGTCATCATATACTTTATTTCTAATAATTTTGGGAGGAAAATCACATATAGCATTCATCTCCAGTTTGCTCATAAACAACTAGGAATTAAAAAGATGAAGTAGTTGCCAAAGGTCTCCAAAATGAAAATACTACAGTCTTCAGTAGACCTTTGATTCCAAAATCCTATTACAATTCTTGACTAATATATGATCCCATAGGTTATAGGAAGCTCATACTAGACCAATTTGCCTCTGTAAAGTTTTACTTACTGTTTATTTTGCATTTATGAGTGTTTTGCTTGCAAGCATGTTTATATACCAAATGAATACCTGAAACTTGTAATGTGCAGGGTGGGCAATATGGTATTAGAGTGATTTCCTAGAAATGGTATGGATATCTCTAACTATAAGGAAGATACTTTATCACACACATTTCTCTATATATTACGTATGTGACCAGGATTTCTTCCATGCTTACTTATATTTTGCTGTTGTTGGCAGTGGGTATACTAATAGTACTTGTTTCTGAAAGGTCTTATGAAATGTGCTCTCTCTCTCTCTCTCTCTCTCTCTCTCTCTCTCTCCCCACCCCACTCACACACACACCATGATTGTTCCTAGATTAAGTTACATAAAGCCTTATGAAGTCAAATATAAGAATCACTTTGGCAACTGTATGCAGTTGGAAGGAATTTCCCAGGTGGAACACGTCTTGAATGAGAACAGGATGGAATGTTGCACTCACTCATCATTCAGAGAATTGGTACTGAGGTGGACTTTCCCACTCCTGTGTTATCTATCTCCATTTAGTGGAGAGAGCCATAACGTGTCAGATACACTACCTCTTGTTCTCCATATTCCAGCCAGCATTGCCTAGGAGACAGAAATAGCATTCATCGAAAGCCACAATTACCTCATTTCCCTGGATCGTTGTCTGAGATGTGCCTTGCCTCACAGTGACTGTGTAGGGCCAAAAGTCCAGAAAACATAGCAAACAGAGCAGCTGCTTGTCCAAGAAATGGTCTTACAGACAGGAGGGAACAGCATGTTCCCTGAGCAGATCAGGACCCTTGGCTGTTTTTATGGGTGTTTTGGTTTTTGGGCCAGCAACAGTGTCTGAAAACTCCTGGGGATTTCCCAAGCATCATTCGTCAGGTGGCTAGGCTTCCTCTGACGTTGCCTTGTGAGTGATGGGGTGCAGGGAGAAGGTCATGTACTAGGCCATTCAAGGGCACTTTCAGCATGATTGTGGGAAATGAGAGAGCTAATGTAATGTCAGAATGTTCAGAAAAACAAGAGCTTTCTGAATATTGCTTGGCACATGTTCAATGTACATTCAAGAAGTAGTTCTTGAATGAAACACTGGAGAATTAAATAAGTAAACTCCAAAAAAAAAAAAAAAACCTTATTATTTGCATTAACAGGTATACAGGCAGTTTCAAAGGGGGTGACCAGATGTCCTGGTTTGTTCAGGAGTAAGATGTTTCTGATGGTGTAGGCAGATCATTGAGTGTTGAAATCAAGAAAATCCTGGGCTAACTGGCATAAGTTTGACACTTCAATTTCAATGCAGGTATATCTGAGTCTGAAACATGACTTTCATCATTAAGCAAAAGCCTGTCTTTCAGGTGGCTTGAATTTAATAAAGAAAATTAAACAGAGGAACAGGTAATTATTGTATAAATTGAAAGGATGTGACTTGTTGAACAAAGGTTAGTAGCTCAGCCTATCATAGCCCCTCATTATTACCATTTCTTCAGACTATAAGTCCCTTCAGATTTTGAATGGGTACACCTTTCATAGAGGGAATACTACAGTGGTCCAGGAACAGACACTGTTACCCTTGCCAGTGATTGGTTTAGAAACAGCCATATAACATAATTCTGGACAAAAGAACATATAAGAAGATCTGATAGGCAGATTCTAGTGAAAGTTTCTTTCCTCTTAAGAAGAAATAAAAACAAATAAAAGTTGTCATCAGCCGTTTATGGTATCAGCATGTGACCCTCAGAGCTTTTGTAAATGTTGTAAATTTCTTGGAGGAAATTTATCCCATAAGTGGGATCATAAGGAAGACAGGAAGAACCTGAGTTTTTAATGACATAATTGAATGACCAAATTATCCTATAGCCATATAACTTCAGAATTTAAAAGATTACACACGCTCTCTATTACTGAAGTTATCTGAATTTCTGTTATGTAGTAAATAATGTAGCAGTTTAGTCACACCCAAGTCTCCTCTGACATCAAAGGATGAAATGACATGTACCAGGGGTGACAGCGCTCATTACAGCTCTAAAAACCTACACTGTGATATGAACAAAGACTCTGCTTCTCATAGATAAAAAACAAAGACCAAACTACAGAGCTCACAGTATAACTATAGGAAAGCAGGGAGTTGTAGCTGCCTCAGGCACCTTTATGATTATCATTAATAGAACAGGAGCAATGAGTATACTGGAGAGATCGAATATAAAAATAAATTTGAGTTCCAGGCTTGGTAAACTTGACTGTCCCCAGAGGCAACAGAGAAAGACAGTTATGGTTTTGATCTGGAATGTCCTTCAAAAGCTCATGTGTTAAAGGGGTGTCTGCCAGACAGTGGGTCACTGGGAACTGATTGCATCATTAGGGCTCTGATGTAACCAGCGAATTACTTTGTTTATTTTGTGGAATTATAAGAAGGTGTCAGAAACAGGAGATGAGACACAGTTGGATGAAACAGGTATCTTTGAAGGATATATGCTGTCCCAGCTCCTCCATCTTTCCCTCTAATTCCTGGGTGCAAAGAGTTGTGTACCTCCAGTTGTCAATGCATTTTCTGCCTATGGAACATGCTCATAACATGTAAAAACAAAATGTCATGTGTTAAAGACTTTGCAACTATGAGATAAATAACTCCCCCCTTTAACTTGGAAGGAATTTTGTTAAAACAATGAAGACCAACGCACACAGAAATGCAAATGTATTTGAATAATTTGAAGTTTAGAGCAGTAGATATCAACTTCAGAATTCTGTTCAAACACCTTGAAGAATTTGTTGATGTGTGGATGTAGTCCATGTAGAGTGGGCTAGAAATAGTTTTAAATCTTTCTATTAGGCTTTTCAGTAGTTTTGAAGGATAAGCATGTTTGTGTAGAAAAGGCAGAACCACTACAGTCTGGAATACTTATGTCTTATTTATATGCAAAGGTATCTTAGGTTGTCAGTCTCCAGGAAATACTGGAGGTTTTTCTAAACAAATGCATTCATTTTGATCCCTCTTCCATCTACCACAAAAACAATACAAAGGAATTCTAAACTCTTTGGAGAATAAGTGCTACTCATTGCTGTTCACCATTAACATCATTATGAGGAGTATTGAAAAGAAAACATACAGAAGTTAAATTATTTTTCCCGAAGCCAACCTGCATACTAGCTTCAGATCTGGAGTTGGACATAAGGTTTAAACATTTCTTGTCTAGTATTTCTTCCATTAAAACAAGTTTAAATATTTCAGTAATACATCTCTCTGAAGAAAAAAGATTCTGCCTTTAAATTTTATCCCATACTTTAGACTCCCTGATAGAGACTTCTGGGATAGCTGACTCTTTATAGTATTTATATTCATGAAATATCTCCAAATAAGTGATCCTAAAACATGAATCATAGTATAATAATTAAAAAAAATAGTTTTCTGGGACACACCCGAATTTCTGATTTAGTTTGTCCAGTGTAGTGATTTAGATAATCATATTCATATAATATTTTTATATAAGGTCTAAACTATGTCATACGGATGAGTATTTTTATAACTCTTGTACAAGTTTAAATCCAGATGGATTTCATTGGCCTTTGAAGAACCTTTCTTTTAGACAAACAAACTGATTTAAACTCTGGTTCTGGCACTTCCTAATTGCAAAACACACTCAAAATTACCTCTGTGATTTGAGTCTGTTCTTAAAGAAAACGACTACTCATACACACCTAGAATATTTTCTAAGGTCATAGAGATGCAACTAGTTTTCCACTTACTTTCCATTTGCTAACTCCTGTTCCCTGTCTTGACTTTCTGTTGAAGATAGATGTTTCCTAGCTCCAGTAGGAGACTTGAAGCTGGCTCTCCTTCAAAAAGCTTGAGTTTACACCTCTTCCACCAAAATACTAAAACACATATGGAGCCTATTTCTAGAAAGGGTTATGCAAATCACTTTCAAAGGGGGAAAATATGATAGGCAAATCATGTCAATATTATCCTCAAAGCAGTGTTTTGGAGCTAAAACCCATCCCATATGTTCTGCTTCACTTGCTCTGGCATTTTTAACAGTGTAACCATAGCAGCTGCTCCTGCTCACTAATTGCCTGCAACATTAAACAGTGGATGCACCCAGTTCCCAGACGTCTCCTGTATCAACACAGAGCTCCCAGAGTTTGCATGCTTCTCCAGGCCATTGCATTCCCTTCCTGCTAAACACCAACTATGTGGTTTAGCAGAAGATGGTATGTGGATGGCCAAGGTGAAGTTTAGCACCAGCCTGGATTAAAGCAGAGCAGTGTAATGGATGGGCTTCTAGACCCCAAGACAAACTAGTCCCAGAGACAATCTTTTGATGACTCAACAGAACTTGATGGTCAACCACTACCCATGGCTGACATGCAGTTTTCCATATGACTTCATTGAGACTGTCCTCATAAAAATAGACAAACAAACAAACAAAGAAACAAACAAAGCAGCTATGCATATTGCTGTTAAAACAATAAATTTGAAATTTAGAGTCGATTTTTTTTTTCTGATCATTCGATCAAGTAAATCTCCAATTCCTGTCAATGTTTCCACTTCAGTTCTTGCTGTGGTTCTCCTAACCTTTCCTGTGTCAAGCCATGTCTCCATCATTTCTAGCTTGGCTAGGTCCAATAACTTGACTGATAACATTTTCAAACTTTCAGTTAATCCCATTCCACCTGTGCCTCATCCAAGGTGGAATTGTCTGCAACATAGTGTGACACACGTGATCTTAAACCTCTTTCAAATGACACATCTATTCCTAATATCTATGACTAACCTCACCCTCCTGGTTGACTCTACATACATACTTTCCAGTATGTTAATCATTAGTCACATGGGACTATATGTTAGTTTTGAAATAGTAATTTTCTTATTGCTGTGAAAACCTAACCAAAAAAAAAAAAAAAAAGGTAAATTAAGGGGAGAGACATATATCTTGGGTCATAGTTTAAGAAGGTATGAAGGAAGGAATCACATGGTATCTCCAGTAATTAAGCAGTGAGAATACCGGTGCTTAGCAGATTGTGGCTTTCCTCTTGGAATTTAGCTTGAGTCTTCCAGTGATGAAATGATACCACCCATATTTTGATGACCCTTAAATTCTTTGTAAAAATTTCTGAAAATAACCTCACAGGTATATCTAGGTATATGTCTTTTACGTATTTTAAAATCAGTTATACTACAGTAAGATCAACTAGAAAAATTTGAGTGTACTTATGTACATATATATGAATAGATATGTATTTGTATACGTACGCATGTAGAAGCCAGATATCAATCCTGAGCGTTGTTCCCTGGGAACTATTTTCCCTGATTTAGAGAGAAAGGCGAGGGTCTCTCACTTTGCTCTATGGATCACTATGGGCTGTTAGTTAGGCTGAGCAGCTGCCAAGTGACCCACAATGATCTTTCCTGTCCCAGCATTGAGATTAAAAAATGTGCCACCACAATTTGCTGTTTAATTTTGATTCTAGAGATTGAATTAAGTACTTGCACTTGTGTAGAAGTTCTTTATCAATTGATCTTACCTCCAAGACTACAAATAAAATAAAATTTAAATTTCAACCTCTTAATCATACTGGCCTCATTTTAAATACTCAACAATTATATCTCATGACTGTTTCAAATAATAAAGACAGAATATTGTCTTCATGTCTAAAACTTCTGGTACATGTCTGTGTCCTAAAATGTAATGAACTTAATAGTTCATTTGTAGTACTGCATGATATTAATGTGTATTTTGTTGCTATATGTCAACCTGACAGGATATAAGGTCACTTATGAGACAAGCCCCTGTGCTTATCTGTGAAAAATTATAGAGTTTGAGTTAACTGAAGTTGAAAGATTCACTCTGTCTGACAAATCAACTTCAACATTTGTTGTTTCTGCTTCTTGACTCTGGACGCAAGGTGACCAGCTGCCTCATGGCTTTGCTACCATGACTTCCTGCTCTCTACTTACTTCAGCACATATAATAAAAATGACCTCCCTTCCATCATGGCTTAGAAGTACTCTCCATTGGTAAAGCACTTCCATAAGATATAAAACAAAGCAACACCTTTAAGTTGTTTTTGTCAGTGTATTTTATCACATCAAAAGCAGAACAGTTAGTACACTAATTTATCCAGGGCCAGGATATTGGGACATACTGACAATGAGTGCTGTTATAGAGAATTCAAACTAGATGAGAACAATCTAGAAAACAGAATGTCCAATGAAACCGAATGCATTTATGGCCTCTGAAGAACTTTTCCCACAAATCCCAAAAGGAATGAATACAGTCAGAGGACAGCCCATTGTTTTGTGCTATCAAGGCCTGGGAAGTAGTTTAAATATTTACAAACAGAAAATTGGATAAGGAAATATACAAGATGAGCATTTTATTACTAGGGAGAGAGAGCTTGGGATAGAATGAGAATGGCACTCCAGGAGAACAATAACAACTTTTTAAAAAGCCCAAACCAAAAATGAGGCAGGGTGAAGAACCCAGTTTAACAGGAATTAGATAAAAAGAAAGAAAAACTATCCTCAAAAACATACTGGTGTTTTTAAGATTTTTCTCTTAATAGCACAATTGTTTTAAAATTATTGATATAAGGGAAACACGGGAGAGCTAATGATATAGATCAGTAGGATAAATCAGTGTGTAAAGAAACCTAATATTTTCTAACTTGAATTAAATTCCCCAGATATTATCCACTGCTGATTAAAGAGAACCCACTCCTGAAATTGGTCCCCTTACCTTCACATAGAGCATCACACACACACACACACACACACACACACACACACACACACACAAACACACACATTAAATAAATGGATAAATAAACAAACAAATGTAAAAGCACAGAAAGTTAGATGAACCTCATGGTGCTCAGTTAAGTCACTTAACCTAGAGTTATTAAGTGTAAAGTGATGATGATTCTTTTCAGAGTTCACAAAACCTGAAAACTAGTCTGTGCTATGAGAAATCTGAACAGTGGTTAGCTGGCATTATAGGGTTCTGTAAAGCATTAGTTAGCAAGAAAGCCTGGTAAGGACGCTGAGAATGCTCTGTGATTTGATTATGGTGTGTATACATGGAAACATGCATTTGTCAAACTCATTTAGCCCCATGCTTCAGTCCTGTGCATTTTAATGTATGTAAATATACTCTGAGAGAATTAGTTATTTTTAGCAAAAATGTAAAGGCGGGGTGATTAGTTTCAGATGAATTGTATAGTGTCATGTATAGATGAATGTAAAACCAATATATAGGTTGTGTAAAGAATTCTAGTTTAAAAAATTGAGGCAATATTGGTATTTTTGATGATGGAACTAAGTACCAATATGGATAAGGCATGTAGAATAGACCAAAAGTTAAAAGAAAAGGATCCTTGCATAGATTGGAGGTAACTGAACCATGACTAGGATGTAGAACCGAATTGATTTATTTTACTGTCATGAACGCAGTAAGATCCTCCCTGGGTGTAAGCCTATTGTGTTTCACCCCCTAGCTTACTCTGTGGTAGAATTTCAGCTATGCAGGAAGAGACTATGAAAGAAAGAGTGCAGAGTGCAGAGGAGAAAATGAGAGAAGGCTGAAGGACAGTGGGGCCAAGAGAACATGCTGGCATGGTAGAGTTGACCTTGTAAGAGTGTCTGGCCACAGCTCTGTCTTTGGAATTTGTAATAACAAATATAATTGCATTTGATATTTTTTCTTTACTTTTTTTTCTTAAACTAATCTATATTTGGTATTTCCCATTTGCTCTAAAAGTCTTACAAATAGACTCGCATCTTACAGCCTTTTAATGAATCTTTGTAAAAAGGATGTTTTAATTCTATGAAAGCCTGTTTAATCACAAAAAATATTTAAACCTCTATGTACTAAGAGATTCCTATAGTGAATACTTTTCTTCAACCAATTTGTAAATGTCATTAATCTCAGATAATCTCCTCATCTGCCCACTTCAAGTTCCCAAACCCCAAACTTGCAGACATTGCTGTATAAAATGAGTCCTAAACTTTTTTTATGAACTCAAACATAAATGCTTGAATAGAAACCTCTAAAATCAAGAATTGTTTATAAGGAAAGTATAACCACAGTATCAAGATCACATCCCGGACATAATAACCCCTTAATGCTAGTGAAATATAAGCAGCACTAATATTTCTGGCAGGTAGCAATGCACCACATTTACAAAATTCATGTCCTAAGCCTTCAGGTTTGTCCAGTCAGGATTCAGTCCTATGCAAGATTGTATTCTTAGTTAAATATTCAGAGTTTTTTTTGTAAGAATTCAATTTTTTAGTTCTGATGAATAAACCTCAGTGACGACAGCTTCATGTCATAATGTCAAAAGGTTGAATCAGAAGGTAAAATCCCTTCAATTATTTGATGTATAGGTTGCCACTCAAGTGTGTGTGTGTGTGTGTGTGTGTGTGTGTGTGTGTGTGTGTGTGTGTGTGTGTGTGAATGCAGTTTGAGTGTTTGGTATATGTATATGGTATATGAAATGAAATGAGCTTAGTTATGTGTTATGTATTATGTGTAATTAATCTGTAGGTGGTATATTGCTATGGGGTCATCACATCTGCCTTGTGTTTTGGGTAGTATAATTTGTTTTCTATATTCTTTTATATATCCTGTGTTCTGAGTGCACATGATGTATAGTTTATATGTAATAATAAATATGCATGTAGGTGTTGTCTGTAGTATAGTATTTAAATGTCATGCCTAGTATTTTAGTGTGTGTGTATGTGGAATGTATAGTATATTTGTGTGGTGGGTTTATGTGATGTATCTTTCTTATACGTACTTGTACATTTTCTTTGTATAAGCAGAATGTGAATGTGTGTATAATGTGTTTCTTGATATGTGTTTATGATTTATGTGTGTTATACAGATTATTGTGTGTCTTTGATTGCTGGTGTGCATGATATGGGCTGTATTGGTATATAATTGGTGTGTATTTTCTATTTATAGTCTGTGTATGCCAATGACATGCATGTTGACAGCATGATTTGTTTGTATTCTGTGTCCATATAGAGTGTCTATATTTTATATATGGATGTCATCTACATGTTATAATTTTTATATGTACTGTGTGTTGTATTTTTATGTCTTATATGTGGCATGAACTTGATGGGTGTTTTATGTATTTATTGTGTGTTTCTATATGTCTCGTAAAGTCCATGGTGCATGTGTTTGTGTGTGTGTGTGTGTGTGTGTGTGTGTGTGTGCACAATATGCTGTGCATATATAATATGTGTGGTACATATAGTATATTTGCTTTTTTGATGTGTGCATGTTTAATTTGTGAATGTATTTGATATATGTCTGTACTTATGTATTATGCTGTAGGTCTGTGTATGTGTTTTTATTTTTATTTGTGGCTTAGGTTTAAATTTAGTAATAGTTTGTTGAGTTATTTGGGTTTATAGTTGTGTTTCCTGATTCTTTATATGTTGTGTACTATGTGTATGTGTTTATGCATGTGTTGAAGTACCCACTAAAATTTGTGAATAATTTAATTATTAGGGAAATTTGTCAGAGTCCTGTGGAATTGATATTATTATTAATTTTTATATTTCATTTGCTTAATAATTTTTATGTTTCTATATTTTTTATGAATTGCAAAAACTGATTTTCAGGCAGCAATATTTATGGGAAACCTATAGTGTAATACCATATCATAAGATTATTGTAAGATTATATCAAACACACTTTCTGGCATCAAGATCATCTAAATGGTATTGGCATCTATTTATTTTGAAGTTTCTCTTGAACTCCTTCCAGAATGATTGAAAAGCTATGATTGATCATTGTCTAGATTCATTCTTTTATTATGCATGAAAAATGTTATGTTTCCTCTTGTACATTGAATAGCAGTAAATGTTCAATAAGGAACATTTCTTATCTTCAAGCAACTACCTGCTTACAGGGAAGATAAATCTATCCTTATTCCTACCATTAGTTTCCCAATCTTCAGAGAAGATTGACTCCCCTGCATTGATAATGGGAGTTTACAACTTCTGGTTATAGGTAATTTTATCAGCTCTTGAATGAAAAATATCTTATAACCCTAAGTTTATTTCAATCAACACTTTTCTTGTGTCAATATTTTCTCATATGTTTAAATTTGAAGTGTTCCCTTACATATTTATTATTGCCTTATAAAAAAGTGACCTTCTTAGAGGGCATGACTATGGGATTAGTAAATTCTAGAGGTAGTATGTGTTCCTGGCTCTTTATATTTCTTGTAATTTTTCTTTTACATAAAGACTTGCACAAAAAAATTGAATTGTTCATTTGAAGTTTAAAATTGCCCCTATTTCTCAGTGTTGGCATTGGCAGTGTGTGAGTGGAACCACATTGCGGTAGAGTGAGGTATCAATCTACCACATTCTCTTCCAATTTGTTACTGGGGAGACTAAAGTCAACCTTATCTGATAACACAGGGGTAGAAAAGGTCCAAAAAATAATCACAATTGAAGTGTATGCCCACTGTCAAAGCACAGTAACAATCAAGATTTTTTTTAAGACTCCTTAAATGACAGTCATTGTTTATGAAGGAACAATGGTAGATGCGAGTGCACTAACATTGTTTACTGTAGTATCCTGATCTGCTTTTTATTGTTAGAATTAGTCCATGACCAAAAGAAACTTAGGGAGAAAGTGGCTTATTAGTCTTACACTTACTGATGCTAGTCTACCACTGAGAGAAGGCATGGTAGAAACTCAAGCAAGAAGGGTACAGAGGCAGAGACTGAAGCAGAGACCATAGAGGTGTGTTGCTTACTGGTTTATATGCCATGGATTGTGCAAATACTGCTTTCTTATAGAAACTAGAACCACCTGCACAGGAGTGGTTCTACCTACAGTTGAGTTGCCCTTCCTATATCAAATGTTAATCACAAAATTGCCCCATAGGTTATCTTCAAGGTAAACAGGTAAACTAATGGAGTCTTCTCCTCAATTGACATTTCTTCTTCTGAAATGATCCCTGCAGCTCTCGGGTGTGTGTGTGTGTGTGTGTGTGTGTGTGTGTGTGTGTGTGTGTGTGTGTGAATGGATGTAGGGGAAAGTAGACTAAGTCTATAGAAAATGTTTGATGGCTAGAAAGTTAAAGGAAATCAAATAGATGAATTGTAGGGTAAGGGAGGAGATGAGGCAGATTTGGCTAAAGGTAGAAAAAGGAAAAGTGAGAAGTCAAAAAGTAATCAGGTCCTCTAAAGGTTCTAGATTCCAGGGCACTGAAAACGAGAGGTAAACAAGGCCATCTCTTATTCTTTGTGTTAGGCTATAAAAAGTAAGACAAACAAAAAGAAAAAGAAAAAGAAAAAGAAAAATAGGGAATGAAAAGAAGAAAGGAGCAAAGAGGAATATGCATAAAGAAACATTTACACAGAGAAAGTGAGACAGGGTACACAGGGAGAGGAAGAGTGACAGGGAAAGAGTAAGAGAGAAGGAGGAAGTAAGAGAGAGAGAGAGCAAAGAGGAAGATGTGTTAGTGGTGGAGAACAGTGCACAGCAGAATTAATATGGTAAATTGACTCCTAATATTAAATAATAGAAGCATAAATGTCAAGAAGAGGGATCTGGGTGTGTGCAGCATTTACATTTAATCTTACCTGACAGATGTTTTCAGTGTCGACTCCTTGAACATTCTTTCCAAAATCCCAGGTGACCTCCATTCCCCTGAGAAATCTGAAGGAGAGGTGGGTCAGATTCTTGCTAGTAGGCAGTCATTGACATAATAGGGTATTTCTGTAGGTCAGGCTTCTGACCAGTTGGAATGAAAATTCTCGTCACATTGTAGGAGAGTTCTTCAAATTGCTGTTCATGCTTATTGTAATTTCTCCATGTTTCATTGTGGACTAGGGCTCCAATTAATGTTTCAACTCTTCAAACACTGCATAGACTACTGATGCAAAACTTACAGCACAGAGGTATTCTGTTGGCCAGGTTCCAGAGTATAGTTAGAGTTGGTCTGACTTATGTAAGTGGGTGTGGTAAAGGAAAGTCTGGGGTTGCTAAGCCAGGGACTCACCATGGGGTCTTATAAATATACCATCTTACCACTACCATCACTGAATGATGAGGCAGAAATATGTAGCATTTTAAGAAAAATTATTTTATAATTTCTCACTATGTACAATCCAAATATAGTCATTTTTGTTTAAATGATTTTTAATCTACTGAATACTGCCTTTTTTCAAAGTCATATATTATATACACACATATATACATATATAGGTACACATACAAAATCTACAGATTAAATGTAATCCAATTCTTTTTAATATAAAATAAATCTATTTTACTGATAAAGTTATTGATATACTTGACATCCCAAATGTAGCTTCCCTTATTTCCTGTCCATCTACTCCCTACCTCTTCTCTTTACTCCCACTCACCCCTTCTTCCTTCTCTACAGAAAAGTGGAGCCCTTCCATGAATATCAACCAACCTTGGCATATCACAATCTTGTTTCAATAGGAACAGGAATATCATCTTCCTCTATACCGCCACTCCTACATCTAATCTGTTTACCCTTCTCAGTGAAATTGAAGTGCCTCTTTCTTGGGCCCTTGTCACTTTGCTCATTTGAGTTTGTGGTTTATAGCATCATTATCGTGTACTTTATTACATCTAATAACCACTTATATTAGAGATTATATTTCTAACTTCATATTTATTTTATGATTTTATAATACATAATACACTAGAGTGGCAAAAATATTTAAGTGATGCTTTTCTATCAATACATCTGTTGAGAGCCAACACTTTTGTTTGTTTTTTCCATTTCATTGTATTAATGGTAAATAGTTCTAATGATTGTGTTTTCTGGTCAATTACGATGGTTACCAGGTTGTCTAAGACTCTAGGAATACACAATGGAATTAACTGTTATATTTTGCTGTTTATTTTTCATGGTTTGCATGTATTTATTTATTTATTTATTTATTTATTTATTTATTTATAATGGTGTGAAATGATTGTATGCCTTGAAAGAAAAGTTACAATGAGCATTATTAAGAAAATTCTAGCATTTCTTTGTAGCTTTCTAGGCAGGAGTCATTTAAATGGTTTAGATACATGTTGACAGATGATATTTTCGCATGAAGAGGCACTTTTATCCTCACTTTCGGTTTGACAATCATGTCCAGTGTCTCCTGGGGTGCCGATGAATTGGAGAGGGGCTTCACCATATGTATCATATTACAATAGATATGGATGAAATGAAGGAAATCTGGCATCAAAACATATTTGACAAAGAATCTGAAAACATTCAATGGAAAAACCTCCTTAACAAATGGTGTTCGCTCAACTGGCACTCGGCATGCCGAAGAATGAAAATAGTCCCTTTCTTATCTCCTTGTACAAAGCTCAAGTGCAAGTGGATCACAGATCTCCACATTAAACCAGGTACACTGAAACTATTAGATGAGAAAGTAGGGAAAACCTTAGAACACATAGGCACAGAGAAAAATTACCTGAACAGAACACCAATGGCTTGTGTTCTAAAACCAAGGATCGAGAAATGGGACTTAATTCCATTGTAAAGTTTCTGTAAGGCTAAGGACACTATCAAGAAAACAAAATGTCAGCCAAGAGATTGGGAAAAGATCTTTACCAATCCCACACCCAATAGAGGTCTAATATGCAATATATACAAAGAATTCAAGAAGTTAGATTCCAGAGAATCAAAAAGTCCTATTAAAGAATGGGGTACAGAGCTAAACAAAGAATTCTCAATTGAGGAATATTGAATGGCTGGAAAGCACCTAAGGAAGTGCTGAACAACCCTAGTCATCAGAGAAATGCAAATCAAAACAACCCTGAGATTTTACCTCATACAAGTCAGAATGGCTAAGATCAAAAACTCAGATGACAGCAGATGCTGGCAAAAATTCGAAGAAAGAGGAATACTCCTCCACTGTTGATGGGGTTGTAAGCTGGTACAACCACTCTGGAAATCAGTTTGGAAATTTTCCCAAAAATTGAACATAGTACTACTTGATGTCACAGTTATTCAGCTTCTGTGCATATAACCCAAAGATGCTCCAACATACAATAAGGGCACATGTTTCACCATGTTCATAACAGCCTTATTTATAATAGGAAAAAACCCAGATGCTCTTCAGTAGATTAATGGATACAAAGTTTGTGATATATTTACACAATGGAGTACTACTCAGCTATTAGAAACAATGACTTTATGAAATTTCAAGAAAAATAAATGTATTTAGAGAATATCATCCTGAGTGAGATAACCCAGTCACAAAAGAACAGACATAATATGCAGTCACTGATAATTGGATACTAGGTCCAGAAAGCTCTCAATACCCAAGAGACAACTCACAGATCATATAAAGTTCAAAAATAAAAGAAAAAAATAGAAAGAAAGGCCAAAAAGTAGAAGCCACAGCTCGTAGAAAATAAACAAAACAAATCAAAACAGAAACAAAACAACAAGTGTATAGCACCCTCTCAGAATGGGGTACACCTAGACCTTAAATCATTAATAACTCAAGATCTAAGAAAATAGGATTGTGGCAATTTTTGGTATTTAAAAATTATTATGTCTAATTTATACACGTCAAGAAAACTTTGACTATTTCCATGTTAAGGTTTGTTTTACATGTACTTTATGCTTATGGTAACTAGTAAGATTGCAATGCATGCTATCAAACCTTTAAAAATCAAGTACTGACAAAAATATATTTATATAGTTTTATGCCAAAATGCTTTTAAAATATGTACATGTATCTCTCCCTCTTTTAAATAAAGTTGTAAGAGGAAACAGATATATATATAGATATATATATATAGATACATGTGTATGTATATATAACATAGATTACATATATATGTATATATATACATACATACATATATACTCTGCAAACATTATGTCAAAAGTGAAAACTCCTCTCTTTGAAATAGTCTGTTTTTTCTATACCTTTTTCAATTATTTAAACCCATAAAGGTTTATGCAGAGCAAGCTTTCCTTATATAGGGTACATACTCTGTAACAAGAGGGAAGAGGACTTATATGTTAAGATATTTGCTTTGAAGAATAATGCCTCTAATCATTAAGATTCACAGCAGAATGTCTTTTCACTTTGGAGCAGAAAATATTTTTGATAAAGGAAGTAATGTGCTTTACTAATGAAAGTGGTTTTGTGTTCATACAGAACTGGCTTGGTGGACATTAAATGTGGTTTGACATGCCCAAATCTTTTACTGGTAAGAACAGGGGAATAGAAATTTCTCTCCAGTTTCTTTGATCTTCTCTCAAATCTCATGCATTTGTATTATAACTGTAGAGAACTGTCGATGTTAGGAAGCAACAGTTTGAAAGCCTTAAAATGTAACTCCAAAAGTAAATCAGACATGGTAATCCTCCTTATCACCTCAACTCTGGTTTTAGAGTTATCAAGGGAGTTGTCAGAACTCAAACTGCATCATATTCTGACCTGGTGTGAATACTCAAGTTATTTTAAATGATGTCTGCATTCATATTACTAGAGAGCAGCTAAAAGTTCTTCTGGTCTTTTATTATACATATATGTGCACCTGTATGTACACATACTCATATCTCTTCAAAACCCATTTCATTTGAGGACAGACCATAGTTTAGAGCAAGAGGCTTCCTAATCAGTGCAGATGTGTCCCCAGTCCCTAAATATCTCACACTGCCATCCATTTTCATACTCATTTATACTCTAGGATTTATGATCAGGTTGCTTTTTTTTCAAGATGGCAGGCCATGGAGTCATCACATGCTATTGCTACATTGTGAGGAGACTTGAAGTGAAAACTTCTGGTTTGTTTAGAAAGTCACTTATGTAAAAAAGGTGTCTTGTTCTAGTGGATAGGTAAAAATAAGTGTGATGAAGTAATATAAATAGGATACCACAGACAGTAGGGAGAGGAGCATTGGTTTGGTTACTCTGCCTCACTATTCTTAGCTAAGGACAGGCATGTTTTGGTTTTCTTTACATAGCATTGTTGAGCTGTGTTACTGCTTATGACCTAGAGGAACTTGCTGAAGAGCTTCTCTTAAGAACCCTGCTGCTTCTTGCTGCTTCTGTGGCATTCTCTCTGGCTGGTTGGCAAGCCTACCATTTACTTCAGAATTAAACTATGGCTGCTGGTTTCTGTGTGGTGTCTGCCTGCTGAGAAGACTGGAAAGAAGCTTCTGATTGCTAGTTGTTTTTGCTATGGAGCCGAACTGCTGACAAAGAAGTTTGAGCCTGTCCCCCCAAAGAATGATGTTAAACAGGTCCACTTCTACTATATCTCTTCCACTGCCTCTGGTGGGTGGTGGGCAAGAAGAAAGCTAGAAGGCTTATTAAAGTAAGTTGTGAAAATTCATGCCTACAGAGACTTGTGGCTATGTGAATGAGATTGAGTCTCCAATAGGCTTTTATATAAAACACATGGTCTCTGTTTAGTAATGCTGTTTGTTCAGGACATAAAACATGTAGAAGACAGTTCAGCCATCCTGGAGGAAGCAGGCCACTTAGGAGTGAGATTTAAGGATTTATAGCTTCACTTCATTTGATGTTATCCCTTTCTGCTCTCTCTCTGTATGGCTAAAAATGAGATCATACATTTATCCCTGTTTGCCAGCATGTCCCTTCTTTATCATTATGGATTTGAGCTTTTTGGAACTAGAAAACAAAACAAACAAGACAGAACAGAAACACATTTTTTTTTTTCTGAAGTCACTTTGGATCGTAATTCTTTTATAATAGCAACAGAAAAGTAACAAATGAAGGATGGACAAACTATAAAAAGGACAGAGAAACAGACTAAAAATCTTATCTGCTTCTTCAGTCTACATCTCCTCTAAAAGCAGTAATCCACAGCCTATTTTAGCATTTTATTGTAAGGTTTTGATACAGGGTTTCATATTGCTTAGGCTGGCCTCAAACTTACTATGTAACCAAGGATAAATGTGAATTCCTGATACTTTTGCCTGTTTCTTCTAAGCACTGAGATTTAAGGCAGACACTAAAATTCATGACTATAACACAAAATTTAATTATTTCACTAATATCATTCACAGGCAATATATACACATTATATAATTATCAGTTTCAGCTCTATAGGTTTCCCATTGTAATGGTCCTCTTTATAAGTTTGAATGATAAATCATGGTCTATATCTGTATAATGGAAGTGACCTGGAGAATATGAAATGAGGTGGAGATAATCTGCTTTTTCTTAATGATCAATGTCATTGCATTTAAGAGTTTTACGAAAAGTGTTTGTGTATGTGTGTGTGTGTGTGTGTGTGTGTGTGTGTGTTATGGTGGAGGCATTATACCCATGCACATTAGTGCAGAGGCCTGAAGTTGGATGTCTGGCTTCAACATTACTTGCTTGTTCCTGTGAGAAAAGGTCTTTAATTTATCTCTGTGTTTACTGTTTTGAGATAGGCTGGCTTGCTAGAAATCCCCTTGGATCCTCCTTTCTTTGTCTTCCTCATTGTTGCTGTGAGTGAGTCCCTAGAGCACCTCTTATGTGTGTGCTAGGCTTTGTATTTGTATCCTCAAGCTTGTTTAACAAGTGCTCCTTTCCACTGAGCCATTTCTCCATTCCTTTACAATCACAACATGACCTCAAAAGCCACCTATCTATGTTAGTCACTATGTTTATAATGTAGATAAAATAAAAGTTTTCAATTTTTCAGCCCAACTAGATACCTCCATTTATTCTAATCAAATAAACAATAATGCCCAAATGGGATAACTAATTATCACCCATCTGGGTAAATATTTTAGGAATAAAAAAATAAAATAGAACAAAACAATCTCCACTTTAAAATAATTGAATATATCTAAACTATGGTTTTCTGTAACCTTGCCTACCTTTACAAATTCATTCTTACATTTCTTCAATTAAAAGAGGTTTTCCTAAAAGTGAGCATTGTGCAGACAGAATTTAAGCCACATGCATTACTAAGATGCTACAGGATCCAAAGCCAGAACTTTCCTTCTCTGTACATCTAGTTTTTTAAACCGTAAAACAAAAACTTTGTAATAATTATTTGCAAAACTTCTTATAATTCTGACATTTTGGGAATCTGCAAAAATAATATATCAGAAGAATTCCACTTTAAAATCTGGCTACTTAAGAAAAGTTTCAAATATAATTCAATAATATATATTTATATATACTACTATATTTCATGTCCTAAGCTGCTAACTAATCATCACATGGGTGAGCTTCAAGATGCCAATACATCAAATTCCAAATGACCGTGATTATGGGGAACTTGTAATCTGAGCATTGATTCTACAAACTGTGAGGTGCTTCTCAGAGGAACATAAAATTTGTAAAGTTATGTATAACCCATGAGAAATCCTTTTCCATTTCCATTTCTCATTCCCTTATGGTTATTTATCTTGTTTGTAAATATATGCAGATATCATAGATATTTATATTGCACTGTCTGATTGGTCAATAAAGAAAAAAGATCCATGAGTAAAAGATGTACTGTACCTAAATTTAAAATCAAATCCAAATAAAAATAGCAAAGGAAGAATTAGTACAGACTCAGCGCTCTGCCTCCTGAGCCCACAGGTAAGTCCCCACTTTTTGCCAACTGACAACTGTAAACTCTCAGGGTGAAGGTGACAAGGTGCTGCTTGGGAACTGACTGTTTAGGCCTCCAACTGTTCCCAGAGCTAGAGCTGGCCCATCACCATTGGAACTCATAGCCTGTCCATGGAGAGATGAATAACCAGGAGCAACAGAAACCAAAACGACCCGGTAACATCAGAACCCAGTTCTCCCACCACAGCAAGTAGTGGATATCCCAACACACCAGAAAGGACAAGTTTTTGACATAAAAATCATACCTTGTGTTCATGATGGAGGTCCTTGAGAAAAACATGAATAAATCCCTTAAAGAAATACAGGAGAACCAGAAGAGCACAGGTAAACATGTAGAAGCCCTTAAAGAGAAAACACACACACACACACACACACACACACACAAACACTCACTCACTCACACACAACCACTTGCAGAGTTATAGGATAAAACAACCAAAAAGGTAAAGGAATTGCACAAAACCATCCGGGTTCTAAAACTGAAAATAGAAACAATAAAGAAATCACCAGTGGAGTCAACCCTGGAGTTAGAAGACCTAGGAAAGAAATCAGGAGTCATAGAAACAAGTATCACCAACAGAATTCAAGAGATGGAAGAGAGAATCTCAGGGGCAGAAGATACCATAGAAAACATTGATTCAAAAGTCAGAGTAAATACAAAATCATAAAGCTCCTAAACCAAAACATCCAGAAAATTTGGGATCATTGAGAAGACCGGCCATAAGGATACTAGGTATAGAAGAGAGCAAAGACTCCTAACTAAAAGGCCCAGTAAATATCTTCAAAATATTATAGAACAAAACTTTGTAACCTAAAGAAAGAAATAACCATGAAGAGACAAGAAGACTAGAGAATTACAAATTGATTTGACCAAAAAAGCAATTCCTTCTGAAACATAATAATCAAAACAACAAATGTTCAAAAAAAGGACACTAAAAGTGCTAAGGTAAACAGGAAAAGTAACATATAAAGACAGACTGATCACAATTACACTTCTCAATGGAGTATAAGGAAGCTAGAAGATCCAGGATAAATGTCATAGAGACCCTAGAGTACATAAATGACAGCCCACATTACTATATCAGTGTCAAAAACAGACACCACATGTAAGTAAAGGGCTGGGAAAATATTTTCAAGAAAATGTTCCCAAGATATAAGAAAGACTATCCATTCTAATATAGACAGCAATAAATAATCAAACCCAGAGCTGAAATCAACCAAGTAGAAACAAAAAGAACAATACAAAGAATAAACAAAATCAAAATCTGATTATTTTAGAAAATCAACAAGATTGATAAACCCTTATACAAACTAGCTAGAGGGCACACAGAGATTACCCCAATTAACAAAATCATAAATGAAAGTGGAGACATAACAACAGAAGAGTATGACTCAGGGATAGAAAATCAACATGTTGTTGAGGGATAATAGTAAAGGTATACTACTGTTGAATACCTGTTGAATCATACTGATGTTGTATGATGGTCTTTTTAGAGAGACATAGAGAAAAGAAACTTTAAAGACCAATAACTGCATATCAAGTTTCAGAAAATTCTGAATCTGGCCAAGGAAGGGAAGCACAACTTGTTTAAGATTATGATAATATGCAGTTACTCTCTATGGTTCACATATTTGCACAAGCTAAATAGTGGTCTGATAGGAGATGTTATGGGAACCACAAACCTTGCACCTTTTATGTCCTAAATGGTGGTACTTATTTCTGTAAACTGTCCATAGTTGTAGCAATCTTTTGTTATTGTTTTTCTAAGTAGAGGCAGCTATATGGCTTCCATTTGGGATTTCTAACAACAATGGATTCCAACTTCACGAGTCAAGGAAGTAAAGTGAGGATCCTGCCAACTTCAACTTCTTGGGGCATTTATACCTGTTATGTACGCTGAGACTTGGGAACTACACTACAAAATAAGTTTTAGGACCAATTGGATTCACTATGAAGTATGTTTTTATCTAAAACTCTATCAATCATTTGACTCTCAGAAGCCCCACATCTCACTGGAGGGGCTCAATGGTCTTTGGCTTCTCTCCAAATCAATCTATGTTTGGAACAAGTATTATAAGTTCATGAAAAGTCTGATTTATCCCCAGTTACAATTACCATATTAGAAGGCTATGTGGTACATTGTGTATAATGGATAATATGTTTAGTAATAAAATGTTTTGTTGCTGCTGTGATTATTGTAGCAGAGTACTTCTTTCAGAAGACTCAGCCTTCTCTTCATTTGAGGTGTTTCTTGGTCTGTAACCTGACTCATACCGAAAATTAGTTGATAAAGCCATGGTTCTCTTTTGATTCAAGGTAGCTTTTCACTCAATTTTTGCTCATAAAAATGGAAGACATTAGAATTTCTATCTATTTCACTTCTGGGACACCAGGATTAATTAGCCAGTGGCAAGGGTATATAGAAAGCCATTCTGAACATTGCTTTACCTGAACTGTCTATTCACTCTGCATGCTCATTTTGATTTTGGCAGTTCATTATAGCCACATGGCTTGTGATACTCTAGAACCCAATTAGAGTCATTCAATTTAAGTTGCCTCCTTTAGCACTGTACCTCCCATTCTAGGTCTGGGATAGAGAAATCAATGAACAGGGCTATGAAATGTGAACTACCCTTCTTGCAAATCTGTTTCTTACAGGATTAGTGAAGTGCACATATATTCTAGATCCTTTTATTGTAGAGGATTGGGTTTTATGTGGTAATTCCAACACTCTACTCCAATCTCTCTCCAAGTCTTTAAATCCCTTTTATAAACATTAAACTCAAATATATCAAACATATCCAGTTCATTCACAGTAGGCCATTATTTGTCCCATCCAAGTAATAATGGATAAAATCAAGACATTAACTTTGCAAGTTAGAAAATAAAAACTGGGTTCCTCCTAAATGGACCTATACCAATAAACTCAATCTGATGCACTATTATGTTCTTTTCACCATTGTCCCACACACCTTGACATACAATAACACATATTCACTGCTACTAGTATGAATTGGACAACTTGCTATATTATTTAAGTATATAGTGCACCTTCCCCTAGATGATACTTTCTCGTCTCCAAAGGGTTGTTTGGCTTTTAATGTGGCTATTAGTCTAATTAAAGGGATGTATAAGCTCAGAGAGTTAACAGGACCATCTTGCTTGGCTTCTTCTTCAAGGAATAATATTGTAGGTTTCATTGACCTTCCTGTAGGAGGATCTTTCTCCTCCATATATCCTTCCATGTAATATCATCACAGACATACCCAGAGGGTGGTCTGTTGGTTGATTATATATAAAGTTTGCAACCAAGGTTCACCATCATAAGCCTTGAGTTAGTGGGAGCTATGTTGATGAGTATGTTAAGATATTTGAATAGTTTGACAAACTTAATGGGATCCTTTGAACTTTCTGGCTTCTAAATTAGTGATCCTATAAATTGGTTACTTTTATGTTCCAACTTATATTGTGTCAGAAGAACTTCAGTGAGAAATATAAATATCAAGTAGTTGTTTTTAAATATTTGTGTGTGCACTTTATGTATGAGAAACATGAATCTCCAAAACTGTATACTAAGTAGATTTGATTTAAATATATATATATATAAAATACTTAGTATTCACAACTATAAAATGTGGTTAGTAAACCTTCATAATGCTGTTGGGATAAGTAAAGAAAATAAATAAAAGCCACCTATGTGTCTTCTCAATAAACACTAGTGTAGTTTCTTTTGAATAAAATACTGAATAATCTAGATTACTAATTTTATAATAAATCCTAACATACTACCTTTATGACTTGAAGATATTTAAGTAATTTCATAAAGATTAAGATACAAAAGTAAAATAGGAATAAGCTGCTAAACAAGTGGATTAAAGATGCTCCTAGAATGGGCTGAGAAGAATGAGAAACTTCATGAAATGATTCATGACATTAATTTTTTCCTCTGTGTGTCTTACAACATCCTGCTGCATACTTTAAAAATACACAATAAAGCTAATGTTATTAAAATTATGGATTGACATTATTAACATTGAAATTTGGACAAATACATAGTTTGAACAAATATATGGTTTGGACAATTTATTTGATTAAATATATACCATGTAAACAAATAATATGAGATTAATAGGTCCTGAGAAAATGAGTCACTCTCTTGTTACTGTGGTACCATTTTGCTTGGGATTGGAGCAGAAAGAAAATTGCTCTGTCACTTTCTAGGTCCATTACCAGTCATCATGCTGGCTGTTTTATGAGGAAAAAAACATGGATTGTAATTGTCACATGTTCAAGTTTAACTTTCTTAATAACCTTTGAAGAAGATCTTTGTTAATTGTCTAATTCATCTGGCAAATTAGGCTGATTTAAGACCCCAATATGCCTGCTGTGTTTCTCCTATAGTTTAAATTTTTCAGAATGCATATAAAGATATTCTTGTCTTTAGTTTTTGTTTTTTTATCATAGAGACACACTTTGTTATTATCTTACTCTTCCCCCATTCAATGTCATAAATTAGCTTCGATGAGGTACAACGAAGGGAGGACAACCGAGAAAGCCTCCAGAGACCAAACTAATTGAAAATTGCTATGAAAACAAAGCAATCATGAATTTTGAAAAAAATTCAAGTCAGATGTAGGGGAGTAACAAAGGCAGAGCCAGGAACAGGGGCAGGTGAAAACCAAAAAAAAAAAAAAAAAAAAACATGAGAACACTGGGGAAAGATGACTTTCTGCCAGAGCAAACTTAAGCATACCGTGCATGTCTAGCTGGCATTGTCTTAGAGACCTCCAGGAATCAAAGCTCTAACGACAAAGGAAGAATAAGTGACAGAGGATCTCTTATCTGATGTAAGTAATGGTTTAAAGGAAGAGTGAAGCAGGAGCTATGGCTTAGCAGGTAAGAGGGCTTGTTACAAAAGTACGTGGACCTGAGTTTGAATCCCTGGCACACAACAGAAGCAATGTGTCTCTTCTCTTTTCTGTAGCTCCAGCACAGTGCAAAACACAGACAAGAGACTCATTGGTTTCCAGCCTAGGTCCATGTTCCATAAAAACCTAAGGAACAAAGGGGAAACATAGCAGAGTCCCTGTGGGTTATCTTCTCCTGGCCTAAATAGCACCACAGGCATACATGTGCAAACAAAACACACACACACACACACACACACACACACACACACACACACACACATACACACACAGTGTGTGTGTATGTCTGAGAGAGAGAGAGAGAGAGAGAGAGAGAGAGAGAGAGAGAGAGAGAGAGAGAGAATAAGAAAACAAATACATAATACAGGGAGTGAGGCAAAGCTTTCTTAGTGCCACATAACAAAACATTCTAGATTTCATTACTTTTCTTTCTGTTCTTCTCTTATTCTTCATTCCCAAAGATCCAGATAGTAGCATCTTAAGGAGTTTATTGGATGAGATTTTCTTGAGAAATGAGCTACAGTTTCTTGCTGGTTTTGCTCTACTGGAGCTGTGACTACAATGTCTGCCTTTCTTTCCGATCAGCTACCTTCTCTTGGAAAATATTAAATGTCTACACTCCTGTAGGTAAATCTTCTGTATGACTAACCTTAGATGAAATAATCAAGACATAAAAGGAAGATTTTCATACAGTATATGAAAAAAACCTGGGAAGAATCTGAGATATGATCATTGATTCTGGAATAGTTCTAAAAACTGTTTTTTCTTGCTCTTGTGATCTTGTCTAACAGGTGAATAGCAGTTATAATATTTCCATGATCTGCCATGTGATAAGCTCATACACCCTCTGTTGTTGTCTGAATGTTACTATAGGAAGATCATGCCCATCAGCAAGCAAGTTTACAGAATATAAATGATTACTGGTCTAGGCTTTATAGTATTTAACATCTCACTTTTGATAATAAGTTTATACCATAGAAAAATAAAATGTTTTTTTCTTGATATTCTTGTAATGTGTGACCACTAATATAAACATGTCAAAGGCATTTTGTTTTGCTGAGGATTACTTAAGGTTACTACAATGAGTAAACAGGGTAATACTCTGATGAAACCCTTTGAAGATCCCTTTTGCCCTGTATTAGTCACTAGAATTGTGTGTGTTTGTGTGTGTGTGTGTGTGTGTGTGTGTGTGTGTGTGTGTGTGTGTGTTGTTTTGTTTGAAAAGTGTTGGGAATCATATTAAAGACTGTATTAGGAAAATTAAAGACACCATCCCATGCTAAGTCAGGCTACTCTCTGGTCCCAGAGGTCTCACCATCTCCATCACAAGCCCCATGTAGTGACTTTCCATCTTGTGATTCTCTTGTTACAGATCCTATTCACATTTCCAGCCATCCACCCCCTGTGGTTAGCTGTCAAAAATTCCCATAACTTGGTAAAATCAAAACTCTAGAGGCTTGTAATTTATCAGTCAGGTTTATATTATTAAAGTCTTAACCCACAAAATGACAGCACAAAAATTCAAAACTCACATGATATTAACACAAGCTACAAACCTAGATGGGGCAAACACACCTTACTTATTACTTAATCATCTATCAATAAAATTCTTAGTATTCATGGTTCCTAGGACTGTGTAGTTCTGGCTCCTCTTCTTCATTTTGGTTCCATCTTGCCTACTCCTATCTATCTCCTCCCCCTCCTCCCCCTCCTCCCCCTCCTTCTCCTCCCTCCTCCTTATCATCCTCCTCCTCTCCTGCTCTCTCTCTCCTCCTCCTCCTCCTCCTCTTCTTCTTCTCTCTCTCTCTCTCTCTCTCTCTCTCTCTCTCTCTCTCTCTCTCTCATTCTCTCTGTCCCTATCTCTAAAATTCTCAGGGTGACTGCCTTTTCCACTGACAAACCACAGGCTCTCATCTTATCTTGTACCTGCCTTCACCTGCATGCAGACAACAATCTACAATGGACATCCCACAGGCTTGGAAAGTATTCTTTAATTCAGCTATATACCTAGTTTCAGGAAACCAGTTTGAATATGTAGTATCAGCATATAGCCAAAATAAGCAAGGTATTTGACGTACTTTTCCCAATTATATTTGGTTCTACTATACTCATGGTTTGTTGCTAAGAGCAATTGTTATCAAATTGATTTAACCCAGAAACTGATGGAAATAGATGTAGAGACCCACAACCAAATAATAGGCAAAGCTTGGGTAATCCTGTGGAAGAGGGGAAGAAAAAATTTTAGGAGCAAGGACACTACAAGAAAACCAAAGAATCAAGTAACCTGGGCTCAACTGACTCATAGAGACTGAACTTTCTACTAGGGAGCCCACATGGGATTGGCCAAGGCTCTCTGCACATATGTTACAGTACTGTAGCTTGGTCTTCTTGTGGGACTGTTAACAGTGGGAACAGGGCCTGTCTGGTTCTGATGCATGCTTTTATGACCCTTTCCTTTTACTGGGCTAATTCATCTATCCCTAGTCAGAAAGAAGGTGCCTAGTCTCATGGCCACTTGATATGTCATAGGTTTTGGATATTTCTTGGAGCTTTACCCTTCTTTAAAGAAAAAACTAAGGTTAGGGGTGTGAAGGGGAAAGACAGAAAGTAAATAGTAGCTGAGGGTGAGAGACTAAGAGGGGAGGAAGGAAGAGAAAGTGAAAGTAGGAATATAAAATAAATAAATAATAGATTATAGGTAGACATATAGATAGACATACAGCAGACATGTAGATAGATAGATAGATAGATAGATAGATAGACAAACCGACAGACAGACAGACAATAGATAGATAGATAGATAGATAAACTGTCATAAAAATACAGAAAGAGAAAACAAGGCTGAAGTCACTACTGAAACACTACCTCTGCCATTTTGTTGTTAATTAGCCGTCTTCTTATTGAACCAGTTAATATATTTTATATTGTTTTACCTATTATAGGTCTTTGTTGATTTGAATTATTGACTTATTTCACAATTTGTGCCTATTTACATGGAACTTAGAACACAGCCAAATGTATGAACTTTTATAATACAGATTAATTTATAAGGTTAATCTAAATACAAATGCTTGGCTAGGGCATTCTCTGCCCTACCTCCACTTGAAACTCCTGTGGGCCATCCATAAAATCTGTCCTGTCTCTCTCAACATCCAACCACAAAATGCCATTTTGCGAGCTTCAGATTCAAAGTCCAGTATGATTCCATGTTGGTAGCATAAGGCATGTACAAATCAACTTAGAATTAGCCAGTACCCAAGCTTTCTTGCTATGCTACTTTAGGAACAAGTTGATACAACCCTATGAGTGTTGGTTTTTTTCTCTGTGAAATAGTGGTAATACACACCATTTACATTTTGAAGTTATCAAGGGAAAAACAAAATGATACCTTTGAAGTATAATTTCAGTGACACTTCATTTATCACCTGAACATGAGCAACTTTATCAAGGAAAAAAAGTGGTGTTCTCTTGAAAGACTTTCTTTCAAAAGAGTCTTCCAACTATACCCATAGCATACTGTATTTTGCATATTTTTGGAGACTTTGGTTAAGAATATTTAGTTGTTTCATGACTTTCTCATCCATTTTTAATCCCCAAATGTCATATACAATATTTTTTTAATCTAGAAAAAAAAATGATTTAACATGAACCAGGTAGAAAAGTAGCAGCATGGTGTTCAAATCTTCCAATTAGCGTTTGTACAGAAAAGCCAAATGTAAAAGTTGTTTCTCAATGACCTGAGACATTGGACCATTGTGTCATATGATTTCTGTGCAAGTCGGAAGACTTGAATTTGATCCCTAGAACACGGGTGAAAAGTGAAGTGAGTTGACATGGGCCTGTACTTCCATCAGTAGGAGACAGAGATTTGAGGATACTGGGCATGTTGGAAGGTTATTACTAGCTAGTGTAGTTCAATTGGCAAGTCATAGTTCAGGGAGAAATGCTATCTCAAAAGTAAAATGATAATGATAGAGGGATATCCCCAGGATTAACCACTGGCCTTCAGTCATGCACACTCAGGAACACAGGAACAACAAAAAGTTGTTCAATCATCAAGATACAACCTTTATGGTACAATGGAACAAATGTTCTTCACTAAATACTGAGAGAAGGACATTAGTAAGCAAGCTGAGGTTTGGCTCTTATTCTGATGAGTACTAACTCGTATTTAACTGTGGTTACTAGATACAATACTAACTATGGTATCTTGGGCAGGCACCTCACTGATCTGCTTTCATG
The DNA here is from genome assembly GCF_963924665.1 of Micromys minutus. NCBI lineage: Eukaryota > Metazoa > Chordata > Mammalia > Rodentia > Muridae > Micromys > Micromys minutus. The sequence goes on along the minus strand of NC_137963.1, from coordinate 14,678,469 downwards.
TTATGCTTAATGCACTACAAGAAATTATAGGCATGATGTGCATAAAAAATGAGGATGTGGATAGGAAATAAAGGACTTGGCAATGAAGAATTTCTGTAAGCTCCCATTAATGACCCATGAAACACATCAGTGACCTGTGCCCCATTCATTCTTCTAAACTTTCCAACTTATTCTTGCAAAAGGTACTTGTTGTGTTTCCTTAAAATGCACAATGTGCTTTTATTTTACCAAACATATTCATTTTGTGCAAAAAAAAGTGAACTAAATAATAAAATGTAGCTATAAAATAATGAGCTATCTTTTAATTTATTCTTATCTGTTATTTTTGGAATATCCCTGTTGAAGTTAACCTTGAAACTAGGTTTAAAAATATGTATAGAAAACACTGTAAAATGTAGTAGGAAAAAAAACCAAATCAAAACAGAGAACCCAGTAGAGATGCTAGTTTATAGGCCATAACAAATCATTAGGAACTGGGATGTGGAAAATAACAGTAATATATTCTCCACAAGGTCTGATGGCCAGAGATCTGAAATCAAGGTGTCAGGAAACACCTTCTTTAGAGTCTGCCACAATATGTATTTCATAGTTATCTCCTGGCCGGCAGTCCTTGACATCTTTTGGCTTATAGACATATTGCTCAAATGTCTGTATTTATCTTCAAATCACCTTCTTTGTGAACTTGTGACTTTTCTATTCTCTCTTTAAAAGACATTTACCATTGTACTTAGGTTTCATCTGGATGATCCAAGATGATGTCACTTAAAGTTCTTTATTTAGTGATATCTTCAATGATTCTCTTTCCAAGTAAAGTCAGAATGTAGGTTACAGATGGTTGTAAATTTGGAGCTGCATTAAATCTACGGCAATAGGCTTAGTATTACTTTTATCTAGATGAATTTTAATCGCACATTATATTCTGACTAGGTACTGTGTACCCTTTTTTACTTTTAAATTGTCACCTGTAAAATATGTGAATGATAACGTCATTACAAAACTGGGGCACAGAAATTACATACATGACAATACTTGCCTAATTTAAAAATTAGTGTCATTTCAGCGGAACAAGAAGACAAATTCAGTATAACCTACTGAGGATTGGATTTCAGAAGATCTTTTGTTGATATTACCCCTATCAAGGCAGTTCCAACTCCACTGATCTATTGTCCTGATAATATTCCTGGTGGTACAGAGGCTTCAGCTTCACTGATAAACTGTGTAGAGTGAACTCTAGAATATGTTATTGGTTTCTTTACCTATGATACACTAAAGTGTCACAAGTATGAAATGTAATGGTGACTGAAGAATGATTGATGATAAATACACATGAAATGATGACATTCAACAGCAAGTATATACTGAAGGAACATGTTTGATCTTCTATGGTTCTGGAGTTTTGTGTCTGGTCTAGACTATGTTTAGTGCTTCTTCCTCCAAGGCACTTCTAGAAAATCCAATGAATGGGCTAAAATAAAACTCTGGGACAGTGTATTCCAGACTGTCAGCTAAATAAATAGCCAGTTTCTACCTGTTTGATTAAATTTTTCAGTCACAGCTTTCCCAAGAACTAACAATGTCTGGGAGAAGTGTCACAACTTGCCTTCATGTACAAGCAAAAGCTGGAGGCAGGAATGCAACTATTGTCTGGCGATCAACACATTTATTATTCAACTAAATATGGCTATGTAATTGTTATTGCTCCTTATGGAAAAAAGCAGTATTAAAGATTTTACATGTTTTAATATTGGGTAATGTCTCTCTCCATCTGCACAGGCTTTTCTACTGCAACTTTCTACTGCATAGGCTTTTCTACACTGGAATACTACATGAGAAATCTGGGTACCATCCCTCTTCCCAGAAAATATTAAGATAAACTTCTTTCATCTGGCTGCCTTCTTACCTTTTCCAGTAACTCTAGTAGGATGTTATAGTAAGAGCTGAAAAGTCAGTCTTTTCTCTTTTTACTCATTTTTAAATTGAATACTTTATGTCTTTACATTTCAAATGTTATCTTCCTTTCTACCTCTTCCATCTCTACTCTCTCTTTTGCTTGCTTACATGAAGATGCCCCCACTCACAAACACAGACTCCCAACTTCTTGCCCTTGCTTTTCTCTAAACTGGGGAAACAAGCCTTCACAGAACCACAGGCTTCTCCTGCTATTGATGCAGGACAATGCTATTCTCTGCTACATATGCAGATGGAACCATGGGTCTCTACATGTGTGCTCATTGGTTGGTATTTTAATTTCTAGGAGCTGGGGGGGGTGTTGTTCATTGGTTGCTATTATTGTTCTTCCCATGGGGTTGCAAACCCTTTCACTTCCTTCAGTCCTTTCTCTAGCTCCTTGATTGGGGTATCCATGCTCAGTTCAATGATTAGCTACAAGCATCCTCATCTGTATCAGTATGGCTTTGGCAGAGCCTCTGAAGAAACATCCATATCAGGATGCTATTAGTAAGCACTTCTTGGTATCACCAATAGTGACTGGGTTTGGTAGTTGCATATGGGATGGATTCCCAGGTAAGGCTGTTCAGCTCCTTCAGTCCTTTCTTCCCTATTTGTTCCAATATTTTCCTCTTGAGTATTTTGTTCTTCCTTCTAAGAGGAACTGAACTATCCATATTTTGCTCTTCCTTTTTTTTTGATCTTCATATTGTCTATGAATTGTTTCTTGGTTATTATGAGCTTTGGGGCTAATATTCACTTATCTACATGTGCATGCAATGTGTGTTCTTTGTGACTGGGTTACCTCATCCAGGATATTTTCTAGTTCCATCTACTTGCCTAAGAATTTCATGTAGTCATTATTTTTAATAGCTGAGTAGTACTCCATTGTGTAAATGCATCACATTTTCTTAATGGGTTTTTCCCAGCTTCTGAATATTATAAATAATGCTGCTATGAACTCAGTGGACTTTGTGTCCCTGTTATTTGCTAGAGTTGCTGTGGGTTATCCTTTGAGTAAAAGAAGCTACTGGTTTGTTTATGGACTAGGGTTGGTCTTCAATAACAAGAAAAATAACAGAAAGCCCCCATACATATGGAAGCTTAAAACTGGTCTACTCAATGACAAATTGGTAAAGGAAGAAATAAAGAAAGAAATTAAAGACTTTTTAGAATTTTTTTAAACTTTATCTTAAAAAACAAAGATAAAAAAATTTAAACATTTTTGCATAAATGTATAAAAATACAATTGTGTCAGTGCTTGGCTCTTTTTTTTTCTTTTTTTTAAGGTTTGATAATTTTCATTAAGGTCTTACTAGTTACAGTGAGCAAAAAGTACATGTAAAACAGGATGTAACCCAGAATTAGTCAACGTTTTCTTGGTTTGTAAAGGTTGAGCATGACATTTTGTTTTGCTTTGTTTTTTTCTTGAACTTCACAGAGTCTGTAAGTTGATTCTGGGGCAGTCTGAGCCTCTGGGGTGAGCATCCCACTATCAGTTACTGCATATTATGTCTTTTCTTTTGTGACTGGGTTATCTCACTTGAGATGATATTCTCTAGATGCAACCATTTTTTTTTTTTTTTGAGAATTTGGTTAAGTCATTGTTTCTGATGGCTGAGTAGTACTCCATTGTGTAAATGTACCACAATTTTTGTATCCATTCATCTACTGAAGGATTTTTTAGAATTTTATAAAAATGAAGGCACAGCATACAAATAATCATGGGATCCAATGCAAACAATTCTAAGAGGAAAACTCATAGCTCTGAGTGCTTATAAAAAGAAACTGGAGGGATCATATACTAAGAGCTTAACAGTACACCTGAAAGCTCTTAAAAAAGAAGAGACATACCCATGAGGAGTAGAAAGCAAGAAATAATCAAACTAGGAGCTGAAATGAAACAAATAGAAACAAAAAGAACTATACAAAGAATCAACAAAACCAGGAGATGCTTATTTGAGAAAATCAACAAGCTAGATAAACCCTTAGCCAGACTAACTAGAGAGCACAGATTCAGTATTCAAATTAACAAAATCAGAAATGAAAAGGGAGACATAGCAGAAACTAAGGAAATTAAAAAAAAAATCAAAAACAAAAACAAATATCAGATAGTACCACAAAAGCCTATACTCAACAAAACTGAAAATTCTAGAGGAATTGGACCATTTTCTAGACAGATCAAGTTACCAAAATTAAATCAGGATCAGTTAAATCATGTAAACTGCCCCATAACTACTAAATGCCCCATAGAAGCATTTGATAAAAGTCTCCTAACCAAGAAAAGCCCAGGACCAGATTGGTTTAGTGTAGAATTCTATCAAACTTTCAAGGAAGACCTAATACCAATACTCTTCAATCTATTCTTCAAAATAGAAACAGAAGGAATACTACCCAATTTGTTCTCCAGGGCTACAATTACAATTATACCTAAACCACAAAAAAAAAAAAAAAAACCCTACAAAGTAAGATAACTTCATTCTTTTCCTTGTCCAGTTCTCTAACCTAGCATCTCATGTAGTTTTAAGGAATGAGAGCCTTCACAATTTCATGTACTTCATTCCTGTTTCCTGGTGGTCAGAGGCACAATTGCATCAGTTACTCCTTAGGGGAGCACTGCCATGTCACCAGGGTACATGTTACCATGATGCTCATCATTGATTAACGAGACTTGGATGCTTGTCTTCAACATGTTGCTGGAGCTGTACTCGGACCCTCATTGCAAATGGAACAAACTAAATACTTCTCTTACAATTAACAGCACTAACAAGACCCTCTCTATTCTAGGTAAACTGAAGAAAAAATCATTGGCCAAGGCTTAGAAATGAAAGATTTCTACCTAAACATTAAATATTATGGAGTAAAAATACCATCCTATGCAGGTGTAAAGATTGCACTAAACAATCTCTGGAAAGCAGGGGCTGGAAGCCTAGGTTCATACTCCTTTATTTTATTGGATGTAACCTCCATGATACAAATTCAAATATACAATTAAGTACCTCATAAAAGAATTCAGGTAGAATTAATTTTCAACCCTAATTCCCTGCTAAGTATGATTGCATGTGCACTATACCAATAAAGAAGTCTCCAAGTGCAGAGTTAGACTGAAAATTGGTCAGGAAGCTCACTCCTGGATGTGTATAATTGATTTTATATTCCATTCTAGACAGAAAAAAATGTTTGCCATATTTAGGAAGTTTACAGAATCCAATTTCATGTTTTCCCCATAAATGTTATTTGCTAAGCTTTAGAAAGAGGTATTTACAGAAATGAGAATTAAACAGGAAACCTTTGAGCCTTAGTCAGGGAGGAACATAGGAACAGTAGTACACCCACTGAAGTACTCAAACTGTGAATCCCTAAGGGCAGCTCTGTGTTTTCTCATCTCGATATGACACATTTGCCCTTGGCAATTGCTTCAGACTCCAAAATAATCCTCATTTATTCGTATAACAAAATGATTGTGCATCATTTGCAACAAATCTAGATGCCAAAAAAATAGGGCTCCACCCCACCTACTGTCTCTTGGCCATTTAGAAGACTTTTCCAGGTTACACTCCAACAAATGTAGGCAGAGTAATTTCCTATTTCCTCTACACCATCTGCCTTTTAGTTGTGACATCATCTACCTTTTTAGGCTGCCAATGGTCTTCGCCAGTCTGTCATCTACTGGCACAGTGTCTTTGGTAAGCTATACTTATTCCTACCTCTTGCCCTCACAAAGGCTGAGGAAATACTCCTAGCAGATTGGGGATAATGAAATGGCCACTCAGTACAGAGAAGTCATGAGACTTTTACTATATATAGATTCTGTTAAAATACAGAAGCCAAACGCAAATTCATGATCCTTTACAGGCCACATCTATCTAGCCCTATCCTCTTTTCATTTCCAACACCCAATATGTACTTTCTCAAGCGTCTTCCTGTCACTTCATGCTTTGGTCAAATATTTCAAACATTATGCCCACAGGTAACATATCTTTCTTCTTCCTGGAAACTCCCTGTCCTTTACCTTCAGCAAAGAAAAGATAGCTTCTCCTGTTAACTGGTAATATAGGTTATACACTGTCTTTAGAGAAAATTTCACACTTATCCACCTGGTGGATTTGTACCTTTTTGATCAAAGTAGACAAACTCCATTTTGCTGTATTCTTGTTTGGTAAATAATATCAAGACATACAGTGTGCATGCTTTCTACTACTTGCTGAGACCTGGTTGATAATCATTATACATACATATGTATATATGTATATATTTATTGAATTATGACATTTACAGTTATATAAATAATATAATAATGAATTTATTTTATTATTTCTGGTCTTTTCTCTGCAACAACCATCCCATCCTCTTGTCCCTGCCTCATGAGAGTACTCCACCCCACAATTTACTCACTCCTTCCTCATCCCTCTAGCATCTTCCAATGCTGGAGCATCAAGCCTCCGCAGGACTAGGAACATCCTCTCCTATTGATACCAGATAAAGAAATCTTCAACTACATGTGTAGCTTGAGCCGGGAATCCTTCCAGGTATACTCTAATTGGAGGTTTAGTCCCTGGGACCTCTGGGAAGTCCAGTTAGTTGATATTGTTGTTCTTCCTATGGGGTGGAAATACCATGTAGCTCCTTCAGTCCCAATCCTAACTCTCCCATTGCTTTTATAAACAAGTTTTCCATGAAATTGAAATGATTCATATAACAGCCTTATCCAGTATCCTCTTTTATGTGTAGTTACTTCTAATTCCATGAGAATGGACTATGATTTATGTTTTTTGTTCAGGGAAGATACATACTCAGGAATGATAGTTTCATATGAAAACAAGTTTCTAAAGCATAGTTTTATACATACATGCAACTCAGGATGGCATTATTTAGAGTGGTTGGGATAAGTAGCACACTAAAGACAACAAATATATGAGAAAACTGGAGAGATTAGGAATATGATATGAATCCTGAGTAATTCTCTGCTAATATGATTCCTGTCCTACCTTAGGTAAACCAATAAAACTGCATATGATTTTAAAATTTTCAGTATTTTCACTTTGACAAGGAAATGACATGGTTTTAAATATTGTTCCCTTCTTCAAAACTGTTTAATTTCCAAAAAATGTACTTACAATCTAAATCTAAATCATGTATTAGCTTTGTCAGCCACCAAAGGTCTTGTTGTATAAAGATGGTTAGTTTATTTGCAGAACCATGTGTGTGTGTGTGTGTGTGTGTGTGTGTGTGTGTGTGTGTGTGTGTGTGTACCTGAAGGACATTGTAAGGTTGTTTCCAGAGGGCCATTTCATGGTCTTATAAGATTCTATCAAGGGACGAGGATGATCTATGTTACATCTTGTTGAGGTCAGCAGCCCCAGACAGACACTGACAGAATATAAACCTAGGACAATGAGGAAAAATCCATTTCCATGGAGCTTATGATTTAGATGAAAATAGATCAAAATGATACAAAGCAACGTTGCAATTTCTAATGATGATAAGAAAGGAAAGGACAGCAGAGTAAGAAGCTGATACAAAGTTGGTGGTTGTATGAATGGGCAGTCAGAGAAACCATGTAGAGTTCAAGAAGTTTGTGCTGAAAATTGGCCAAGATAAAGCACATAGCCACTCAGTGAAGTTAAGGTAAAGTCCCTCAAAACATTAAGGAAAAGATCAAGAAATGGCTTGAACTGACATCTGTACCCAATGACAGCATCGATGCCATGTGGGTAGGACTGGTGATATCATTGTACTGTGATTGAAGTCAAGACATATGAGGTCACATATAGCATCATTAGACTTGCTGAGGAGTTTGAAACCCAGTGATTTGGATGTTTTGGAAAGAGAAACATTTTTCACCATTTTGGAGAAAGGGCAGAAAATGTGCTCAATATTAGATGTGGCATTGGATAAGCATGAAAGCAAAGGATGCTTTATGTTTGAGTGATATTAACATTGATAAAACTGGATGGGAGAAAAGAAGAAAAGCTATAGAAGAGACAATGGTTATTAGGGAAATAAATATGGCAGGGCTACAGGAAATGGAAATCAAAGATTACTTTGTTTAGATCAATTAGGTGAGTAGCACAATGAAATCACCAAATATGGTAGGAAACTAGAGATAGAAGGAGATCTGAGTGTTGTTCTTTCTCTGATAAATCAGGAATACTGCTTATCATTTGAAAATGTCAATAATTTTTTATTTTACAAGAAAATTGCACACTTTTAAATGTTTTTTTTATCTACTAAGCACTCTTCCAAACAGAGCCAGGGTTGGGCACAGAGTGAGTCTTCAATATGAACATTGCTTAAAGTTTGAGAGGAAAGCAGGGCTACATTGGCATTTACTATCATATTAACAAATGATTATAATGACCCTACAGAGGATGTCTGTTATTGCTTCAACTTTACATAAAAGCAAACCAATGCCAAGACTGCAAAATTAGCCACCCAGGAATTCTGTGACCTCTAGAGATATGCTGATCGTGAAAGCCCAACTTCCTTGTTCCGGACTTCATTAATATAGTCCCAAACCTGGAAACTTTGCCTGTACATAAACATCAGAGGATTTTTTTTCTCCATAGTTTTATAGTGGCCAGACTCTGACTCATGGAGAGAGAATCAGTGTACTCATTATGTAGCAAATTCCATGAGCATACACCAAATGTTGTTTTCTCTAAAAGACTTAAAGTAGCTTCCTCTGTGTCTCCTTCAATCAACACTTGCAGAACTGTGCTCAGGTTAAGAGAAGTTCTGTTTGGTTTTTGTATAGACTCTTTGATATACCCAAACTTCAATGGTTTTTGTTCAATCCCTGGAACCTCAGGCAAAGCCAACCCACATGTGGTGGGAAGTGAGGGGAGAAGGCAGGAGGAATGTGAGGGAGACACAAACACTGCACAATGTTTTCTTTCTGTGAAACTTCATCAAGGCTCCAGTTCCAGTGACCTCACCTTCAAGCAATGCCAGCTTCTTTGCTTTAAATCAAAGTTGACTTGTGGTGGTGGCTCACATATTTGGAGACTTACAGCCTACTGCTTCTGATGCTGAAAAGGGAAATCCTGAGGGTTAATATCTAGCCTCTAAGATCAGGGTGGCTAATGATCTTGATGTCTTCCATGTTTCATTTTGAGATCCAAGGGAAGATTTACATGGAAGATGACACTGTAGATGTGGCAAGTAACATTGAAACTGGGGCATTTAAGGGCATGAATCAGTGAGTGGACATTCTGTATTCCCTTTCCTACATATTGAACTTGAATCATTATAACAGGCTCTTTATCACACTTTCTACTGAAATTCTTGTGCTCTGAATTTACATGTTTTCCCAAAGTACTTCATGTAGATTTTCTACTCAAATCCTACCAAGTCCTATTCATCACAAATAGATCATAATCCACATATTGTTTGTGGTTGGATCATTTGTAATCTGATTTCTACCTATATCCATGATCTATTTTATGGCTATTTCTAGGCTCATCTCTGAGCAAATGATTCACGTGTCCTTGCTATTTCTAAAACCTATCAAATACTCTCAGATTCATGGTCATGCTTTCTTATGTAACAAAATAAAAGGCTCTTACAGTAGAATCTTATGGCTGGTTTCTTCATAGTTTTTAAGTTTCTTTTTTTCTCCTCAAATACCCTCCTGACAGAATGAGAGTGTTTTTCTAAGACAGATAAATTCTTCAGATCAGATTGGAGTATGTAAGTCTATGAAACTGAGTCAATTAAATAAAAATGAATGAACATGGTGATTAATTTTTTGTGTATATCCAGCTACATAGTCAAACATCATTATGGGCTTTTCTGTGATGGTATTTTTGGATAAAATTAACATATGAATCAGTGTCTTGAGTAAAGAAAGAAATTATCCTCTCTAATATAAGCGGACTTCATCTAATCAATGAAAGATCTGAATAAAAGAGAAAGGCTGACTCCAGTGTAAAAGAAAGTTTGTCTGCTCAGTGCCTTTCTTGGAGCAACAGAGCCTTCAACTGTCTATAGAATCATCCACTGTCTCCATTTCCAGACATTTGAGATCAAAATGGATTGAACCATTGTTTCTCCTTCATCCTCACTCTAACTTGTTTACTCATACTGCAATGCTTGGGAGCTGGTAGCCTCTATAATGTTGGGACCCAGTTCATCAAAAGTAATATCTGTCTGTGTCTGTATCATATCAGTTTTACTATGGGAGAGCTTGTATAAATGCAGACTTTGGTATCAAATTTGGTTCTGAGGACCCTGATTTTAATTTAAAGAATAGGTTTTCTGAACTGGTCTGGAGTATTCAGGCTTAGCTTCCCAATCTGATTATAGGTCAAAGAGGTAATGCCTGTTCCAATATCAAAGCGAATACTGATCATATATGCCATGATCATAGAAGATAAATTCCTAAAATATCAACATATAGGCTTAAATATTAACCAATCATTTATAACCATATTAAAATAATTATTATAAGATTGTAGTAGTCTCTCTCTGTGTGTGCCTTCATAACCCCCACCCTGCTTCCTTCTAACTACTCCTTTATAAGTGCTTGGGTTATCAGTATAGACCACCATATGCCAAACTATAAAATAATTTTATATTTTTGTCAGACTAGTAAAGAAAAAAAGACCAAGTACTTATTTCTGCTTGTGCAAAAGACATAAATGAAAAGATTCAATTTTTCATCATGGATACTATAGAAATAACTCCAACTCTGTGTTTGACTAAAGTCAACCATAATCTTATTTATTTATGGTACTAAGACTGCTATAATCCAAACCTGCTTTCATCCCCAGAAACTGGCTGAAGCAAAGAAGGATTTGAAACATCTGCTTCAAAGAGTGTGTACTAGTAAAGTGAGAATACTGATTGCAAAGAAATGGTATCTGGAAACTTTGACTGAGGAAGCCTAAGAACATTTGAATAAAGAACATGGAGCTCCTTTACTATACATGCTATTTGATAATAAATGTAACCTCTATTCCTTCAGTTAAACAATATTCTTTATCCCAAGGGACTAGCCACATGTTACCTTAGGAGTTGTAAAGAATTTATACTGTCAGTTGATTCTCAAGACCACAGTCATTCTTCTTCAACTCCACCAGCACTGTGGAGCAGTTTCTAAAGAGTTACAACTTGAGTTTTAAATTTCTATGTAGGGAAAAATTCAAGGAACATATCATGTCTGGAAAGGTGCCAAGTCATGATGGAAAGAATATAATCTTAATCAGGCCAAATTTTTAAATGAGCCCACTATAATTTACATTGATATATTTTTAAAAAACCTAGGCAGAAGAGTAATGGATAGTTTGTTTAGGTATAATAGGTGTTGAAAGGTGACTTACAATGTGCTACTTGAAAATACCAGGTTTGTTCTATTTCAATATATGAAAAGTGATTAAGTTTTTGGTAGATCAGAATGTTGTTAAATTTGTCATTTTTTTGTAATGTTAAATTTGTCATTTTTTTTAATTTAGAAGGGACATAAAAACATAACTTTAAAAACAACTATGAAAAATAAACTTGAGGAAAGCCCCAAATATATTTTCTGTAGAACAAGCATTGCAGTGATAAGAGTGCCATTAATTAAAAAGGCTGATGCAGGTGTGGTTGCTGCAGTGCACATCACAGTCAAAGCCATAATTAGTATACTCTGACCTATCCAGCTCCTAGCAGTGGCATGATGTTTTGACTCAAGATTTTCTCATCATATGTTTACTGTGTTATTTCAATTCATTATGATGCTCTGGAATTGTAGTTACAGGGTGTTTAAGTAGAATCTATATATATCTATTATGGCAGAATCTCTACACTGACCCCAAAATGTGGTGTGGAAGTTTTGTGATATAAAATATTAAATACTAGGTATCAGACTTGACTCTAGTTGATAAAATAGTTATCTTAAAACAATGTAGCATTACCAAATGGATTTAGAGACTATGTCAACACTAAATTTAAAAAATGCAAAATTAGTAGTAGTGTGGATTAGTTCAATCATAACTTATTTGACTTGCTTACTTGGCTGTTGCAGAAAATGGATGGACTTTAATGCATGATGATGATATATGTAATATGGAATATGTATTAGCTTCAGTTATTGGTGTGACACCAGTTAAGATTTTATTGTTTTAGAAATTAATATAAATATTTCCTCTTCATAACTTTTAATGAAGTTCATTGGAATCATTTTTATTGTAGTGTGAAAAGAATCAGGATACATATTTCTTATTTTGCCCCAAGGCATATACTCCATTCTCCACTCTTATAATTTAGTTTACAGGGATCCGTGCAACTTCACGGAGGTATCATACAAGCCAATTATAATGATTGAATGCTATATAGACCTAGTTCTACAGTCCATGTTCTATGGGCATTTGCATGTTACAAGATGGAAAAAAAAAGTACAACTGTTTTTTATTGTTAGATATTCTGTGCATTTACATTTCAATAAATTTGTAATCCTGTTACCTCAATGAGCTATTCTATGATTCAGGAATTTATGACTGAAAAAGCTGTCTTCTAAACTGCCAGATATGGAACAATGCTTAGTCTTTCTTTTGTTCCTTACATATTGAGTGTTACTTCTACTCCTTCAGAGTGTTTGGACATATGAAAATTTTAATTTGAGTTGAGCTCATGAAAAAGCCCATAAGTGGTGAGGGTGTTCTGTAGCAGATAAGGGTTTCTGTGGAAGGGACATTGCCACGTTTGCTACATTGTTCAGGAGATTCGATGGTGCTTGAAATGTTGATGGCAGGTAGGAATGCCATCTGGAATCCTTGGCAGTTCTATATAAATGAATCATCATCTCTGCTCTTTAGATTTTTGGAGCCAATCTTTGCCCTTATCTTTAGATAACCACTTTTCTTTAGAGAAACAACTTTGGGACGTTTGCTGGGTCTGGTCCTAATAGTAAGGGAAGATTCAGCAATAAGTTACAAAGTTACCACAAACCAGTTTTCTATCATGAACTATACGAATAATCAACCAGTCTACATAGCTGAGCATTTGCAGTAGTATTCTGCCATCAACTGGAAATGGACAGGGCTGAATACAGCCTGAACTTGCAAGCATTTTACAAGAAATCAAGTTCAAATGCACACAGTGTGCACTAGTGTTTTCTCTCTTCCTTTTCTCAGCTTACATCTATAGTCAAATTAAGAAGTTCACTCCAATAAGTTGAATATGCTTTCATATATTGCTCTGTGTGATGTTAAAACTCAACATTAATAACAGTAGACACAGCACTACAACCCTTTTTAGTATTCTCAAAGAAGAAAGATGAATTAAAGTTCCCCTGTTGAACTGATCTGTGACTAATGTACTTGGCTCTTCAGGCTACATATAAAAGAAAAATGGATAGATTCATAATTATATACCAACATATAAGCTATGTTCAATGTGTTGGGTGATGACCATGAATTTGTAAGGATTGCAAGTGAAAAATTTATGACTAACGTTTTGAGGAAGCCATTTATAGATAGACTTCTCTGAATGAACAACAATGCACATTCCATGTGAATGTTAACCAAAGTGTGACCTCAGTAGAGGAGAATTCTAATTATTCAGCGGATAGAATGACCCACTCTGTGGCTAGTACTCAGCCTCTTTCCCAAGCCACTGCTGTCATCACTTGTGATGGCTTGTGAACAAAGTAGCTGTGGTGATAGGACGGAGGTTATGTTTGCGTTCTACAACAAGGCTTCCATTCAGCCAGGGAGACTTAGACTGAGCATGCAGATGAGTGCTCAGTCTCTATTAGCATAGGATAATGCAAGATCAATATAGCTTCATTTATTATGAGGAGTGGATAGCTACCTGGTGGAAGACGGCTTATATTAGACCATTTCTGACATAGAAATGACAATATTTTGTTCTTGTTAGTCCAGAAACCTGCTATAAATAGCTCTCTGCCTTGTCTATGTGAAATGATTCTGCTTTCCTTACATGGAGTTAGAAAATGCCAGTCAATGATACACACACACACACACACACACAAACACACACACACACACATGCACACACAACACATGTACACAAACATATATACACACATGTCACTACAAAAATGTGGTAAGAGACTTACATTGATAGAATATTATTTTTACCACATATACAAATTATCTATTATAAGATGTCTTACCAGAGTGGTGATCTGACTTTTTTGCCTTGGGTGATTGATTCTAACGTCAAGAGAAATTGAACCTTTGCTACACTATAAAGATTCCTTAGGGTAGCTCAATTTTGTCATGCCCTGTGATTAAAACCAATGGAAAATTAGACAATTTAGTTTAGGTAGGCTTAATCACAGATTACAGCATTCAAAACTAAAGATTTAAATATCTCACCAGGAAAGGAGTGATGTATTATCATGTAAGGGAAGATAAAGAGAGTGGTTAAAAAAAGGTTATCATGAATACAAGCTATTTATGGTCTTTGACCATGTGACCAGAAACAAAAATGAAAACCATAAGTAGTATACTTACATTCTTCTTATATTTTTGTTAAGATACTTGTTATAATTGTGTGAGAGAGAACTGTATTACATGCGTCTTTGCTTCCCCCTTTTTCTTATCTATGAGTAATACACCATAGTAAATACTATTGCTTTACCTCATATGCTTAAATTACAAGATAAAAGAGCAAACTGGACTTCACTTACACCTCTAAGGGACAGATTTAAGATTCTTTCAAGTCTTTCCAGGACATTATTTTTCATGTTATATAACATTATGATTTTGACAATGTCTTCATTGGGTGATAAAGTTTGGTTTCTAGAGACAAGTATATGTGCTTATTTGAGAGTGACTGAACTTAGGATACTAATTTTGCAGTTCTTTGGATGACCTGAAGGTACACTGAGCAAAGCAGGTGGCTCTACTAATGCATTCAGACTTCCTTGATTTGAAACACAAGGGCTGGCTCTCTCCAAGTGAGAAATGATTTTCCTGCCTGAAGGCCTCTGAATGTCTGTTTTGTTTTTCTTCATATTCACACTGAAAGATCAGCTCTTCCTGGGACTTGAGCATGACGTGTCTTTGGATTAGGGGCATGGAAATGGCTTTCCAGTTCTTTAGCATTCTGACCTATGGCTGGAGCTAAATCATCATGTTCTGAGGCTCTGTATTGGACTCTGACTCTCTTGAGTGTCCCAGCCTGTATAATCTCAAGAGACAAGTCCTTTAAACAAACAAACACATGTTCTTTTAGTTCTGTCTCAGTGAAGAATCCTGACTCATACATGGACCAAATTAAGGATTAATTTGAAAGTGGAAACTTTTAGCATAGTACCTAGCAAAGTAATGACTTCATCTTTGCTTTGCTTTCTAAGGAGGAATAGGAAGGTATGGAGTCAAGAAATGAAAGAACAACAACAAAAGCCGCTTCTTCATGTAGGGGTGTAGTTACAAGTTTTATGATTCACAAAACAGTAAAAGTGAAAAAAATATTCCCAGAGGGTTTTGCTCATGGTAGAGGAAAGTCTAGTTTGATCATGCCAAAACAATTGACTTATCTTATGCAATGGTGATCTGTTATAAATTGGAGGAGGCCTTGTTCTCTTAGGTGTTACAGGCACCTAAGACATTGAAGTATTCGATCCATGAAAATATTCACATGTATGTAACAGATTAAGAAGGTTTCAACTGAACACACCATATGCATCACTCAGACTTTGTTAAGGTTTCCTCTGATATGTTTTTGAATTTTCGAAGGACACTCCACCTGACTTCATTGAAGTATTATACCTAACAGAGTCAAATCTGTCGTTGAGTTTCACCCTATTGTTCTATACATCTTTGCGACAAATTGAAACAATTCATTCTTTTTATGAATCATACTTTCATTGCGGTGTCTGCTGTAGTTTTATCAGTATTGCAGCCAAACTTAATATTTTAATGAGCCTGGTATCTTCATAATGCCTATGTACTAAATCTCCAAGGTAGCATATATGGACATTTGTCCAATAGCTTGTGGATTTAGCAATGCTCAAAACTTTTGTCAAATGTATTCTTGAGTATTTTGGATAGTTGATGGCATAATAAATTGTATCAT
This sequence comes from Micromys minutus, assembly GCF_963924665.1. Classification (NCBI taxonomy): domain Eukaryota; kingdom Metazoa; phylum Chordata; class Mammalia; order Rodentia; family Muridae; genus Micromys; species Micromys minutus. Next base: position 14,662,491 of record NC_137963.1, on the reverse strand, counting down.
TTATTTAAGTTATATTTCTAAAATGCTGTCATTCATATATAAACATCAAATCTATGTTCTAGTTGAAACTCGGATGTTACAAACTTGTTAGACTCATATATTTGTGTGTTTTATTACAATTTGGTGACAAAGACACGTCAACTTAGATTTATCTCGGATTCAGGCAATTTGTTGTTTCTGTTTAAATCTGGGAATTTTCATCACTGTTTTTTCTTATTGTGTTGGCTAGAAATTTGTATGTAATATTAAAAGTTAATGGTGAAAGAAGACATATTTTGTTCCATAAAGCTTATATGAAATCACTCCGTCTTTCACCATTTAGCACAAAAACTATATTTATATGCTGCTTATAAGAAGGAACTCTTTGTTAGGCTGAAGAGGTCCCATTTTGAAATCACTGTTATAGGCTTTCCTCAGAAATGGATGTTGGATTTCTCTTGTTGCTTGTTTTCTAGATACTGAGATAATTATGCTTTGGTTTTAAATCTTATTTAAACATTTCACTATTATGTTCAAATGCAATGCGACACTTATATTTCTGACATTAAAACCTATTTGTATGTGTGCTTGCTTCTTTCTGCATGTTTGATTTAGTGCAAGCTTGTTTTGAAACATTGAGGCATGAAGAATATGCACTTGTAAGTTTTATTTATTTTTTTCTTAACTCACCCCTACCACTGGACTCTGTTTTTATTCTCATTGGTTGTGGACTGGAAATTTTTGGAGAGAAAGGAAAGGTTGTCAAGTTTGTTCCATGGTACAGTGATTGTCTCAGTTTTGTTTTCTACTGCTGTGACAAAGCAATCTGGCAAAAGCAATTTAAGAGAGAAAGGTTTACTTTGGATCACAGTTCAAAGACATAGTCCACCACAGTAGGAAGATGTCAAGATTTTAGGAGCTTGAAGCAATTGGTCACATTTCAACCACAATCAGAATGCAGAGGAAAATGGACGCATGTTCTTCTTCCTTCCCAATTTTATACAGTCCACAGTCACTTGACAGAGAAATTGTTCTACACAGACTGGACAAGTCTTACCACCTATATTAATACACCCGAGATAATCCACAAAAGACATTCTTAGAGGTTTATCTTCTAACTGATTCTGTTTGTCAGGTTGTCAATTAGTAGTGTGAATTGACAGCTCAGGGGTTAAAGGATAAGTCTTATAACCAAACCTTCAAGTTGCCAGTCACTAACCATTACAAGTCATCATTGGCAGTGCTTTCTTTATGCCTGGTGTATTCAAGTTTTGTCTCTTCTGTTTTTGTGCTGTATGTAGTGGTAGCATAGATGGTGAATGTCATCCTTGCTTTGGATGAGAAGAAAGGTTGCCTCTGCAGCTCCAGCTTGCTGGAAATAGAATTTCAATGGATTTCAGGAGATGAAAACCAAACAGAACACAAAAAAAAAAAAAAAAAAAAAACAATACAAAACAAGACAAAAACAAAACATTCCATCTTTATTTTGTATTCAGTTTGTGAACTTGTCAAAGTGGCCTTTCTTTTAAAGACCTCAGTTGAGCAACTAAAGCTAGAAACAGCACTGTATACCTTGGCATCATTTTGGAAAAATAAAGTGTTGGCAACAATCCGTTGCTTTGCATAGAATCATATTCTCCCTGTTCTTTTGTAGACCAGTTAAGGAACTGATATGAACTGATCTGTTGAGTTTCTGTAACCTAATCACAGTGATCTCCAAGACTGTTGCTGCTTGGTCACAACAGGTGTTCTATGCAAATCATTATTGAAACATGTTGGTTACTTTTGTTGAATTTCTCTGCAGTTTTTAAACAACAGATTTGAGGTTCTGGGTCTCTAAATAGTAATTCTAAAATGCCTACTATCTATGTGAATAAAGGATCAAGTCTAAGTTTTTTCCAGCTGTAAAAAATACTCATCTCAAAATTTAAATTCCAATCTCTTATCCTCAAATCTTCCTCTTAACCAGAAAACCTATCTTCATTTATTCAAAATATGTAAAATAATGTATTTTTCTGAATCCCAAACTTGAACAGGAATAAATATGACAAAGAGAAGGTTGGAAGATATAATTTACTAAGACAGAAAAGAGTGTGTAAAAACTGAAGGTACCATGAAAAAAGCAAGCTATAAAGAAGCTGTTTTCAGCTTTTTTTTTTGGGTTCTAGATCAAGGAAGGAAAGATTTTATTATAGCTAGTGATCAACTAAACAACCATTGTGAATCTGAGAGATGGACATACAGAAACATTTTTGTTTCATAAAAGTCTCTAGGTTGTTTAAAGGTATAACATGGTTGAAACCAATGAATTAAGGAGCAGAGGGAAAATTAGTGAACTAAGTCAAGAATGAGATGACAAGACTATGAAGCCCATGTGTCATCAAGGTGTGCAGATATATTTGTGAGTTGAACTTGAAGAAGAGTTGCTGTAGCCATTGGGAAATCATAATCAGAGGAATGATGGAATCCCATTTATATATTGCTTATGGAAAAGCCACTGCAAAGCTAATGAATGATTAGTACAATAAAGATATCAGTACAGATCCACTGACACACAAATGATGTTATTGAAGATGAAATAAATTGAAAGATTATACAATAAGATCTAAGAACTTATTTTAAAGGCCTAAGAAATGATTTTTCAAGAGGAAACAAGAGATGTCAGGAATCATCGCCTCTTTTTGTGTTTCAGTTTCCCATTCACTAAAGCTAACAAAAATCATGGGACATGGTTATAGTATCGGTTCAATGATATGAGTATTTTCAATTACAAATGCTGTGGAATGTATCAACAGAAGGGATTATGAGCAAAAGCAAGACAACCAATACCATACCACATGTCTAAATCCAAGGAGGAGAGAGATCAAATCTGGACCTAATCTACTAAATTGTCTCTGCAAATATATGCTGTTTAAAGACACCTGTTTTCTCTTATTGACATGGTGATAGGTTTTATATTTTTATTTTGTTTGTTTTTCTATTTTTTTTCTTATTTTCTTTTCGAAATGTTGCTGAAAGCATGGAGTTCTTGATGTTAAGTTCTTAAACTTTGGTATCATTTTCTTTGCATATGGAAATAAAACAAATGTATAGGTTTTTATTGTGTTCCAAAATTGTCAGTGTACAAGCTCCAGATAGAGATCGGTAAGTCATATAAAAAATACAGAACACATTGCTTGGGGATGTGGCAGGGAAATTGCTGAGTTCATGAATCTAGACACTCAGTGTGGTCACGGTGGAAGGTACAGATAGATTTCAAATATGAAAATTCGTTCTGGCAAATGTTTCCAAATACAAGGAGTTATCCTACTTTTTGTCTCCAAACCAGTGTTTGCTTTTCTACATTACAAAGAACATTAGACATTGTGCAAGAGGATGCCATTGATGGGTTTTCCGCTCAGGGCCTGGGGGATTGAGCAGTTCATCCTTTCCACTGGAACTTTCTGAAAGGCTCTGGGAAATTGCAGGAACAACACGAGAGTGACTGTAATGAGGTGAGCAGTTAAAAGAACGCGGCTCTGACAAAAATTTTGCAAAGTGGAAGCAAAACATTTTGATATTTTGAAGAGATCTTAATCACGTTGGATAGTCTCATTTTACATATGGGAAGATTAAGTCTTAATGAGGGGAAGTAGCTTGCCTAGGGGTGCAGAGTTGAGATTAAAGCAGATTCATCTGTATCCAATGTTCTCCATTTCAAAATTCATGAATTGGGAAGAACGGGCCCAAACTCCTGGCATCACTGCAGTTAAGAAAGCATATAAATGGGAGTTAATTGGCCTCACCTGGGCCTCCTAAGGGGGGGGTTAGTACAAGTCATTCGTATTCTAGTTAAACTATGCTAAGTGTCAATCAAACTGACAGGAGCTTTTCCTCTCGTCACCGACTTGTACAGGAAGGAAGAAGACATCATGCTTGCTTACATGATTGTTTAGCGATGTCTAATGTGAGTTTGGAAATGGAAAACTTAAGCTGATAAGTAAGGCTTAGTCACCTACTTGGTGGAACAAAAAAAACTCAGGAGGTTGGCCCCTAGTCCTTTTTTGTGCTGAACCCCTGGACAATTTCTTTTTTCTTTTTGTTTTTTCAACTAGTGGACATCTTAAGTTTCCTGAGAGGGGAAATAGTGCTAAATGGAGGAATCCAGCCCTTCAGATGGAAAGAAAACATATGTTCCCAGCACATTTGTTTAGTCTTCCTGTGACTCAAGATAGAGCAAAAAGCTCATTAATTTCCAATTGGTGATAATTTGAATAGGGCCTGTTCTGGAGTTTACCTTTGCTTTATCTGGCTAAAAGGATTTGCAAAGCAAATTAACAGTGTAAACAGGATGGAAGGCAGCAATATTTAACTTCTCTAGGAGAGCAAACTTCCTCTTAGTATCTTTAAAACACTATCTGTGCAGAGATGGAATGGTAGTTCCAATTGCTCTTACCTACTATAGTGAAGTCCCATCATTTTAACTAAGAGAATTAGATCTACCTGAGTTTGATTTAGTATATATGTGTGTAAGGGTTATTTTCAGGGGGGGAGAAGTCAATTTTCACTTATTTTATAATCATCAACTTTAAAATATTGTTACTAACTTGGACAGCCCTTGAATATTGTAATTAAATATACTTAATAACCTATGACTTCTATTAAACATACACACAAGATTTGTGCCCCATATAGAGCAGAATAAAGAACAGGTATGAAAATAAATGCCTTCATCTGAGATTTCTATTCAATATATTATATGTACCTACATGTATGTAGATTATATATATGCACATCTCTTAAGTTACACGAAATTTAATCTCTGACAGTTCTCCATAGAGATAGTCTAGAATATGCACACAGATATGGGAGAAGGGCCTAAGATTAAAGACTGAGAATCCATGTGGGTGCTAGTCCTGAAGTTCACAGTCACAGAAATTGCTGGATGCTGGAGTTCAAAACAGAAAGCAAAAGCTTATTCTAGCTTTCAGAACAGAGATTAATTTGCCTCTGGCATGTGTTCTGAATAGACCACTAGAGCCTGCATTAGGACCACCAACAATTAGGGTTTTCTACTTATTGCTCTGAGATTCAGAGCTCATGACTTCAAAGATCCACCCAAAATAACACTTTACTAGGTTTCTGTGTATTCTTTAATCCTATAAAATTGCCACCTATGAGATTAACTATTATGTTTTCTTTAAGATCACATCACCAAAGAAGGGGTTATTTATACCATGGTATTGTAAGACTCTTATAAAAATGGACTTTCCTATCGAAATTAAAAGTCATTATACAGTACTGGACTATACCAAAATATTAATGAAATCAATTGCTATTATTTCTTATTTATTTATTTATTTATTTATTTATTTATTTATTTATTTATTTATTTATTTTACATCCAGATGGCTGTCCCCTCACATTCACCCTTTCATATAGTCCCTCCCCCATCCTCCCTTTTTTCTTCTGAAAGGTTGATAGTCTCTGCAGGGTTAGGTACTTCCTCTCACACTGAGGCCAGAGAAGGCAGCCCAGTTTGGGAACAGATTCCACAGATAAGCAACAGTTTTAGAGATGTACACCCTGCACTTGTTGGGGCAAAAACCAAGCAGTATACACCACTGAAATGTGGTCCCCAACATAAATATAGCAGAGGACTGCCTGGTCTGGCCTCAGTGAGAGAAGATGTACCTAATCACCAACAGACATGAGGCCTCGTGGAGTAGGTAAGCCTGTTGGGGTGGGAGATGTGGGTGGGGACATCCCATTGGAGATGGGCAAGGGGAAGGAGGTATGATCAGTTGGGGGGGAGGGTGGATGGGGGATGAAATCTGGACTGCAAAGAAGGATTAAAGAATAAAATTAAATAAAAAGTCTGCCCCCAAAAAACTTAACAACAACAACCAAAGCAAAACCAAACAACAACAAAGTCCAGGGTCAAGTGGATTTAGTACAGAATTCTTTTTTGCGGGGATATTTGGGAGGGGGCTTGTTCAGCTTATACTTCCACATTGCTGTTTTTCACGCAAGGAAGTCAGGACTGGAACTCAAGTAGGTTAGGAAGCTGGGGCTGACGCAGAGACCATGGAGGAATGTTACTTACTGTCTTGCTTCTCCTGGCGGCTCAGCTTGGTTTCTTATAGAACCTAGGTCTACCAGACCAGGGATGGCACCACCCACAATAGGCTGGGCCCTCTACCCTTGCTCACTGGTTGAGATAATGCCTTACAGCTGGATCTCATGAAGGCATTTTCTTAACTGAGACTCCTTTTTCTGTGATTAATCTTGACAAAAAAAAAAAAGCCAGTACAATTGACCTTTTGTCAACTTGACACATAAACACATCACTATTAAGCCTTAACCCTTACTTTCTTATTCATCCCAAAGATATAAATAGCTGTAAGAGTCCCACAGTCTTTACAAATTATTACATATTACAATTGAGATTCCTTTAAAATATCTGGTCTCTTTTAACAGGCTCTCTAAGAAGAGTTTTTACCAAATACTCTGCAAACTATTACACAAAATAGAAACAGAAGGAACACTGACAAATTTATTCTATGAGGCCACAAGTACCCTGATACCTAATCCACATCAAAGACTCAGCAATAAAAAGAGAATTTCAGACCAATTTCTCTTATGAACATTAATACAAAACTACTCAATAAAATTCTTGTACACTGAATCCAAGAACACACTAAAACTAACACTTACCATAACCAATAGACTTCATCCCAGGGATGCCTAGATGGTTCAATATATAAAAATCCATCAATGTACATTATTGCTACTTTTAACTAATAATTAATAGTTTATGTAAAAAGTCTTTATTTTATTAAAATTGTTTTTATGCAATTTAATTTGATCTATTTTTCCCTTCCCCAACTCCTCCCAGATCCAAAACCAAAAATAGACCTTTTATAAGCCAGTTTAAAAAAAAAATAGAATACTAAGTCACTCTGTGGAATTCTTTCCTAACCTGTTATTTTGACTAGAATTGCCAGATTTTAAATTTCAGATATCAGTAGAACTTCTTCTTGATTTCCAAGTTATATTTTATTCATGTTTCCATGCAAATAGCTTGAACTATGATAGGCATTGAATACAGGACTAATGTAACTAAACAAATAAAGAAGATGTATGCATACACAAGACGGCTAGGAGAAGAAATGTATTAGGCATGCCATCAAGATGCTAGCAACATATGCAAACTCCTCCTGTAGAAATCTCTGTGCAAATGAAAAGCTGCCACAACCATCAATTGAATGGTTAGCCATAATGATTTTTCTAGAATGAGTGGGTGTCAGATCAATAGCAGCTATAATCATGGCTATCCAATCAAAGGGTGTTCAAGCACATTTTGACCTTACCTGACCACAGAATAGGAACCATTACCAAACAAGCAGAAATGGGAATCCCTGACTAAGATCCATTCCCATCTCTTTCATCATAAATTTAAATGAATATTTGAAAAAGTAGCAGTTGTAGAATTTATTCTATCTTATATAGAAGTAAAACCTAATTAGTTTAAGATAATCAGAGTAATCGCATTCTTTTGCTTGTACTTAGATTACATATATTATGCTTTATAGTCATGGCAAAGGAAATGTGCAAATCTTCTTGAAACTTGTGAAAGAATTTCTTCATGCTACGCTTTGAATATAGATAACACTTGTTATTGAAAGAAAATTCTGAAATCTATACAGATCCATTAATTGAAACCAGTGCCATTTCTCACTCTTATTAATAAGACAAATATCTCCCTCAAATATAGTATTGATATGTTGGGGTGAGATGGTCAGATAGGCTGTGGGGAGCCAGACTTAGAAGCAAACATACATAGTGAAGTCACTCAAGAAGATCATGTAAAGAACACAAGACCTTGGATCATCAAGAAAATGTAAAATTAAATTACCACAAAAAATCTAACTCTAAGGAAAGATAAATAGAAATCAGTAATGATAAATTCTGCTTATTATGTAAACCATACACATACAGCTAGCTACCCACAGGTGCACAGGTGCATAACTTCCTCATATTGCTGCTTATGAAAGACGATGAACTATTTTTTTTTCAGAAACTAAAACATGGAAGGGAGGGAATTTTGGATTAGTAGCAGAATTCCAATGTTGTTTATCAAAGCAAAATGTTGGTCTTGTCTTTATGAGTCATTACCATAGTCAAATCAAGAGGAGACAATAATTGAATAGGAAAAGGTAGTCAGCTGGTGGAGAGGCTGGACAGTGAAAAGGATGCAGAAAGCTGACTGTAGCCTCCTATGGGAAGACAGGGGGGTGGCAGGGGCAGAGAAATCACATCTTCTATAAAGTATTAGTTCAAAAAGGCTTGCCTTTTCATTGTCCTGCCCTCATGTACTTCATTTTCTAAGTAGAACTGGATATCAATTAGGTTCTTTAAAACCCAGAGAACAAAACAGAAATATGTTTGAGTAGCCATTGAGTAAGTACCAACAAAAAGATTAAACAACTAAATTTTGTGTTGTGGCTTTCATTTCTAATAATAAAGTGAAAACAACCAGAAAAACAAAAAGTCCCCTCACCTACTTAATGTTCTTCTCCTTAAACCATCTCTTATCTGTATTCACTTAGACCTTGTGTTCTATCAACAGATGGAAGAACATTGGCAATAAAGCTGTAACTATACCACTCTGAAATATGAATTCCTCTACTGTTGAGTCTTTCTGAGTTATAAAAAGCTACCTTCTGTGGAACCAAGAATTGCACTGGCTACTTGTAGTCAACTCTAGACACACAGACCACTAGCTGTCAATAAGAACCAATTCTACTACTTATCTCATCCAGGAGACAAATGGAACAGTCTAAATATTTAGCTTTTTATTTTTACAACAGAGGAGTTAATACTACATGCTGGGCAGAAGCCACAGTTTCCACTGATTGTTCTGCCATAGAACGAGTAAAAATTTCTCCCACAAACATTTAGAGTCTCACAAGAAAAATGCCCTTTCCTAAAGAATCTACTCTTGATGATATACATACATAATACATACATACAAGCATACATACATACACACCCATACACATATATGCATATATATATATATATATACATATATATGTATGGGTGTGTATGTATTGTTTATTTGTTATGGTTCTCTATTTGAACATGGCCAATAGAATTCATGATCCATGAATAGTAATAATGGGAATTTATTAGATTTGTTTACGTAGTATGGCTTTCAGTGGCAATTTGTTCCCTAGCAAGGCTGAGAGTGCAGATGATATTTGGTCTACGTACCTGAGCTCCTTTAAAATCTCAGTGTGTTAATAATGGGCTACAGGACTCCTATAAAGCCAAAGAAGTTGTGTTCTGGTGGCAGTGACAGATAGTAGGAGCAGAGGCATCTAAAGAGTGGGTGCATTCATGAGCAAGAAGTAAAGGTAGCCAGGTAAACACAGTACAACTTTTCTCTCAGTTCTCTTTGTATCTGGAGTGCATCTGGCAAGCATCTTTCTAGGCTCACTAACACTTTAAGGGAACCCACCCACCCCAGGCATATTTCTTAGTTGATCTCAGTTCAATCAGGTTGACAAGCAAGATTCGCCATTATAAGTGTCTCTGGAAAATTTTCAACTTAATGCTTCATATTTCCCATTAGTAAAATTAAAGCCCAGGAATTAAACAATATGTTTCTACTATATGGCTTGGGGTGCAGTTCCCACACTTAGTTAAATGAAGCACTGTCCTCACTTGAATAACAACCAGACATAAAGAAGTATCCTTTCTGCAGAAATCATAAACTCACAGATTGTTATGCTGTAAGATTAAGACCTTCAGCCAGGAGAGAGGGCTCAGCAATAGAGCATGGTGCCCTTCAGAAGACCAGAGTTTGGTTCCTAGCATCCACACCTGATCGCTCAAACTGCCTATAACACCAACTCCAGGATGGTCCAAAGCTTTTGTCCTCTGCAGGCACCTGCACAAATACACACAATAATAATAATAATAATAATAATAATAATAATAATAATAATAATAATAATAATAATAATAATGACAATACTAATAAATTAAAATATCAAAAATATACAGAAAGTTTTTTAAATGTGAATACATGTTTTAACCTCAGTGCTTTATGGCACAATTAGGAAGTACAGAAATGATACTTTAATCTTTGCTCCTGTGGTTATCTGTTAATTTTGTGTCTCTAATACTCCTTTCCTTCCACTAAAATTTCCATTTGATAAAATACACCTTTATAGGTATTGTCTATGTCTATAGATAGAGTAGTAGAACTCTTGGCTTTTAGACTTTCTTACTATTTTATAGGCCTATGTTGTAAGCTACCTATTCTTTGTCTCTTTTAGAGTGAACTATCACAAGAATGAAAAATATTCGAAGCTGATTTCTACTGAACTAAAATAGTTGTTAAGAGAGAGCCTACAACTCCTCTACTTGAAATCTCCTGTATCTGCATTTCATCCTGTATCTGCACTTCTTCCTGTATCTGCATTTCTCCTGTATCTGCATTTCTTCCTGTATGTGCATTTCTTCCTATATCTGCATTTCTTACTGTATCTGCCAAGGTATTCAGTTGCCTACTCCATTCTTTTTTTTTTCTCTTTTGATTGTTTATTTTTCCATTTTATTGGAATTTTGTTGCATTTATGTTTCAGATGTTATCACTTTTCCACAATCTCATCCACATCCTCCTCCCATTGACCCATGAAGGTGCTCCCTCTTCCAACCACCCTCTCCCACCTCAGCACCTTGGCATTTCCCTACACTGGGAAAACAAGCCTTCACTGGACCAAGGCCTCTCCTCCTACTGAGGTAAGAATATGTACTCTGCTGCATATGTACCTAGGGCCATGGGTCTTTCTATGCAAACTTATTGGTTGGTGTTTTAGTCCTTGGGAGCTGTGGTGGGTTTGGATAGTTGATAATTTTGTTTTTCCCATGGGGTTACAGACCCTTTCATCTCCTTCAGTCCTTTCTCTAGCTCCTTCACTGGGGTGACTATGCCATTCTTTAAGCTGACTCTTCAGTGTCAGAACTAGGCACAGGGAAGAGAGGGAACTGGAACACTTTGACTCTCATTTTCTCTCTTCTTGTAGCTGGGAACTTGTGGAGGGAAGACCTTTTCCCATCTACTTTCAGTCTGTATCTTCATTGATAAAATAGTAATGATGGGTTAGGTCATTCCTAAATGCCCCTTCGGCTCTAAGGTCTGCAATTCTAGTTAATGTAAACACTTCTTTAACTTGAAAAGGTGAACTAAGAAACCAGCATAACTAGTAGGTAGTGTTCCAGTACCTTTATGATATACCACTAGGCACCAGACAATACTAGACCTGTGGTGAACACGGGCTTCCAAGAATTGTACAGGTTCATTTTTAGACCCTCTGGTGGACTGAGGACAATTTCCTTTGCTATTTCTCAATACATGCTTTTATGTGACTTTGAGAAGTCTTTGCTAGAGCTTTGTAAGGATAGATAAGCATTCTTATTTAAATATTCCTGTTTGTCAGTATGTAAGTATCATTTCTTTACATTTTTTTAGGTTCCAATGACATTTCCATAGATGGTTGGTGGCATTACACATACGTACAGGCATGTCATGAGACAAGCTCCTACACATAGCATTAGCCTTGTCTTCTGATACCAGCTCTGCATGTGTTCACTGTATAACTTCAGGAAATTATCCTGTCATTTGCTTTAGTTACCTCCTCTGCAAATGATTACATTGGATGAGATCAGTAGTTACCACATTTATATTTTGGCAGACAAAAGCAGTGGGAAAGAACCTTTCCTTAAATAAAGGCATACATGAAATTCCCATATATAAATAGTTCCCGAAACTCTTTACATTACCAGTGACAGAAATGGAATTCAAACAAGCTTAGAAGTAAAACAGGAAATATATTGTCTCAAATAACTAGGAAATCTAAGGCAAAGAACATTGTCAGACATGGCTGGTCAGGGATCAAAAGCTGTCATCAGAGATCCACATCCCCCTTTCCTATGTACCTATGTGAACTTGGCTCCTTTCTCAAAGCAATCCCCAACATGTGGTGGCAAGATGACTAGAAACATGGAGGGAGGAGAGCTAGGCTCTGCCTTTGGCTTCCATGTCTGCATCAGTCACAGACAAGTTCAAGGTAATGGCGTGCCCCTATGGCTAAAGAGATGAAGTGAGGATCTGACCTGTTAACCTGTCCTGTCAGAATGCCACAGACATAGAAATGAGGCTGCTCTACAGGGATGATGAAATCAAGGATGGGGAAGAGACAGAAAATAAGTACTCACTCAAAGAGTAAAGAATTGTTCTAATTGGACATAAAGGATAGCATAGTTACTTTACCTGAGTTCTGGACAGAACACAATGGTATGGACTAGGTTTTCTGCAACATTCCCTATAGTTTTCAAAGCCCAGTTTTCCAAACAAGACACACTGTGCATTCTGTCACTTTACCTTATTCATCCCGTACCCTCCTTATGTTCTGTGAGTTGCCATTTTTAAAGAGTAAACATATGGCCTGCTATCTGTGGGAGAGTGGTTTTGAATTTTCCAAAACGTTTTGTAATCACTTTAGGTCATGCACTGTCTGTGTGTAGAGGGGAAAAATTAGAGTGAATGCTATTATTCAAATGAAAACAAAAAAGCAGGGACAAAGAAGTCAGTTGTTAGATGGGTTATATAAATTGTTATTTCTGTGAGTGCTCACTGAAATCACTTTATCTAACTTAACCATTTTCATTGGAGGAGACACATCCAGAAAACAAAACCTTCCTTTTGGATTCAGGATATCATTTAACCCTGAGGCCAAATCTCAAGGCCCAGCATGCTGTCTCTAAGCCCAACTTTCTGATTTGTGCCTCTTTGATGGATATTTCAACCAAAGGTGATTATTGACAACAAATTTCCCATCAGGCTGTTTTTTTTTTTTTATTTTAATTATGTTCCTGTCCTCTTGACTTTAAGGCATCACCTAAGTGAAACAAACCCTATCTACCCTAAGCTTAAAGCTTCACCCCTACCACAGTTTTCTTTTCAGTCTTTGAACCAGAACTCAAACTGCTGACATTTTTTGTTCCCAGGCTTTGCTAAAATAATCCTTATCTGGAGTAACTCTCCCTTCTCCCTTCTTCTGTCATAAATAGCTTCTCTTTTAGGACTTGATTCATGGGTCATACTGTTCCATGCACTGTGCAATATGACATTTTACTAAAGGTGGTCCAGGTGTGGTCTAGTGTCCATGCCACACACAGCTTATTTTTGTGAATACTTTGTTTTACTAGACTGAGCTGATTTGGTGAATTTTGTATACCCAATGCTGTGAGTGGCAGGAGCTAGTTGTTCATTTGTTTTTTGGTGGTGGTGGTGTTTTGTTTTATTTTTAGATTTTTGCTTTGTTTTATTTTATTTATTTTTTTTTTGCTTTGTTTTATTATCCTAGCTGCCCTGAAACACTATGTAACCCAGCGTAGCCTTTAAGCTTGTCACAATATCCCCTGTTTAGCCTCCTGAGTGCTAAGATTGCAGCTCTAAGTCACCATAAGCAGGGCATTTCCCCCTGTTACAAATTGTAATTAATTAATCAATTAATTAATTAATTAATTAATTAATTAATTAATTAATTCTTTTAACTTACTAAATTTACATCCTGTTCACTGATCTCCTCCAAGTTGTCTCCCTCTTCCATAATATTTTTCCCTTCCTCCCTCCCCTTTTCCTCTTAGTGGTTGGTTCCTCTCCCCAACCGTATCATTCCAAGTCTCTTCCAGGCTAGGTGATTCCTCTCCCATAGAGGCCAGACAAGGCAGGGCAGCTGTAGAAGAACATATCCCACAGACAGGCCTTTGGAATATCCCTCTGTCTAGTTGTTCAAGACTCACATAAAGACTAAGCTACACATATAGTATGTACATTTGAGCAGGGAGGCCTAGGTATAGCCCATGTATAATTTGTTGGTAGGTTGTTCAGACTCTGAGAGCCCCCAAAGGACCAGGTTAGTTGAGTTTGTTAATCTTCCTGTAGCATTCCTATTCCCTTCAGATCCTGCAATCCTTTCTATTCTTCCATAAGCATATCCAAGCTCCACCCACTATTTTGCTGTGGATATCTGAGCCTCTCAGAGGCCAACATGCTCCTGTTTATAAGCATATCCAAGAATCATTAATGATATTAGGTGTTGGTGCTTGGCAATGGGATGGGTCTCAAATTGGTCTGGTTATTGGTTGGCCATTCACTCAGTCTCTGCTCCCTCCCCTGTGTCTTCATTACTTGTAGACAGGATACATTTTGGGTTGAAAGTTTTGTGGGTGGGTTGGTGTCTTTAGGGTTCCTGTCTGAATGCAGGAGGTGGCCTCTTCAGGTTCCATAATCCCAGTGTTGTGAGTCACAGTTAAGAATTCTTGGGTACCTCTCTTATCCTGGGTCTCCGAGCTGTCCTGCAGATGTCTTCCAACCCCTCAATCCTGTCATGTTCAGATTTCCATTCATTTTCATGGCCATCTAGTCATTTTGCCAACTGTCCTGTTCTTCTCCACATTTGACCTGTAGTTCCCAAATAAATAAATTGTGCTGGTCTTGGACATAGGAGTTTATGACTATAATGGTTTGCTTAATTTGTTGAGTTTTTTAGAACCTCTAAAAATAAAGAGATGTCCATATTGATGATTCTCTTCCTTGAAGGCAAAACAAAGATCTGAAATCATCCTCTATGTCAGGACACTGCCAGTACCCCTAGAATGAACTTAGACAATAAGTAGAAACCTTACTTAGAAGAATGCATTATTTTTAAAGCTAAAGGTTAAGGCTCTGTCTTCCAGACTGTCATATCGATATGCATCTGAGGAACTTTTAGAAGATCTGAAATTTACATTTGCCTCAATAGTGATACCTATTATGACAGATAAATGGGTCCGCCAAGGCACATTCAGTAAGACATATAAAATGTCTGCCTAAGTTGAAAGTTTTAATCCTAACTATACATTGAAGCATTATGTTTCATGTGCTGTTAATAGTATATTCACAGTGATAGCATACATTAGCTAGCTTCACACAAACTCAGAGTACATAAATTTTGTGCATTAATCACACCATGGATTTGCCTCACACTTAAAATGTGAACCTTGGCTAAACACTGCCTGAAATGTAAATTAGATTCAGCTGGCACCCACTACTAGTTAGCTAATGACCTTGAGTTTTATTTCAACTCCAGCTATATAGAGCAGACAAGAATAAATGAAACATTTTACCCCTGTGCACAAAACTTTCTTCCCATGTTAGATAAATTCAAATACATTCTCACGTGTTCATCATTGAACTTGATCCTAAAAATATCATCCTCTTTTACTTTTATTATAGCAATATAAATTTGCTCTGCTTGTTTTTAATTCTCAGAAAATGATGTAAGGATCAAAGACAGCAAGTGACTTACCTCAAATCAACCAGTCCATGAATCCCAGAGTTAGGTATTCAGGTTGTTTTAAATGCACAATACATTTGATTGAATTCTGTCTAATAAACATTTGTCATATGATCAGTCAGATGAAAAGGTGGATGCCAATTCTATTAAATCCCATAAAACTCTAGCATTATTTATGTATTGTCTTTCCCAGAAACTTTCATATTGTTCTATCTTTAAGTTCCTTGCAAGAGAGAGGCCAGAGACACTGCATCTTAGAATTTTTCTATGTCTTTCCCTAAGTCTTCCTTCATTTGAAAAATCTCCCATCAAATATATGTTCTACCAAAATAATTAAACCAAGACACATCAAAACCATCTTTCAAAGGCTTTCTAAAAATC
Organism: Micromys minutus; assembly: GCF_963924665.1. NCBI lineage: Eukaryota > Metazoa > Chordata > Mammalia > Rodentia > Muridae > Micromys > Micromys minutus. The sequence continues at coordinate 14,646,736 of NC_137963.1, read as the reverse complement.
TTCTTTGTGCAGTGTGTGTGATTGTGTGTATCTTCCTGTAAGGAATTATAATGTTCTCCTCTCTCAAAGTCTGGCCTAAGTAAAATACTACATGAATTAGCAATTCAAGGGGTGGCATTTAATTCTAAAAATTAAATAGCTTAATAAATTCTAAATTGTGTTGTAGCTTGATTCATTTCCCATTAGAGAAAATCTTTATGTGGATTCACAGAGACCATTAACTCAGTCTTGTGTTGTCAAGGTTATTAGCCTTAGTGGGAAAGCCTAATACTATTATTTAAATAGGTGAAAACATTTTCAAACTGTAAACTAAGTTCTTCTCTTTATATTCAACATTTGATGCATCATTCAACCATTAAAAGAGAGGCCTCTTTTTCTTTTTATTTCAGTTTATTTATTTTTACACTCAAGATTTTATTTCCCTCCTGTTCTACCCTCCTACTATTCCATATCCCATACCTCTTTCCTCCCAGACTCCTGTTTCCATGAGAATGGCCCCACTCCACCCACTCTGCTAGATCTCTATACTTCCTGGGGCCACCAGTCTCTTGAGAATTAGGTGCATCTTCTCTGACTGAACCCAGACCCAAGAGTCATCTGCTGTATATATGCTAAGGGACTCATATCAACTGGTGTACACTGTCTGGTCGGTAATTCAATGTCAGAGGTCTCGGGAGTCCATGTTAATTGAGATTGTTGTTTCTCTTACAGGGTTGCCCTTCTCAGCTTCCTCCAGCTTTTCCCTAATTCAAGCACAGGGGGTCAGCAGCTTCTGTTGATTGGTTGGGTGTAAATATCTACATCTGACTCTTTCAGCTGCTTGTTGGGTTTTTGGAGGGCAGTCATAATAGGTCCTTTTTTGTCAGTGCTCCATAGCCTCAGTAATGGTGTCAGACCTTGGGGCTTCTCCTTGAGCTGGATCCCACTTTGGGCCTGTCCCTGGCCCTTCTTTTTCTCAGGCTCTTCTCCATTTCCATCTCTTCAGTTCTTTCGGACAGGAACAGTTATTGGTCATAGTTTTGACTGTGGAATAACACTATCCCCCATTTGATGCCCAGTCTGTCGGCTGGAGGTGGGCTCTACAAGTTCTCTCTCACCACTGTAAGGCTAGGATACCCCCTTATGTCCCTAGGTCTCTTATGTCCCAGTTCTTTGGTGCATTCTGGAGGGTCTTTCCAACCTCCTACCTACAGATGTCACCTGTTTCCATTTTTTTCTGCCAATCCCCAGGTTCTTTTCCCTCACCCTATACCAGATCATATTCCCCTTTTCTTACATGTCCCCTACCCTCACAGGTTCCTCTCCCTGTTGCAGTTGTGGTCACTTTCCTCTCCCTCCCAAATGAGACTAAGGCATCCTCAATTGGGTCCTTCAGCTTGTTGAACTTTTTGAGTTCTGTGGATTGTATTGAGTATCCTGTACCTTTTTTTTTTTTTTTTTTGACTAATATCAATATATTAGTAAGTACATACCATGCATGTCCTATTGGGTCTGAGTTACCTCATTCAGGATGATATTTTCTAGTTCCATCCATTTGCCTGCAAAACTCAGGATGTCTTCTTTTTTAATGGCTGAGTAGTATTCCATTGTGTAAACGACCCACATTTTCTGTTTTCATTCTTCTGTCATGAAACATCTGGGTTGTTTCCAGCTACTGGCTATCACAAATAAGGCCTCTAGGAATATAGTAGAACACGTGCCCTTGTGACTTGGTGGAACATGTTTTGGGTATAGTCCTAAGGGTGCTATTTCTGATTCTTCAGGTAGATCTATTTCCAATTTTCTGAGGAACCTCCAAATTGATTTGCAGAGTAGTTGTACCAGTTTGCAATCTCACCAGTAATGTATAAGTATTCCTCTTTCTCTACATCTTTATCAGTATTTGTTGTCACCTGATATTTTTATCTTAGCCATTCTGATTAGTGTGAGGTGGAATCTTGGGGTTCTTTTGATTTTCATGTTTCTGATCACTAAGGATTTTGATCAATTCTTTAGGTGCTTCTTAGGTATTTAATATTTCTCTGTTGTGAATTATTGGTTTAATTGTCTACCCCAGTTTTTGATTATGGTTTTCTTTTTTCTTTCTTTTTCTTTTTTTTTCTTTCTTTTTTTTTTTTTTTTTTTTTTTTTTTTTGGTGGTTAGCTTCTTGAGTTCTTTATATATTTTGGATATTGGCCCTATATTGGATATGTCCTTAGTGAAGATTTTTCCTCAGGCTGTAGGTTGCTGATTTGTTTTATTGACTATATACTTTGCCTTACAGACACTTTCCAATTTCATGAGGTCCCATTTATTAATTCTTGATCTTAGTGTTTGAGACATTAGAGTTCTGTTTCAGAAATAACATTTGTGCCAATGAGTTCAAGATTCTTTCCCACTTACTTTTATATTAGATTCAGTGTATCTGGGTTTACGTAGAGGTCCTTGATCCATTTGGAATTGAGCTTTGTGCAAGATGACAAATATAGGTCTATTTTCATTTTTCTATATACAGAAAAGCAGATAGACCAGCAGCATTTATTGAAGTTGATTTATTTTTCCATTGTATGTTTTTGGCTTCTTTGTCAAAGATCAAGTGTGCATGTGTAGTTTTATTTCTGTGTCCTTAGTTCTATTGCATTGATCAACTTGTCTGTCTCTGTACCAATACCATGCAGTTTTTATTACTATTGCTCTGTAGTAGAGCTTGGGGTCAAGGATGGTGATTACCCCAGCTGTCCTTTTATTGTTAAGAATTGTTTTTTCTATTCTGATTTTTTTCCCTTTCCAGATGAATTTAAGAATTGCTGTTTTCATGTCCTTGAAAAAATTTGTTTAAATTTTGATGATGATTGCATTGAATCTGTAGATGTCTTTTGGTAGGATGGGCATTATTACTATGCTAATTATGCTAATCTATGAGCATAGGAGATCTCTCCATTTTCTGAGATTTTCAATTTCTTTTTTGAGAGACATGAAGTTATTGTCATAGATATTTTTCACTTGTTTGGTTATTGTTTCTGCAAGATATTTTGTATTATTTGTAGCTATGGTGAAGAGAGTTGTTTCCCTAAATTCATTCATAGCCTGTTTATCATTTGTATAAAGGAAGGCTACTGATTTATTTGAGTTAATTTCATATCAGACCACTTTTCTGAAGTTGTTTATCAACTGAAGAAGTTCTCTGGCAGAATCTTTGAGGGTCACTTACGTATACTATCCTTTATTTCTTCTTTTTCAATTTCTTTCCTCTTGATCTCTTTTTATTGTCTTATTGTTCTAGCTAGAACTTTGAGCATTATATTAAGTAGGTATTTGGAGAGTGGGCATCCTTGTCTTGTCACCAATTTTAATGGGATTGCTTCAAGTATCTAATTAATTTGATATTGGCTGTTGGTTTGCAGTAAATTGCTTTTTATTGTGTTTAGCTTTGGGCCTTGATTTCCTGATCTCTTTAATACTTTTAACATGAAGAGGTGTTATATTTTGTCAAATGATTTTTTTGCATCTCAGGAGATGATCATATGATTTCTGTCTTTGAGTTTGTTTATATAATAGATTACATTAATAAAATTTTGTACATTGAACCAACCTTTCATCCCTAGAATAAGGTCCACTTGATCATGGTGAATGATGGTTTTGATGTGTTTTTGGGTTTGGTTTGCAAGAATTTCTTCAAAGAGTAGATGTGATTAATGTGCAGACCCACAATTAGACAACTTAGAGACCATGTAAGACTGTGGAGTATTCAGTTCTAAATAAAGCAGTAATATAATTCCTTTTACCCTAAGGCTAAGAGATCACCATGAAAGTGGAAGAAGAACGACTGCAAAAGCCACAGGTAGCAAATATCTCTAGTGAACCAATTTTTGTTTGAGATAAGAGGACTGTTGTATACATGAACTCATTGAAACTGGGACACCATTGATTAGAATTTTTAAGATCAAGTCAGTTAAAGTCTCAGGTAAAGTGATGGAGGACTCATGGAGCCAAATAGTTATTTGAGGTGCTATTGCCAATTAATGGTTGCTTGAAGATGTAGAGTCAGGTTTATTAAACGTCATGACTTGTGTTAGTCAGCATGCTATAAAGAGACTGAACTGATAGGATTAATGTGTATGTGTGTGTGTGTGTGTGTGTGTGTGTGTGTGTATACATATATATTAAAGAGGGGTTCATTAGAATATCTTACAGACTATTATCCAGCTAGCCCAATAATGACTGTCTTTCGATAGAAACGCTACAAAGCTGATAGTTGTTCAGTTTGTGAGGCTAGATATCTCAGCATATATCTTCAGTATATTTTAAATCCTTGAGGCATGGATTTTAATACCAGGGTACATGACCTTGCCAGCCTGAGTGGGTGTGAGTAGATAAAAATCAGAAGCATTCTGTCCATGTACTTTATTATGCACTGCCACCAGAAGAATGGTCCAGACCTAAAGTGGATCTTAGACCCCATATTATCTGATGAAGTAAAAAATCTCTTCTACAAGTGCCCAGTAGATTAGCTTTTAGTTGATTCCAGGTGTAGTCAACCAAATTTCAGCATCAAACAGCTATTGAGATACTACAAATGCTCCAGTACATGGTAAGGTGTGAAAAGAAAGAAATTATAGTTTGTGAAAATAAACAAAAAAATATCCAAAACAAAGGACTTGTATGACAAGATATTCAAATATCTGAAGATGGAAATCGAGAAAGATTTCAGAGAATGGAAAGATCGCTCATGCTCATGGATTGGAAGGATCAACATTGTAAAAATGGTCATCTTACCAAAAAGCAATCTGCAGATTCAATGCATTCACCATCAAAATTCCAACTCAATTCTTTATAGAGTTGGAAAGAGCAATGTGCAATTTCATCTGGAGTAACAAAAGACCTAGAATAGTGAAATCCACCCTCAACAACAAGAAAATATCTGCGGGTATCACTATCCCTGACCTCAAGCTATATTACAAGGCAATTGTGTTAAAACCTGCATGGTACTGGTACAGAAATAGGCACATGGATTAATGGAATAGAATAGAAGATCCAGAAATGAGCCCTCACACATATGGTAACTTTATTTTTGACAAAGGACCTGTAAGCATTCAATGGAAAAAGGACAGCCTCTTCAAAAAATGGTGTTGGTCCAACTGGCACTCACCATGCAGAAAAATGAAAATAGACCTTTATTATCCCTTTGTACAAAGCTCAAGTGCAACTGGATCAAAGATCTCCACATTAAATCAGGTACACTGAAACTATTAGAAGAAAAAGTAGGAAAAGTCTTAAAACACATAGGCACAGGAGAAAATTTCCTCAACAGAACACCAATGGCTCATTCTCTAAGGTCAAATATCGACAAATGGAACTTAATGAGATTGCAAAGTTTCTGTAAGACTAAGGACACTGTCAAGAAAACAAAACAGCAGCCAACAGATTGGGTAAAGATCTTTACCAACCCCACATCTGACAGAGGCCTAATATCCAAGGTATACAAAGAACTCAAGAAGTTAGACACCAGAAAATCAAACAATCCTATTAAAAATGGGGTACATAGCTAAATAAAAAGTTATCAATTGAGGAATATCAAGTGGCTGAGAAGCATCTAAGCAAGTGCTCGACATCCCTAGTCATCAGGGAAATGTAAATCAAAACAACGCTGAGATTCCACCTCATATAAGTCAGAATGGCTAAGATCAAAAATTCAGATGACAGCAGATGCTGGCTAGGATGTGGAGAAAGAGGAACACTTCCCCACTGCTGGTGCGGTTGTAAACTGGTACAACTACTTTGGAAATCAGTCTGGCAGTTTCTCAGAATAATGGGCATAGTATTTTTACCTGAAGACCCAGTTATTCCATTTTTGGGCATATACCCCAGAGATGCTCCAACATACAACAAAGACACATGCACCATAATGTTCATAGCAGCCCTATTTATAATAGCCAGAAGCTGGAAAGAACTCAGATGCTTTTCAGTAGATTAATGGATAAAAAATGTGGTATATTTACACAATGGAGTACTACTCAGGTATCAGAAAAAAAATGACTTTATGAAATTCTTAAGAAAATGGATGCATCTAGAGTATATTATCCTGAGTGAGGTATCCCAGTCACAAAAGAACAGACATAATATGCTGTCACTGATAATTTGATACTAACCCCAGAAAGCCCTGAACACCCCAGAAACAACTCAGAGACTATATGAAATTCAAGAAAAGAAAGGCCAAAAAAAAAAAAGAAAAGAAAAATCATTATGTCTAATCTTTATACACCAAGAAAACTTTGCCTATTTCCAGGTTACATCTTGATTTATATGTACTTTATGCTCATTGTAACTAGTGAATTTTTAATGCGTACTATCAAACCTTTTAAAAAAAAGTCAAATCCTGAAAAATATGTATTCATATACGTTTATGCAAAAATGCTTTTGAAACATGTACATTTATGTTTGGTTTTTAAAATAAAGTTGTTCAAATAAAAAAGTGCACAAAAATCAATTAAATGGTAGGAGTTAAGAGTAATTTATTTCATCTTACTTGTTATATGGCTCATCACTGGAGGACCTCAGAAAAGAAACTCAAGTGTGGTAGGAAATTTAAGCAGAACCCTGGGAGGAATGCTGCTCCCTGCCTTGCTCTCTTTTGCTTGCTCCCTAATTTTTCTTAAACAACACATACTATCTTGTTCAGGCATGGCACTGTACAAGTGAGGTGGGTCCTATATCAATTAGCAATGAAGAAAATGCTTCCGTAAACATGCCTAGTGGCCAATATAATAACAGTAAGTCTTCATCTGTGAGGTCAGCCTCTCACATGTGTCAAGCTGACAACGCTGATTGATTAAGATATTAATAAGTCAGATATTGTTCTTTGGGTTAATGAATATGTTTTAGAACAGTGTTCAGTGTGAAGACAGTAAGGCAGTATGAACTTACTAAATGCTATTGGGTTGTAATTTTTATTTTAATTTTCTCTTTACATTTGTTCTGTGTGTCTGGGGGAAGGGGTCACTCCCATGTTTGTACCATTCTCTGTTTAATTCCTTCATGTTTTATGCTCTATATCCTAGAATCAACTTCAGTTTGTCAGGATTGATAACAAGAGCTTTTCCTCCTCAGCCATTTCTCTTTGAATTGTACATTTTAACATGATAATTTAATACTATGTGAATGTCCTCTAATTTTCTGAAAAAATAGCATTTTATGCACTTTAACAAGAAATAAGTGAGGTTTTTATTCAAAGGTGATATTTAAAATTACATTAACATTTTCAAATATTTAGCTGTACATACAAATGTAGCTAGAGATTATACTAAAAGATATGGTACATTGCTAAAAGTCATTAAACATCTACATTATTGGAGAAATATACTATGTTCTTGGAGGAGTCCTGAACAATTATCATTTCTTTAAAATGAAAATATTTTAAAATAGCTTTAAATTACTGAGTATATACATAATTAAAATGTAACTTAGAAATAGTCAACAGTTTAGTGTGTTTTCTGGAAAAATAGAGCCCTATTGTATCAAATTTATTTTACTTTATTATGGATAATACTCTAAGAGGAATGTTTAATCTATTTTAATTTCTCATACCGCTTCCCCAAAGGATATTTAAAAATGTGATCTTATATTAAGTTTATATACTTTAGTCATAAATTTTGCCTTAAACTTTGTGCCTTGTTTTAATAAAATGTTGTATTAGAATCCGATTCTGGCTTTTGTGACATTTTATTCTAAACAGACATTTACTTTAAAAACATCCTTATGATGTTTGCATTTGGCATATCACTGCTTATCTGTTTACTGAATTTATTGAATACACAACTTCAAACAGTAAGCATGTTTTAGCACTTACTGTGTGTCCTAGATAAAAGGAAAATTAAAGTTACAATTTGTTTGTCAAAAAAGAATTACTGAGTTTATTACTGTTATTTGTAGTCTGTAGTTTGTGCACATTTTATACCAATAAATCATCTTTAATATGCTAGGGTAGTTATATAAAAACATACAAAAATGTAACGAAACTCTCACACCAGTTACAAAATATAGTATAACATATTCTATGAACTAATTTCACAAATGTATGTCCTTTCAAGTCAGGCTTCTGCTTGACTTTTTGAACTTTGAACCATGCACTAAAGGACAATGCTTTTAAGGTGCTCAGAAGCTTTATGAAAACATGAAGAAATTTTAAAGTCAACAAACTGATGCAGAGCAATGGGTCTCAGATCCTATCTTTTTTGGTTTCTTGATGTAGCCTCACATTTGGTTGGTCATACTGAGGATGTGCTTCTATTCAGGAGCTATTTCTCACTTCTTTACTCATATCCTATTTGAGGTAGCAGACCTTCAAAAGCACTTTTATTTCTAAACCTTAGTTGTCTTAATTTGGAAATCATTTCTCTAAATTCTGCTTGACAACAAAATAGGTCTTTCTGCAAGAAGGTCTCCATTCCACCAATAAGAAGATAATGAACCAATCAGTAGAATTAATACTCTCCCTGAAAGCCCTCTTGGTGAGATTCACAAACTTGTTTTTTATTTCATTTAAGAGTTCACTTCACCAGAAGTAGCCATGCTTCTAATCTACGTACATGTCACTTCTCAGTAGGAAATCTTATATATCTGACAGACTTTCAATTACTTCAATAAGATACCTCACTATCCCCGGGTCTCTGCTTTTCATCTGCTAAAAATCATTAAAGCCATCCACATATATAATAGAACTAATCTATTATTTCATTTAACAAGTGTTAGTTTACATTCTTTGTGATTTATTATGGCCTATAAACAAAATGGTTTCCTATTTGTAATTTGCTTTTCACCTGGTAGCTTTTATTCTCTATATGGTTCACATTATAATCTATATAAGGGAGCTTCATTCAGGTGAAGCTATGCTCAATCCAAGATAACCAAGGGTATTCTTGCCACTATGGAGGGACCATAGTGTTATAGGTGTTCTGGGGAAAGTCCTAGATGTCTTATGAGAAAGTCACATTTATTATTTATTATACCACCACCACCACCACAATCATCACAATCATTATTATCATCATCTTTGCTAAAATTTAGTTACATATTATCTCTGTTCTAAAGAAAAAAACCTCTTAAGAGTTATACCTAGTCTAGTATAGAAGGCTTTCTACTAGATTTAATTAGCCAAGGGTAACTTACACATTTAAGGCAGTTCAAATTTAGGAGAAAGAGACCTCACTTTTGATATAATGTAGCATGTAGTTTTAGAGACACAAGGAATTTCCCAGCCCATCTTTGATGATAATCTATTGCATTGTATTATCTTCCAAATTCTTAAATCCTTGTGGCAATGTTATTAATTCCAATTTTCTTATTTAGCTTTATTTTGAAATTTTTTTCCTGTAGCACAACTACAGGAAATCAACATATGGCATTGAAGAATGAATGATCCCCACTAATAAAGGATGATCCCAAGGGAGTGTGCATACTGAATTGGAGTGGATTATCTGAAATTCCCAGTAATAAAGTAGAACGATTTTTTTTTCTCTCAGACTTAACACGAATCTCAATAAAATGTTTAAAAGGATTACATTTCTCTTTGCCCGTAGAATTCTTAATACTTTGATCTATAGTTGATGATCTGAAAGAAATGTGGGTTCCATTGCTAAAGAGCTCATCAGAAGTTCTTGATGGTTAATATGCGTCATGAGTCATAATGCACGATGTATGTTATATTCTATATTCATTTTAAAATAGACCCGTGATGTCAGGATATTAAGAAATGTCATTTCATGAGATATACACTGGTGAATTCTGGTTAAGGTCAATGAATTTGGAGAATCAGAGGTTCCTTCAATTTGAGTGACTCGCTGCTAATGGAAAGTAGGATCAGACATTTTGGCCTGCCTCAGAGTTAGTACCTCAAAGAAAGATCCATTGCTCTTCTTGTAGATGAGGTGTGGACATACACCCTAGAATCATGATTTTTTATTTCATGCTACTTTAAGTTCCTGGATTCATCTTTAATTCATCTCAACCACACCTTGTCTATTCTGTAGGATTCTGCAATTGTAGGGTGATATAAAAAGAAGGTCACATAAATTAAAGCACCCAGTAAGCATTAGTGGGCACCCCATTAGAATCTCAGTAACAATGTTCCTCATGTTTTGATACTTCATCACATCATTAATAAACAATATTAGCACTCCATCCTTGCCAAACATCTCATAAGACCATATGGTTTCTGTTTTCTGGAGCTAATTTTTAGACTTTTTGGAACACAGATCTCCATATACTTTATGGATATTTTTCAGTGTATCCAAATCACCCTCGGAATTCTACATTTTTTTTCTCCATGAAAATGTACACATTTGAGTACCTATATGTGATTTTTAGACAACCCAAGTTCTCTGGACATATTCTCCTTAACCAACTTAGAGTTTCTGGTCCTCTGTAAAAAAAGTTCCACCTTTCATGTTTTCCAGACAGTGTCTAGTCTGAGTGGAAACTCACACAGAATTGAAAATTTGGCAAAGGAAATGACATGTGGTTCGTCCTCTTAGAGCTAAGAGGTGATGTAACACATTAAGGTGAAGACTGAGTTGCTTGATGTCTTTATGGTTAGGAACTAATGATGTGGCATAGGGTGAGCACTAGCCTGGGAGTCAAGAGATCCAGATTCTAGTCTTATTCCTTTGTGTCTGATTGACTCTGAGTATACAACTTTATCACACTTTGTTAAGATTCCTCACTACTAAGGTCGATGTAACAATGTAAATGCTACAGTGTTAGAGGATTCAAATCAGCTGAGCAGATTTCTCTATTTGATAAGGGATATGTGGTCATCAAGGTCCCCAAAATATAACCATGGTTGTTCATTGGAAAACGAAATGATTCTCAGACAAAAAAGCCAATGATAGGACTGTTCTATAGAAGAAACAGGATTACTCAATTTTACTAAATAACTGTTCATTAACACATTGTTGTGGGTTTTATATTTCTTCTGAGATTTTAAAATCATGTGCATATTGTATACAGGGCAAGTGAATTTTTTTCATGTGAGTACAAGTGTAACTGGAGGACAGAAATATTAGACCCTCTGGAGCTTGGGTTACAGGCAGTTTTGAGCTGCCCAATATGAATGCTGGGAAAGAAAACAATTGGCAACAGAAGCAGTATATGCTATTAGTTGCTGAGTTATCTCTACTGCATGCTCTTATGTTATATGTTCAAGAGATCTCTGGATTCTGTATATACAGTGAAAGGAATCATAGGTAGAGTAAGGAATCCTTACAAATAGATCTGGGTAAATAAGGATGGTAATCATGCTATGCTTATAGAAATTTGTATTTTGACAGTGTAAGAATCATAGATGGGTTATTGGTGTTAATCATAAAAATATGCATTGAGAAATAACTCTAGGATTCAGGCTTTGACAGTTGAACTGGTTTTTCTTCTACACAGTCAGTGGAAGGCCAAGGTTGGGAATAGAGTATGTTTCATCTGTGATGTGTGACGGAAGTTGGTACCTTATTCTAAACATGTGCATTGTGCATCTTCTAAGCAAAAACATCAAAGAAATTAAGCATATGACTTTGTGCTCCGGAGAGGGACTTTAGACTGGATGCAGAGATGTGGAATGGAATACATTCAGATGGGAAGCTTCATACAGGTTAGAACTGACTCATGAAGATGACTAGCATTCACAAATTGAGATACAGAGAATGGGTTTCAAAGCAGAGATCATGAGAAATGCAGAAAACTAACTAGATCGGACCTAGCATCTGTGAGTCCTTAGCATCTGAGTTAAGACCGCTGCACTGCACATCATGCTATTGGTAATAGCAGCACTGTCTTCTCTCTGGAGACATTGACTAGCCATCACACATCACTAGACATTAGAGTTCCAAGCAACAAATATTCAGCTAAGGTAGTTTGAGGATAAAATTCAAACATACAGTTTGGTTCTTTCCATTTCATACTAGAGAAAAAAATTCCCCCTTTCTCCATGAATAACATTGAATAAATTAGTATTTGTCTTTTTCCATGTCTGGCAACCTCATCCAGCATAATTCAGTTCAGACTTCAGTGTCACAACCCAAGAGACAAGGATAGATTATAAGCAATTTAGAGGTTCCTTGTCGTATTTAATTTGTCTTTGGCTAAGGATATTGAGTTGATTTTTAAACTTTTTATTTTAAGTCAGTTCCAAAAATAAGGCATGATGTCTTCTTTTGGACTTTGCCCAAGTAAGCATACTTATATCTTCATGGAACCTCATGATTCACTTTGCCTTATAGTTCATCATCTCAGGATGTTTTTGAATTTCTCTATAAGCAGAGTTTCCATTATTTAGGAGCTGTTTTTGTATTCTTCCTTCCACTGTCTTCCTTGATAACTTTATTACATATTTAACGTGTTTACTTTCTGTAACCCTTCTATCAGGTTAGTGGATCAGTCACCTAAATCAAGGAAAGTTTTATTACGAACAACAAAAGAACGAGAGGTTGGTGTGAATCTGAATGTGCTGAATATGTTATAATTAAATTGTTAAAAGACTCTTCCCATTTGGAGATTCTAGGAAAGAACTCAACTTGGTTCCATGTGGCTATAATTTGGATGTGGTTTGTCTCTCAAATGATCATGTGTTTGTGGTTTGGTCCTCTGGGTAGAGGTCATGTTGTAGACATTCAAGAAGTAGAGACTTGTGGAAATGCCTTGGGTTACCTAAGGTCCTCTGTGAGGTTAGTAGAATCCTAGTCTCTTACTTCCTGTGTATTTTTCTATCTCTCCCTTCATTTGTGGTTCTCCCACTGTGATATCTATTGGAATAACTTAATCAGAGCTGAGCATATGCTTGTACCACGATTTGAATTTGGAGAACCTTGAGATCATTTCCCTTACAAAATTATCTTGCTCTCAGTATTTTGTTACAATAAAAATAGAGCAGGACAAGTGCAAGTGAATACTCAGGTAGCCTCTTACTTGCTATCCCTGAGGGATACTCTCAGCATCTAGAGCAAAAACTCTAGACCGTGACGGCAAATTATTACAAACAACCATCTCACCTGCTACTCCCTCTCTCTCTCTCTCACTTCTGATATGACCCACACTTCCTCCCACATTTATTCTGTGATTAGACAGTTTTCACCAAGTAAACCAGGTAACTGCTTTTTCTCAAGAATTTTAACTGTGTTAACATTGATAATGCCTCTCTTACCACTCAAAGAAATCCATTCACAGGTTCTGCCAGTATGGGTATCTATGGAGGATGTTGTTCTCTATGGGACACTTGAAAAAAAAAAAAACAGTGTACTTTACTCCTGATATCACATCATGATACCAGAAGCAAGATTTCTGGTCTTACAGTTTTGTCACAATGAAGATAGAGTCACAGCTACAATGTATATAGTTCATAAAAGAAGACAGCTGGCTCCTAACTGCAGTCTGGTATATCAGGAGTTAGAAAGTATCTGTGATATTGTTACCTAGATATAGAGACTTCTTCCCACAATCCTAGCTACTTGACATTGTTTTTGGACTCTGAACCACTGTTTTCCTAAGTATGAAGTCAAAAGCGCTGACTCCACTTTCCAGGCTTTTCTGTGAGTGTTTAAGACATTGGTGAAACACAGAGCATGTACGGAGCTCATCTGTATAAAAAGCCTGTGAAAGGATGTCATGTGCCTCTGCACTATGCCCAGATGACTAAAGAGGCACTAAACATGGAGAGGAGCACAACTGGCAGCAAGTCATGGCGTGGGATTGTGGCAAACCCCAGGCCAGATTACCCAATGCTATGAGAATTTATTTATGAGAACAAAATTCCGCACCTGCTTTTGACAGCATTCCATGAGAGGCCTGGGGAATCCAGTGTCTTGGTTCCCTTCTACCAGGCATCCCACAGGAATTAACAACTAAACGCCGGGCATGTTGGCCTCATCTGATGTGCCAGCTTTGGTTTTCCTTTGGTATTTTCAATTCCCACATTATTCCTGAACCTCCAACCTACGACAAAATTAATGCATGCTCATGTATGCTTAAACGCTTCCTGGACACTGAACCATTTTGTATCTGCTTAGTAAAAATGGAACCATCCAGCATCAATTCATGTGAAATAACTGTACACTTCACATTAATCCAAAAGTTAACGATTTCCAGCTACAAGTGACAATTAACGTTGGGTGCACTATCATTCTACTGGCTTCTTCCTATCTACAACTAAACCCTGTAGCTCCAAAGAAAACAGGTCATCAGAATTCTAATGCTACATAATTAGATATAAAAGATTAAAAGTCACACCATCTTCCTATTAAAGTGAGATTTTTGTATTACTTGAAGACAAGTAAAATGTAGGTTTTTAACTACAATAGTACAAGTAAAAGTTAAATCACTTTCATTGTATATTCGTAGGTACATTTGTTCACAAGTATGTTTGTGAACTACATGGATACCTCATTTCTGTGGAGACCAGAAGAAGACATTATATTCCTTTGGACTGGAGACACAGGTTGTTGTCAACCACCATGTAGGTGCTGGATACTGAATCCAGGTCCTCTAGAAGAGCAGCTGGTGTAGTTAAGACAGGAATCATTTCTCTGGGACCTAACGCTTTACTTTAAACCCATATTTATAAATAAGTTATTTTCACCTCTCTACATTACTCTGTAGAGTAATATGTGGATTTTGTTTTGTTTTTGGTTTTCTGCAAACTATTCCGATAGTTTTCTTGGTCTCTTTTATGGTTTAATATGTAACATGTATAGATCAATATAAAACTAATATAAATCTCATGTAGTTGAAAATTGTCTCTGATCTTTTTATTTTTGTTGTTTTAAAGCTGAATTCTATACTCTTGTATGTAATAAATGAAGCAATGATAGTCACGTAGATATTGTAAAGTATTCTTGGCCCGTCATTACATCCATTTACCACAGTGCTCTTAAATGTTTGGTACTGGTGGTTGGCATCTAGGATTCTCATTTCTAGGTTCTTGGTTTCTTATTCAAACTATTAAAATAAGATTTCACAGCAAACTGTAACAGTATCAAAGATATTTTATCCAAAGGTAAGCAGATCAGATACACTACCAAGAGAGGTATCAGATGATATGAGTGATAAAAGTACCAAGTACCTCCATTATTTTGAGGATTAAAGGGAAGAGTTTACTTAGCATGGGAACCTCAACTTTTGATTGACACACTTCAGTTATCTGAGCTTTTGTTCACTGTGCATGTCCCTTTTAAAAAATATATGAATGAAAAACCTTGTATAGGGAAAATAATGGTAATTAAGGGTATCCTTCCTAACAGTTTACTTTGAAGAAATAGTTTGCCTTTCGTTGTGCATGTACTTCAGACCATCCCAGCATGGATTTCTACCCATTTCACTTTCATACCTGGTCATTACTGGAGTGTGTATGACTCTAATTTGTTGAGGATTGGTAATTACTCAGAGAAAAAGAAACTTATTCCATTGTGCAGAGTAGAACATGTGTGAGCTTTTTTGAAGGTAGGGGTCCTAAGTTGTCCATAGATTGCCTGATATATTGTTCTTAGATAGGTGTTTATGCATAGTTTGTGAGAATAGTGGACTCAGATTGCCAGATACATACTTGGAAAATGGGGTATATCTATTACTGGGCATATTATGCAAAAGATGCTCCAACATATAACAAGAACACATACTTCACTTTGTTGATAACAGCCTTATTATAATACCCAGAAGCTGGAAACATCCCAGATGTCCCTCAGAAGAAGAATAGATACCAAAAATGTGGTACATTTATGCAATGGGCTACTACTCATCTACTAGAAATGACAACTTGACAAATTTTTCAGGCAGATGGATGGAACTGGAAAATTTCATCCTGAATAAGTTAATTCAGACCCAAAAAGTACATACATGGTATACACTCGCTGCTAAGTGGATATTAGCCCCAAAGCTTAGAATACCCATGATACAAATAACAAATAAGGAGCTTAACAAGGAGAAAGGCCAAAGGATGGAAGCTTTATTCTCACTTAGAAGAGAAGACAGAATAATCAGAGATGGGAGAAGGAGAGAGGCACCAGTTGAGAGGGGGTGGGAAGGGAAAGAGAATAATCAGGCATGAGAAGAGACAGGAGAGGCTCCCAGAGGGCCATGAGAATGAATCAAAATATGTAGTAGTGGG
This sequence comes from Micromys minutus, assembly GCF_963924665.1. NCBI lineage: Eukaryota > Metazoa > Chordata > Mammalia > Rodentia > Muridae > Micromys > Micromys minutus. The sequence continues at coordinate 14,630,615 of NC_137963.1, read as the reverse complement.
TGGGGAAGGGGAACCACTAGAATGTCTCAGACACCAGGATGTGAGAGGTTCACAGGACCCAATGGGAATTACATTAGCCAAAATGCCCAGCAGTGGGGAAATAGAACCGTAAGAGTTCACCTCCATTAGATAGATAGAGATGGCACCCAGTTGAGGGATGGAGCCATTCACTCATTTTAAAAATCTTTATAGCAGAACTGCCCCTGTCTAAATAAAACATAGGGACAGCAGAAAATGGAGCAGAGACTGAAGGAAAGGCCATCCAGAAATGGTCCCAGCTTGGGATTCATCCCCTCTGCAGACATGAAACCCTGACACTATTGCTGATGCTATTGTGTGTCTACAGACAGAAGTCTGCTATAGCTGTCCCCTGAGAAGTTCTGCCAGTGCCTGACTGAGACATATGCACATACTCACAGCCAACCATTGAACTGAGCCCAGGGACCCTGATGGAAAAAGTAGGGCAAGGACTGAAGGAGTTAAAGGGAATTACAACTTCCCTGTGCTTGCTTGCCTCATGTTGATAGTCTCTGTACCCTTATCTTGCCTCCTGTGAATAGTGAGGTACAGAATGGAGGAGTGCAGCTGAAATTACTTGGTGATGTTTTCACTTCCTTGGCTTACAGAAGCAATGACATATTGTGGGTCATGCGGCCATCCTACCTCCGATTAGCAGGTCTTCCTCTAGAGAATATGTGTGTGAAATGCGATCAGCAGCCTTCCCTTCTTGAGGCATTTGTGGTGATTGTGTAGTTTGGAAACCAGGAAAAACTGCTCCTGGCACGTGGTCTCCACGCGACCAAGTCTTCTGACGGGCAAGCTTCCTAGACTCACCCTGACCCTTGTTATAGCAACATTTATCAGATGTATGGGGATAGGAAATATTGATACCAGAAAAGCTTGTGTTCAAATCTCACCTTATTGTGCAGGTGGTATGACATGGGGCTTTGTTTTTTCTTTTTCTTTTTCTTTCTTTTTTTTTTTTTTTTTCTCTCTTACCTCTTGCTTTGATATTTTAAATAAGATAGAGTAGTGGCAACTGTTTTGGGGAATAAATGACATATAAAGGTCCCAGGATATGAAGTGAGATAAAAGTTCAAATACTGGTCCCAGGTAAATGTAAAGGCTGCAGCCCTGACCTTTGCTACTCTTATTGAGGAAAAATAAAGACTGTGGTCATAATACCAGGTGGGTCCTCATGGATTTTGAATAAGGAAATGTATTACAGGTATTCAAGTAGCATAGTACTCCTAGGAGGAGCTCACTGAGTTCTGGTTGTATGAAGTGGAGAATAGAAAAATGAAGAAAATGCCTCATTACCTTTTGGGGACTACCTTGAGTGACTGAGTGGGGAGCAGTGGGAACTTTGAGCAGACTGTACTAGTACAATACAGTATGTCCCCAACATCCCATGTATCTCCTCCCCTAGTGGCTCCTCTGAGCCCAGTGAAATTCCACGGTCAGAGAGAAGGAACATGGTAAGGCAGATTAGGATAATTGTTTTCTTTGGAAGCCAAAGAATCAAAGTTTGCCTCTGGCACCTCTATTATAGAAACTTCAAACTCAACCCTCAAATCCCACTGAAATAGTGAATAAAACTTAAAAGCCACAAAAGAGAAGGGAGAATGGAGAACAGGAGCCAAAAGACTTCAGGCTTCAGTTGGATCCCTTCCTGCTACCGCCCAGCCCTGTCTTCACCCAACGCCTCTGCAAGCTTGTTGTACCTTTTGAGCAAAGCAGCTTTTTTTTTTTTTTCCCTGTGGTTTGCTACAGGAGGACTTATTTTTTGGCTAAGTGTGAAGGTAGGGTACACATGTCAATTCGGTGGGAGGAAAACCACGGAAGAAAAAGCCCCAGTCTTTAAAAACAAAGAATATGAAACTTGGCCAGATCATTTGCAATACCATCTCAATGGCCTGTGTAACATATGTATGTTTCTGTCATCTGGGAATCTGTTAGGGTTGCGGAAAGGAGCCTACAAAAGGTCAGATCCAGGATCATGGAGGACCTCTTAATAAACCTGTAGGTAATCTGTTTGTTTCTCAGTTCTAGCATCTCTAACATGAATAGGGTGTTCAGAAGAAAGTGCATCATCATACTCAATAAGTTAGTTTGCTTTTCATTTTTTACCTCTTCATTATGCTTTTGTTCTCCTTAAACTATTAACTATTTTCTTCTTCCTCTTCTTGTCATTTAAATCTACCACTACTACTACCACTACTACCACTACTACTACTACTACTACTACTACTACTACTACTACCACTACCACTACCACTACCACTACTACTACTACTACTACTACTACTACTACTACTACTACTACTACTACGATTCAGTTTGGTTATGTTTTGAAGCAACATTTCACCATGCTGCCCAGGATGGCCTGGAATTCATAGTTCTCCTGCCTAGTCCTCAACAGTGCTAGAGCTTCAGGTCTTCATTCCTCTACTTTGTCATTCCTTATCACTGCTATCCAAGTAGGTTCATATTCTCTAATCATCCCCGCCTCCACTAAAGGTGTGCACATAACTATTCAATGCACACTTGTCTAATGAAGAAACCAGTAAGTTCCTCAGCAATCCTCCCCTTTTAGAATAGAAAACACTAATGTATGTGTGTTTTTAGTGAAAATGACAAATATTTCTTCTAAAATAATAGGGGAATTCTAAAACCCTATAATTTTGAAATCTACACACACATAGAAAATAAACAAGCAAACAAATAAAAAAAATGGTGCTCTATGAAAATAGGGCAGGCACAGAACATTTGGGACCAGGTCAGATATTAATTAATATCACTGTTTTTCCACCCCAATCCCCCACTGTTTGCATGTGAGTCTTCTTATTGCACCAGCCATCCTTCATTCTACTCTTAGTGTTCCAAACTTGTTTAACAACACACACATGATGTCAGGCAGGTAGGAAGCTAGGCTCTGAGAATACAAGTTTAAATTATTTCTCTCCTGTACAACAAATATACAGCCTAGCAGAGGAAATGGCTAATCATTAGGAACATTTGAATCCATCTCTGCCCCATCTCCGTGCATCACTATATATTCGTATTCAAAATAATAATAGAGGATTCAAAGGTGGACTTCAGGGTACTATGAGGGAGACAAGACAAAAGCAAATGCCAATGAGCTGGAGTAAATGAAGTAATTGATGGAGCACTTTTTACTAAAGATTTATTTATTTTTATGTTATATGTATGAAGTTACTGTCTGTATTCATATGTTCTATGTCATTAGTGCCTACAATGATCAGAAAAAGACACAAGACCTCCTGGAACTGGAGTTAAAGTAGTTGTGAATTACCATGTGGGTGCTCAGAACCAAACACATGTCCTCTGGTAGAACAGAAAATGCTCTACATTTTGGTTTACAGACCAATTTTATAGAGGCATTTTTTTTCAGTAGAGGTTTCCTTCTTTTAGATGACTCTAGACTATATCATATTTAAGTAAACTTAGCCAGAACAAAGGAAACCTATCAATTTTCATTGTGTCTCGATGAATCATATTCATGTTTAACTACATAACTTTTGAATTGAAGGAGCAGAGATCTAAATATTGAAGAAAACCTACAAGCAAGTCAGGTATATCTCAAATACACTCAAAATCCCAACAAGACATGCCCTAGAATGAAAAGAGGAATGGGTTTGAATATGGAGGAGACTCATCTTCTGCTTAGTAATGGACACATTAATGCAAATAACCACAAAAGCAAGACTAGTCTCTAGGCTTCATGACACATTTCTGAATGTAGTTACATTTATATATACTTATGAGACATTATGTGGACTCCCTTATAATTTCTTATAGTAAACTATGTTTTACAAAGGTAAGAATTATGATGACTTTCATCCCATTTTCCAGATGAGGAAAGTGAAGTTTGGTCTGAAGTTAATACATGTAATGGGCCCAGTCTAGGTGGCTTACAAACTCACATTACAAACTCACCTATTATTGTGAGGCAATCTTGAGTTATCGGCAGTGGTTGTCAGCCATTTTCTGTCCTTATATAATGCAGGAAGGGTCTAGAAAATGACCTTTAATAGTCATGCTGAGGAACCCATTCTTCTAATGCTGGGAAACAAGAGAGGCTTCAAGGGAGAGGTGTATTTGAAGAGAGTTTGTCCCAGGCTCCTTTCATTTCACCTTAAACACCAGCCCTGCAATTCGTTGATTATTTATAGGAGATATTCTCAGAGGGATGGCTCTATACTCTGCCTTGCAGATTGCAGAGAGAGATAAATAACACATTCCTCGTTCTCTTACTCGCTGGGGAAATTGGGGGCTGTGTTTACATCCCTTCCTTGGTATTTATCCTCCTGCTGGCTGTTCCAGCCCCTCTATTTTATGTTGTTATTTTACTTCCATTAGGGGAACAGAAAAAACATGAGAAGCCATTCTGATCCACCAGAATCCTCAGAGGGCATGACTCGGTCAAAGTCACAATCTTCTCCCTTGTAATTTTCCCTACAAATGTCTTATTCAAGAGGCATTTTTCTTCCTCTGAATACTAATGTTCCGATGATGATAAAAATAAAAATCATAAAACTCTCCTCCCCCTCCAAACCAAAAGAGAAAGAAAAAAATGAGGGAACAGAAAATCACTTGCATGTTTGATTCATTTCATGATTTTATCCTCCCAGATTTGCTTCCCATACTCCTGGGAATTGCCTAGTTAGCAGATAGGAAGGGCCAGCTGAGTTGCTACAGATTTCATGTGGCATTCCTATGATCTGTGGTTTTTCTGCCTTGGGAAGGGACCATTCTTTATTAAGAGACCTTCTAGGCACACACACTCCCATTCTTTACCTACTAAGTTCACAGAGACACAGATGACGTCTATTTTGTACGGGAGACTAAAATCATTGCTGTTTCTCGGTTTTCCAGAGGTGGAACTTTTATTCCAAGAGCACCTTGCCATTGATCAAAACAATTCTGATCATTTGAGCGTCCATTTGGCTGAATTTTGATCACCCTTGGTCTTTAATAATGCCATATAGTGAACAGAACACTTAGCTTCCTAGCAACTCTGTCATGCGATCGTCTACCTCACCATGAAAAAAGACAAAGAGACAAGGAGGAGCAGTCACCTAACTCAGTTCTCCGTATAAAGATGCCTTGGTTCAGAATTTACATAAAGAGCTATGTAATGGTACATGCTTTACTCCACCTACTAGGGAAGCTGAGACAGGAGGGTCTTAGGTTCAAGCAAGCCTTGGCAACAGACGGAAGATCCATTTAATGACAAGTAATGGTATATTCAGTAGGAACTAGATGGATTTGTGTAATCTTTGTAACTCATGGCTACAGACGCATTTCTTTAGGAAAGCTTTCAAATACAATATGGTATGGCTCACTTTCCAATATAACAGAAGATTAGATTGACATTGAGGGTATTTCTTTTTTGAGCACACTGTCATCCAGACAAGATCACACACCTTTCCTCAGTCTACCTTCCTCTCTGCTGTGTTTCTCTGCCATTGCTATTGCTGTGGCTTGGGCCAGCCAGGTTACTCACAGCAGAGTCTGTCAACAGAAGCCAATACACAGCCTAAACATCTCAACCCCTCACAGGTTTTAGAATGGATGCTTCCAGAAAGAATGAATAAGGACAAAGCAGAAACATATCTACAAAGCCAGCAACAGTGGGGCTATGTGCATTCTCTCTGTTTGCTACCTCTATAGGAAGTTTTAAGGCATGTTGCATCTCAGTCTGCCCTGGTCCAGATGGGTTGGTCTTTCACACTTTGCATCTGAGCTGATGTTGGTAAGAGCCACCTGGGCAGAAGAAAGGGAGCCTTGGTGACTACCGGATCTCTCTTCATGCTGTACAGTGTCCTTCAGTGAGACGAATCAAAGAGGAAGCGAATGGGTGATGCCGCCAGTTTGATGTCAAGACATCTCCTCTTATGTCTCTGTTTTGAAAATGAGTCACTCGACTCCCACAGTTCTATATGTTAAAGTTGTTCTATATGTAATAGTTTTTAAATTTTTGATATTATGCTATAATGGCATCAGTTTCCACTTCTTGTCCTCTTCTATAGGCCGCCTCAATGTCCTTAAGTGAAACAATGTTACCCAAGTCTCTGTTTACTCAGTAATGCATATCCCATCTCCTGAACCATCGTGGAAGAAGCTGGATGATAAGCATTGGGGAAAGGAATTATAAATAAATGAGCATCCACCAATTGCTAGATAAGAGTTATCCTAATGACTCTCATGCTGTTCTCTCTAATTTTACAGTGTAAATGTGAGTCATTATTACAAGGGGACATAACAAGCTCACCACTGCCCTACGGTTGTTGGGAAAATACCAGTAAGACTAGAGAAGATGAAATTCTCTTGACGAAAAATGATGAATGAATATGCAAAAAACATTTTTCTTAATAGAGGAGTTGACAGAATGCACCTTAACTGCTACCGACTCCTCAGGCCTTAGTCTCCCTTGAGATCCAGATTGCTATGAAGGACATCCCTGCTCAGTAGGAGGATGCTCACAGGCCTGAGGCATCACATACTCTGTTGATTTTGTCTTTGTTGTTTGTTTGCTTCTTTATAGCCTAGACTCAAGACCAGTTTCTTTTCTCTTCTCATTCTGACTCTTTCCTAATTTTTTGTTCATGGCTTTTTTCCTATATTGAAAATATTTTTACTCACATGATATATTCTGATTAGTTTCTTCTTCTCCATACATTGCACCTCTGGATACTATATCTATCATTAGGAAAAAAAAATAACAGGCTTCTAAGAGATAATAATAAGCTAAAATATAACAAGACAAATTAAAAACTATTTCACTGGAGCATGATGAAATAAACAATAAAAGAAGAGCCCCCACCCAAAAAAAATGACATTTGAAGCAGACATAGACTCAGAGACCCACTTGTTCACATACTAAGGAATCCCATAAAAACAGTAAGTTGGAAGCCATAGTATATGTGCAAAGGTCATGCATGATTTCTAAAAACTGTACAGACAGAATAAAGTAAACAATGTAAAAAGCAAAGCCTAACTGAACCTTATGAGATAAAAAACTTCCACAGTTCCACTGAGATAACTTTACCTCTAGACATGCTTTCTATTCCCAAGAGTTTATATTAGAAAACACTGTTTTCTTGGCTCTTAAACTCTTTGCCTCCTCTTCTGCAGGTTCCCTGAGCCCTGAGCAGAGATGTGAGGGAGGCATCCCATTTAGGGCTGAATGTTCTACAGTCTCCCTGCATATTTTATGGCTGGGGGTCCCTGTTTTTGTTCTCATCCACGGCAGGGGGAAGATTCATGAAGGACAGCTCAGCACTGCATTGCTCTATCCATACAACAGAATGCCATTAGGAATTTTATTTCTTTTATTTATTTTTTTGCTTTTATTCATTATCTTGTTATGTTCTTTCAGTAGAATAGTAGTATTTTGTCTTACACTAGGTCTCCGAGCTACCCTAGGATGTTTTCTCCCCATTTGTCTCCCAGCTATTTTAGAGATACAGATAAACATTAGCTTGCCTACCAGGAAAAAACTTGATGTAAACCTGCACATCATGCCGTTTTGAAGATTTAATGTATAAATGGTGTATTTACCATTAATGCCAAAACTGTAAAAGTAACACAAAATATTTTGCTGACTTAAAAAACTCAGTCATAAAACTATGCATTGCATGATACTGTTTTGTGAATCCTTTAAATTAGGGAAGCATACAAAGGTATAAATTCTACTAATCGGCTAACAAAGGCTGGGTAATGGATTTTAGTGACTATGAGGCTTTCTTTAAACAGGATAAACATATCATGAAATTAGATTACGGAGTCATTGTGTAACTCTACAAGTATTCTACTAGTCACTGAATTTTGCACTTTAAACAAGTAAACTTTATAGCATATAAATTATATCTCAATAAAGCTGTTGCAAATTACTAGTGTATCTCCAGTATGTCCAGTATAAGCAAATGAAATCTTATCTGGAGACACATACTTCCACCTCGAGTTTGTCTAGATTCATTCAGATAAAATCTCTGAAGTAAACTCCCAGTATTTAATTACAAAGAACACCACAAAATAATACACCAGGGGTGACACGCAGAAGATGTATCAAGCAGAAGGTTTCTATTCTCAGGATCTTTATTCTGTCTCTATTAATGACTCAACCTTTCTTAAACCATTCTTAACCATTTGCCTTGCTTCTTCTATCAGTAGGAATGTCAGTAACAAAGACTCAACAAATAACAAGTTAAACTTTGATAGTAAAGTCTTATGAAGGAAAAAAAATATGTTGTATAAATGCTGTGGATAATTTTCTGCCAACAAGACATTTTCGGCAAAAGAACATAGTTGATGTTTCTACAAGATGGGTATGTAGGGACTGAAGTGCCCACCTCCTATAGTCAGGCATAACTTTCACTAGAGGGAGGGGAACATAAACCTGTCCACAAAACCTTGGATTCAAAATTTTTTCTGCCTACAAGGTGTTCAGAGATAAAGATGGAGAAAAGTTTAAGGGAAAAGCCACCAAATAGGTGGCCTAATTTGAGACACATCCCATGAGAGAGAGCCAATCCCTGACCTGATACTCTGCTATGCTTACAGACAACAGCCTAGCATAACTGTCTTTTGAGAGGCCTCATGCAGCAGGAGGCAGAAATAGAAGGAAGAGAGGCAGAGACTCAGAGAAAAACATCACCAGGAGCTCAGGGTGTCTTGTGGAAGATTGAGCAAACTGGAGGGGTTAAGGATACCACAAGAAGACCTACAGAGTCAACTAGCCTGGGCCAATGAGTTCAGAGACTGAACAACAACCAACCATAGACCATTCAGGACCTGGACATAGACTCTCTACACATTTGTAGCAGACTTGCATCTTTGGCTTCTGGATCCTGTAACAACTAGAGTAATGGTCTCACTCTGACTCTGTTGCCTGCGATTGGATCCCTAGCCTGTAGCTGAGCTGCTTTGTTAGGCCTTTTTGGAAGAGGATGTGCTTAGTCTTCCTGCAACCTAGGGCTGGCAGGTACCCAAAAGAAAGTTGTCATCTTCTGAGGAGAAGGGGAGGGAGTAATGGGTGACAGGGTTTGTGAGAATGGGACTGGGAGGAAGGGGGTGTGTGATTATGATGTAAAATAAATTATTTAATAAAAAGTATAGAAGAAAGCACCTGGATTTTCAAACATATACATTGATAAATAAATATAAATAATGATCCATGGGTGATACCCAAAGAGTTGATAGACATAAGGAAAGGTCTTTGACTGACAGGGGGAACTGAATCAGTACATCATTTTAAAGATATGGTATTTTTGTCATATCAGATTGGTAAAGACTCAACTATTTTTTTCCATATTACCCAGAGGTTGGCCAGTGAGTATGGAAGAGGAGTTCATGATATAATCATTAGAAAAAAAATGTATCTTGGGACAAACTTTTCTAATGAGCGCTTGCCAAGTTTAAGTGATTATGAAACCTCTCATGTTTTCAAGGAGGAAAGCACAGCTGAAGAGAACTTGTATCACTGGAAGGTGATCAAGAACACGTAGGGCCACTTACATAAGATGGTGATGGCACAGTATAATTTAAACTGCGATCCAACTTCCCAGACCTCAAGCTCCCTACAGGCAATGACTGCTCAGAACAACACCTTTGTTTAGGAGGCCAAATTAAAGTTCTTAATACCTTCCCTAAGAGTGAGGAGAGCACAGAAGCTTGAATTAACCCAGATGTCTAAATGTCAACTCTCACTCCTGCTCTGGCCCTGACCTTCCTCCATACATTGTGAAGCACACTGTTTCAGGCTTTTATGCTCAAGACCTCAGTGAAATTCATCCTCCCCACACCAAACTGACCTCATGGGTAGCTCCAGCATCCACTCCTTGCTATAACACAGCATCTCCAGTGTTCTTTGATAAATCAAAATTTCCCTCATTTTCTTGTGGACTCGGTTGGATATAAGGATTTTCAGATATGATTTTTGATTTTAAAATATCACTTACTGGGGGGATTTTTTTCCCTTTTATCCGGCAACAACATAAATCTGATATAAAGTCATTGGGGCTGCAAAGTAGTTCACTAGTTAAGAGCAGTGATTCTTCACCCAGAGGATCCAGGTTCAATCCTGCTCTCACATGGTGTCCTCCAACTGTTTTGAACTCAAAATAGTTGAGTAAATCAAATTCCCTCTTCTGGCCTCTTTGGGCACCGTGCACATGCATTGTACACAGACAGACATGCAGGCAAAACACCTATACTCTTTTTTTAGAGAAATAAAAATAAGAATTTAATTATTATCAATCACATGAAAACAACAAGGAAAAAAAAAAAGAAATAGCCAGTAAGTATCATAAAGGAGAATAGACTGAGAGAGACGTGTTATGTCAAGACAGTGAAGAAAAGCAACAGAGCACCTATACACTTAAAATTAAGCAATAGAATTATCAACACACTTTACAAACCCTATCTTTTTATATTTGAGGGAATATCCTATACTTGTCATAAATGAGAAGCCCTTCAACCTCGAGAGAAACTGACTAAAAAGGAAGTCTCAGATTCACAGTTCCTGGTTTGCTCTAGATCCTGACATCCTTTGAAAGCATTTCATAGAATTCTTGAATGTTTTTTTTAAATGTATATACAAAGATGATCCATTACACTCTCTGATATTGTCAATTTAATGTCTGCCTCCTCATTTGGACCCTGAACCCCTTGAGAAGCTAAAATTTTCTCTCTGGTAACTAGGTCTCAATTCTTAAAATTGTAGGCTTCATAGTATATGATGTGTTAATAGTTATTTGAAGGATTAATAAATTTCTTTAAAACATATCCAACTGGTACAGTGGTAGAAGAGATTGTCTTAGATATAGTCTTTGGGATAAAATAGGATAAATGGCAAGTTTTATTTCTTTTTTTATTATTAACTTAACACCTGACAAAATAGAGTTCAGTTTCTTGATCCTAAAGTCTAAGTGATCCTCCAGCCCCAGTGGAAAAAAGCATTTTTTTTTTTTTGGTCACCAATGTTATTTAAAATAATTTGAATTGGAAGGGAGAGGGAGATTTCTTTCTTGCAGATTGTTCACATTCTAAAGAAGCACCTCAGTACAGTAACAAAAATACCTTCTAGAAAAGTCTGCCTGAGCTGGATATTTTCTTATTGGATATTCTATGTATTTACACTTCAAATGTTAATCCCTTTCCACCCCCTCCCTTCCTCCATCCCCTTTCTTCCATAAATATATTCTTACTCCTTACCGTCCTCTCCCACCTCAGTGCCTTGGCGTTCCCCTACACTGGGAAAGCAAGCTTTCACTGAACCAAAGGCCTCTCCTCCCAATTCTACAGACATTGCCATCCTCTGCTACATATGCAGCTGACACCATGGGTTCCTCCATGGGTGCTCATTGGTTTGTGTTTTTGTCCCTGTGAGCTTGGTGTGTGTGTGGGGGGGGGAGGGTTGGTCGGTTGACATTCTTGTTCCTCCCATAGATATTTTCTTTGTGTGAGCTTTAGTAAGTTATTTTCACTTACCTGTTGTCATTTCTATCTTGCAGGCCCTTGGAGGCTAATGTGGCAATTATGTGTCACATCTATAAAATACCTGGCTTATAGTAGTTGCTCAGTAAATCACAACTTTTGCGGTTACATCATAACATGAGAATCTTTTTCAAATGTTAACTCCCTTTTTTAATGTGTTTTCCAAGTACAGGGTCTGGACAAGTGTCTTTAAATTAGGGCACAGTGTAACTTCTGGTTTTATACCATGACTGGAAAGGTAATTATGCAAGTTATGACAAGACAAGATTAAGCTTGCATGTTCTTTTAACAGATAAAGTAAACATGAAGCAAAGCTGTTTTATTGTCATTTAAAGATCATATTCAGTAGCAGAAACACAGATAATGCCATAGTACCACTTCTTTGAGATTCCCTCAAAAGCAAACATACTTGATATGACCAAAAGCCTCCCATAGTGGCTAAAGAGAAAACCTCAGACTGTCCAGACAAGCCCCTAGGGTATCATGGGTATGCCATTAGTTTTTGGTCTTTAAATGGTTAGCATCTCACATTTTACCAATTACCACATCACTCTCATCTGATGCCAAGAATGTGCTGGAAAAGCCTACAGGAAATGAAAAGTAGCCAGTTTGAGACATTTTCTCACGTCTTTTGTTTCCCACTGTATATTACCATGGATGCTTTGGTATTCTTCAGGCAGGAAGGGACAACAACAGCTTTAGGGAATGGAGTCCTGAACTTGGCCAAGATTTTGTTTTGCATTTCCTGGTGAATGTGGTTCAGGTTTCTCTGAGTGAAAAAACATAGCCCTGAAATTATCTCACCTGTAGCTCTTCTTCCTATTCATTGAGAGAAATCCATGGGGAAAAGTGGAGGGTAAAATACAGTCTGTGTTCTATTACACGTGAGCTTGAAGGTCTTGAGCCGATGCATGGAGACTTTTAGGTATTCTTTTGCTATCTGTAAAATTGAATCACTCTCTACTTATAGGATCAAAGTTTTATAATCCCATGAACAACACTGTAAAAATAGTTTACAAATGTTAAAACTCCATACACATGAGAGGATAGCTATTCTTGTCTTCTGTCACTAGGAAGATGAGGCATCCTTTCTTTATCTTTTTAAGCTAATGCCATTCCTAACACAAGCTTGTTTATTTGAGTGTTAGGTTAGAAAATAAGGCTATAGGAACATCTTGTATTGAAATATCCACTTATATTTATCTTACCAAATATCTAGAGGTATATTTAATTACTGAATATTGAATGATACCATGGTTTCTCTATAACTGAGAAAGGGTTATTCAAAATCATAATATAAGGACTTGGGATTGAAGCTCAACAACAGACTATGTTTTTCTTAACACTAAGGCTTTGGTTTTAGTCTTTAGTACCAGACTAGGAGTCAATTTTAATGAAGTATGGCAAGTAACTATTTCAGTCCAACATACTCCTTCCTTTCACATTTGTGAATTACTTATAGTATATGCAGTCAGTATTTGGGCATTTAAAGAGAAAGAATAAGATAGTCTATGCTCTCAAACCTTTAAATAATTGAACAAGTCCCACCCCTGATGCATAGGATGAAATCCCATATTAAAATCTACTGAATTAAATGATTATCACATCAAAAGCCACACACACACACACACACACACACACACACACACACACACACACACACACACACACACACTAACATCTTGACAGATGTGTATCTTAGGTAAATTGACTCATCACATTGACCACCAGAGGTCCAAACACTACAGAAAATTTAGAAGCAAAAAGGCAGAATGATGTTTTGGGGTCCATGGGCAGCACATGATCATTGATTGATCGCTAGTGTTTCAAATGCAGTATCTAAGTTGCATTTTCTTGTAAGTTTAACAATAGTCCAGGAAAGACCAAGAAGTGTAATTCAGAGGCAAAGCTTCCAAGAAAGATGGCTCTCCAGAGTATCCAAGAAGTAGCTACTTTGTTTTAATAAAGGTGCTAAACTAAAGCTGGGCTACTTTGTCCAGTGAATGTTACAGAGAAAAGGCATGTGTCACCATATTGGGATGGCTCTAGAAAATACACAAGGTGCCTCCAAAGTATAGGTGCTTGTGATATGATATAGACATTTTTAATCACATTGGACACCATCTAATCTAAGTTTTTTAATGCAAGATATACTTTCCTTTTGAAGTGTATATAAACATTTTGGTTTTATGTTTACTTCTCCCTGTCAAAAGCACTTATACTCCAATATGCTGATTCTTACTGAAGACTCATTTAGTCTAGTGGTAGAGCAAACCTCCACAAAGCAGGGAGTACTGGAATGTTCTGGAGTTAGCATTCTCTTCATTTGAAGCTTTAGGTCCTCAATTCACATGTACAGATTGTGGAGTGGGAGCAGTTTAGTCATATACAACATGGAAGAGAAATAACGATGGCTCAACCCTACCGTAAAGAAATTATTTTGATTTCTTACCCAGATGTTTTAAGTTGTCCCAGTCCAATCATTGCCCCATCTATGAGTTTACGGACCTAAGAAGGTTGAACATCTCTCTATCTCATTTATATGGTATATCTCTATGCATATGCATATATACCAACAAATATTAATCTTAAGGTCTTTCTAGAGTTATAGTTTTTTTTTAAGATTTATTATAAACTATATTCAAAGATCTTATACGATATTATTTAAATGCAATAAATAGATGTATAATAAGTATTCACAACATATGAAATTTAAGACTATTTGCTAGCTGGGAACCCAATCTGTGAAAATATGAGCAGTTCCCTAAGAAGAGGTGACAGTCCTGCTCAGTCCCAGACTCCTGAAGAGATACTGTTATTTCTCCTGTTATTTAAAGAAAACACATTCAACACCATATGCTTTCTCCCAATTAAAAGGCATTCAGATATGGATTCCTTTTAACTGGGTACTAATCTAATAGACAAATCACCCTAAATAGTCCATCATATGATTCTAAGGAAAGCACATTCTCCTGGACTATTTGTCTAATACTTTTTGTGTCTCTTTCTGAGGGTCATTTATTACTGTTACTTCCCAGGTTTGAAATGCTTGTTTGTAAGGTGGAATTACAAAGGCATGGACAATTGAAAGCATCTGCCATGCTTTTGGATGCTGCTAGGCACCAGCACCTGGTTCCTTTCTGCAGCTGGACAATTAGCTAGCAGTGGTGGTGGCAAGCTGCTTTCTCCATTGACTGAGATTCCCTCTCTGGCTATGAATGAGAAATGTTCAGAAAGGAACACAGAGGCCCATCATTCAGGTGAGGATCACCTGCCCCTCTCAAGACAGGAGTGGCAGAAATCTCCATTGACTGAATATAGAAATGCCTCTGTTTATTTGGCTGGTATGTGGGTAGGATTTGAAAGAGTGGAAATAAAGATACTGTCTGTGTTTCCATGGGTAGGAGCAGTTTTAGGAGAAAAGTGTTATTTGTACCCTGAGTTTTTGAAATAAACCAGGGTGCGAGTCCCATGAAACCTTCTCCACATCCAACTGTGTTCATCCTTACAACAACTGTACCATAGTCTCTGAGAGCTGAGCATGCTGACTTACATAGTGCTGGGAGATCTACGGACTTCTGCTCCATGTTTTCTATTGTAAACTGTGACCCAGAGAAGGCTTCAGCATGGGCTTTCGGTAGTCATGGGAAACAGGCTAGCATCACATCAGTCACACCTATTAGTCACTCTTTGTAAATCATCCTGGATGCAATTCACAAAAATAGACTCCATCTTCACCAAATCTTTCTGAGTTTGTTTGCTGTCTCTCTTCCCACATACTTTCATATGCAGAACTCAAGTCTTACCCCAGAACTACGGTTATGAACTGAACCCCAGTTCTGATTCAATAACAAAATTTAGTGTTCCTGGGTGCTCCAGGGGAGGCCGACTTGAGATGAATGAATGCATGGAGTAAAAGAGTAATTCTATAGCTAATAGGTCGAGAATTGTGGGGATAATCTTATCTGTCTGAAAATTACTTTTTCCCTATTAAAAATCGGTGAAACATTTGCCTCCTAGATTTACTATAAGAGTCAGTACTATGTAGGCTTAAGGCTCAAGTAATGAATGTCAGCTTAATTCTCTGTAGATACTCATTTGGAACAGGGAATAGCTATTGGGTGAAGATGTTAAAGGAAATCATTATGCTCCAGTGCTAAAGAACAAGACAAGACAAGGCCTTTTTTAATGACTACACAATTCTGATGCCTTGAAGCACATACTAAGCGTAATATAAACATGCTGTGTCTTGCTAATGTTCAGGGACCTCAGTTTTTCCATAGATTATCTGAATTAGATGACTAGTTTGTTTTCACACTTTTCCTACTAGGGAGGTCAAATGTGAAATTGAAAAGCTTTACAATGTTCACTGAAGATTTGAGCCACTTAAAGCAAGCAACCACACAAAAACAACAACAACAACAACAACACAGCAAAGCCAATCCCAAAATACTTGGACTTAAAAATGGGTTTTCTTAGAGAGGAAGAAACTTGAAGGAGAAATGACAATGAATTGGAAGTCAGATGTAAGACCTCTGGGATTCACCTCTATGTACTGTATCCTCTACTTGAATGACTCTGATCTTCACCCAGTTCTTCAGCTGGTTTTCTACTTTTTCTGTGACTAATAGGAAGCAAGAATGGAATGAGTTCTAGCACCTTTTAATCCAGCTTCCTCTTCTCTGGAACTATCATTGGATTTCTTCATAATGTCTAGTTGTATGTGTTAAATGACATGGCCATGACACGCTCATATATTTACTAAAGGTTAAACATTATTCTGGGTATTCTATAAAGATGTTTTAAATGAGATTAACATTTAAACCGAGTAAAGAAGGCTTCCCCATCTCTATTGCAGGTTGTCCTCATCCAGGCTGTCCTGAGACATCTTTTTTTAGAACAGAATCTGAGCCTGTCCCAGACTCCCAGATATTTTCTCTTGCTTGACAATCTTTAAATTGGGACATTGTCTTTTCTTTATCTTTAGATAAGTGCTGATCTTTGAGTTAGAAATAGTTTCTTACTATCTTAGATATCCAACTTTCTGAATTTACCCTGCAGAGTTTCAGAACCTGGCGTTTGCTAACCACTGCAAGCTCATGACAGTTCTGTACAATCATATCTTTACTTTCTCTTTCTCTTTGTCTGACTTTTTGGCTTTTTCTTTTCTGTCTCTGTCTCTCTGTCTCTCTGTCTTTCTGTCTCTTTCTATCTCTCTCTCTCTCTCTCTCTCTCTCACTCTCTCTCTCTCTCTCTCTCTCTCTCTCTCTCACACACACACACACACACACAGATACACTAAACGTACACACATCCAAAGTGAAGAATCTTCAAAGGCTTGATAAACTGATCTAATTTAAGGTAGTAGTAAGATGAACAATGAATACAGAGGCAGGGAGGGTGAAGGGAGGGGAGAGGGAGAGAGAGAGAGAGAGAGAGACAGAGAGAGAGAGAGAGAGAGAGAGAGAGAGAGAGAGAGGGAGGGAGGGAGGGAGGGAGGGAGGGAGGGAGAAAGGAAGGGAGGAAAGGAGGGAGGGAGGGAGGGAGGGAGAGAGGGAGAGATCAAGGGTAAGATAAAATACCCATTGACATGACCAAGGTGACCTACTGCTCTTTGATAGGCCCCACCTCCCAACGTTTCCAGAGAATTCAAAACTACCACCATCAACTGGAATCAACCTTCCAATAATGAATCTTCTTAGGAGAGATTTCATATCAAAGCACTAACAACTTGTGAAAAGAAGAGAAAGGCATGGACTCTGGAAGTTAGAAGTAGAGATGAGAAGAAGGAAGATCAAAGCAAATCAAGACTAGGAGATAAGATATAATGGGCAGTGAAAGAAAATTATTGCTGAATCAGCTAAAAACATTTTTTTTCTGCAGTGTGTACCCAGCATAAAACTTGGAGCCTTTTCCTCTACTGCTGTGTATACAGACTCTCATGTGACTGGGATATAAGTGCTGACCTTCAGAATAACTTGGGTTATAGGCCTTGACAGTGGGGTAAATAAGAAAGATGAGTTTAAAAGTATCAAGTGAGAAAATGATGAGAGAAAGATGATTCTGTGAACAAGGATTAGCTAGGAAACCACAGCCATCTTCAAACCTAGTTTGAAACTGAGAGTTATGTCTAGCATATAGATAAATATGCATGAAAATCTAAAGATTGGGATATGTCTTGTTATTAATTGTTATATGTCTTTGGTCAGGTAGAATGTTCTCAACTAAATTCGTCCTGGCTATTGTAACTACATTGGGAAAACTAGCCATCTGATGGATGGTACCTGCCATATAACAATATCAGCATGCCTGGGGGCAATAGAAAATTGAGCCTTTCCTGGTGTGACCAAAACTATGCAATTCAGTCTTTGAGAGTGTCTAGCAGGGAATGTGATTTAAAATGACACAGAGCTTATTATTCTATTTACCAGATTTTTCCCATGTCCATCCTGACCACTATAAAAGTCTCTGGCGTGCTACATTCCAGTGTGGTTGAAAGATGCACTCGGGGTCTGCAGCCCATCCCCCTTCCTCCTATTTCCATTACTCAGGGAACATTTTCAAAGAATGAGATCGGCTCGATTTTGGAATAGTTTCCAGAGGGATGTGGCAAAGGACTGCCTCGTCTGATTTACTTAAAATTAGAGCAGAGCAAGGAATCCCAGTGTCCACTGGGAGCAGCTGTGTATGGGCGGATGTGTAAGAGGAACATGGTGCCCATTTACTGCTGGAATGTGAGGGGTCCCCATCTTTGTCTCATATGAACCCCCCAGATTCTGGTGATTACCACTTTGAGCACTGATCCTCTCAATAAAAACCACAATGTCATAATTTTTCAGAGTTCTCCTTTTCCACTCTGTTCTCTTTCCTAATGTTACCCTTCTGGCTTCATTTATATTAATTTTAGTGGAATTAGAGAACATTTAATGAGAAAAATGTCATTTCAAATCTATGCCCTATTCCCTGGACTCTACACTAGGAAGTCAGTTTTGAGTTGTATTAAAATACTCCCTTCATTGTCTCTCTCTCTCTCTGTGTCTCTGTCTCTGTCTCTGTCTCTGTCTCTCTCTCTCTCTCTCTCTCTCTCTCTCTCTCTCTCTCTCTCTCTCTGTGTGTGTGTGTGTGTGCTTGAGCATGTGCATGCATGGACACATGTATTAGTCAAATCATACTGACATAAAGACAGTCTTAGACTAAGTGAATTCAACAACTCAAGGAAGAAGTCTAAGATTAGAGTATTGGTATGATCAGGGTCAGGTAAGGCTATTCTTCTTGCCATGCAGATAGCAGATTTTTTTATTATTGTTCTTTATTTACATGGACAAAAGTACTATACAAGCAGAGGTAGTTTGGAAGGAGAGATGGAAGAAGCAGGAGAGAGAGAAATTTCTCTCTCTCTCTCTCTCTCTCTCTCTCTCTCTCTCTGTCTGTCTGTCTCTCTCTCTCTCTCTCTCTCTCTCTCTCTCTCTCTCTCTCTGTGTGTGTGTGTGTGTGTGTGTGGTGTGTGTGTGTGTGTGTAAAAGAGTCTGAAACTCTCCACAGATCTCTTATAGACTTCAGTCTTCATTAGTATTTCATGTTTATAACATCTTTTTATCTTAATTATCTTAATAATGACCTTGACACACTGGAAGTCAGGGTCTTAATCTTCAAGCATAAAATCCCCAAAGCCATAAAAATGGCTTGGAATTGTATTTTTCGATGTACTTATTTTTATTCTGTTTATTTGTTTGGGTATGTTCATGTTTGTGTGTATATCATACATATGGTTGGTGTCATTTGATTCACTACAACTTGAGTTTGGCACTTCTGTGGCAGAATGTTGGTGCTGAGGACTGAACCCAGTGTTCTGCAAGAACAGAAAGTATTGACCACTTTACTATCTCTGAAGTCCCTGGCTTAGAAATCTTAATGACTCCCATACCTATATAAAAGAAAAAAAATGGGTTCATTCTCCTGGAAACTATGAAACTCGGTAAAAGTTCTCACTTTATATGCTCACTTATGGGATTGGAAGAATTCAACCTTTGGGGGAGTAGACTGAGTTCTAGCCCTAATTACTTTGCTTATTTAATTAGTTACTTCATGTATTCCAAGTGCCAATTTTACTTTCTTCTTAGATTCCTTTCCACTAGATATTTCAACATCTGTGGTGTGTGGATGGACATAAGAATGGTTTTTGGTAGAGGTGCTTTGGTTGTGAAAGTCTCAAGAAGACATCTATCCTTTAGGATTTTACATTCTTTGTCCCTATGATCAATATGTTATAGCTGACAAAGCCTGGAATCAGATATTCAAAGGAGAGGTAAAATTCAGACACTGAGCTGTATGTCTACAAGTGTTCATTTATTGAGTTCAAGGGACAGTTCCTGGAAAGTCTTCAAATTCAAAGTTTGTGTTACAGAACAGAACAGATAATTATGTTAGTAGGTACATCTGTTGTGGTAAATAATCAAAATTACTTTGTCTTCATTAATTCAACTTAATTCTATTTATATACCTTAATGTAATTATCTTTTCTTTTTGGTCTAAAGTGTCATCATTAGAAAAAGAAAATGTCAGTATCTTCTACAGTGAAATAACGTCAAAATTCCAGTGATGTATGCAAGATTTTACCTTTGAAGTCACAGTGCATATCAGAAAATGTGTGGTGGTAACAAATCCTAAGGAATGTACTCAAACACTACAAAAGCCAAAAGTAGTTCCATGGAAGAAATGAAGTCCAAGATATCTTCCTAAGATTACCCTTGGGTTGTAAATAAGTAATTGTGAAAAATCCAGGCACAGAAATCCAGGGAAGCAGAAGTATGGTTGGTCTCACGAAGTTTGGTTTATGAATAGTGTCAGTCTAACTTTTTTAGTTGCTCCAAGATCCCAAAGTACATAGTACTTGCTCAAAAGCCTATCTTGATTCCCCAGCAATCCCTGTTCACACTGCACGAGCTTCACCTGTTAGTATGCTCATCCTTACTTTGTTAATGAGCTATATCCTTGCCCTGTACTTGTCTCTATACCAAGCATATTAAAAATGTACCATGCCCGTTCAGTCACCAAGGGTATGGAAGATCCTGAATTTATTAAGCACTGTCTAGTTCTGTTTGACATTTCTGGAATAAATAAGGCAAAATACAATACATTTCAGGCACATCATTATCTGTTGTAAAAGTCAAGTGGAAACATGAGTCTCCGAAGTTCAGTGTTTCTATGTGTGACAAAGAGAACCATTAATCTACTCTTGGGATGATGGCCTCTTCACAAGTGATACGTGGACAAGAGTTACAGGTTACAGATGATGTAAGCTTATATATGTAAGCTTATAGATTGGATATAAAGAAGAAAAGATTTTTGTTACAACTCTACAGAAAAATAAGTCTTTAGGTAACATACAAAAACTTTTGCTATAGCTAACACATGTTGTAGAGGAGAGATTGGCCTTATATTTGAGCAACTGTAGTTTTATGTTTCAGTTTGATTTTTAAGTCTCAACATTTATGTAGCTTCATAATGGCTTATTTATACTCAACTTGTAGAGTTTCAGGTGTTTGAACACATGAAGGATGGGGATTTGAGTAGCTAAAATTACTTGGGTATACATATTTTCACAAAAAAAAAAAAACAGAAGATAGAATGTTATTACATACACACATACACATATGTATATACATGTGTGTGTGTTTGTGTGTGTGTGTGTGTGTGTGTGTCTGTGTGTGTGTGTGTGTGTGTGTGTGTGTGTGTGTGTGTGTTGACAGAGATTAATGTAAGAATATAAGCTTGAAACCATGAACCAAAACTGCCTATAAAGGATAATGTCATGGTCTGAATGTGAAAGTATCTCCTACATTCATGTGTTTTGCCTTGATGGTTCCATTTAGGTAGACTGTAAAACTTTAAAGGTGGCAGCTTGTTGGGGAAACACACTTCCTGGTGGTGGGCTTTAGATATTTTAATATAGTCCCACTTCTAGTCAAAGTTCTTTGATGCCTGACTTTCTGGGATATGATGAAAGTAAGCTGCGTGCACTACAGTTGGAACCCCAGCCATTATGCCTCCTCTGCCATTAAAAATTGTATTCACTCAGCTATGGAAACAAAGTAAGTATCCTCTTCATTAAGTTGTTTCTGTGTTGGTCAAAGTGATATAAAATACCAATAATAATACAGTATAACACCAGTGGGAAGAATAAAGTGTACATCTTTCTATTAGCATATGTCTTTCTGAAATGCCTTTTAGAACTATAATAGGGGATACCATATCAAATAAATAAACATAGAAATATGTAACTGAGAAATATAAGCAAAGGAAAAAAGAAAAAAAAATAGTTCATTTCGGTGTGAGACAATCTTACTTCGATGACAAAGTAACCATGTTGTGAACTTGAGACAATCTGCAGAACCCACAGATAAGTGCATGCCCAAGAAGTTATGGGTGTATGAAAAAGACAGGAACTGACTCAAAGAAGTTTCTGGTATCCACTTACTACAGAATGAGAAACACTGCAAAAGTTGATAGTAAGCGATATATTGTGACCCATGGCAGGAAGAATAAAAAAAAATCCAGTTTTCTATAGTTATAGTAATAATTAAATGAAGGAGAATGATTTTCCTTACTAGATTTCAAATTATATGAGGAGAAAACTGGATGGTGTGTGTTCCCTGGCAAAGATGATGGCAATATTTTATTTTCATCAGTAGAAATAGAAATTTGTGCAGAGAAATGAGGTAGGAAGAAAATATTTGGACACAGATATTTCCATGTAAAGCATCAGACAATAAAATTCTAAATATGTTTGAGAGAATAATAATATCCCTTTAACAGATTTTATGAAAATAACCATCTTAACCAACTGTGAAATTTGACAAGGACAGCAACCAAAAATGCGAACACCTTTACAAAGTAGTATGGCCACTGAGAATATAGTGGTGATATTATGACATTCCATCAGAAGATGTAAATCTTCAATATTATAGTTTTCTAAATAGTTGGCCAGTAACATAGCCACAGATGAAAACAAAAAAAAATAATAATAAAAGCAAAGATATGAATGCTGTGATTGTCCTCCAAGCCTGAGAATTCTTAGCTTACAGTGTACTTAAATTCAGAACTATATCCTCATTCTGAAAAGGCATGTCAGTGGGACAACTGACACATTTCAGATCATATCTATAAATTAGAAGAATAATGTCAATATTTACTTAACAACTTAATTGTACCCAGGTAATATAATAGGTTAGCATTTGAAATTGTGTAGTGAAATGTAAACAGAAAATTCCCTGGTCGCTTCATTTAACTTGATTGTATGTCTAATTTCCTGTACAAAAAGCAGGAGATACAGATAAATGAAGATGGAGATAGCAGAACCCGAGATAGAGAAAGATGGAAGCAGCAATAATGCGGAAGTGGGAAGGAGTGAAAGAAGGAAGTGAAGGGGAGGGAGGTAGGTGGAGAGTAAGTTGGTTAGTTTATGTGTTACCAGGTTCATGTAGTTGGAATAAAATGGCCATAAGATCTGTTGCCAGAATCATGAGAGAACATTTGTTGTCTCCTATAATTGAATGTGATTTTATGTCTGACTTGCTTAAGCATTCCAGAATCAAAAAATTCATATTCAGAATTCTAGGGCAATAAAGCCAGTGGAATACCAACTTGCACTGTGCCAAACAGTACACTGGGCACTTACTTCTATCTCTGGGTTACACATTAGTTTGCATCATGTAATTTTCTTGTCTTCTACTGAGTACCATAATTTTAATTCTGTTTTACAGAAAGCACTCCGAAGCCATCCATCCCTCTTTCTGAACACAGAGAGCAAACAGCTTAATTGGAAATTGCTGTTTTTCTTCTCCCTATGATGGTAAAAATCATTTTCCATTTCTTCAGGCAGTTAAGAGTCATTGCCCTCCAGGAAATGAGGAACATTTCCACAGGCTTTATTTTTCTACGTGCCATAAAATTAAGCACAGTTTTGTTTTATTTCAGGGTTGTTGCAGGGATAACAGAAATATTGTGGAGAAACAGAGAAAGAGAAATATTGTGAAGAACAGGACTACGTAATACATAATCCTGCAAACCCTTAAGGTACCCTGGAAGTTGCTAGAACCCAGAAAAATGTCTCTGATGACCTGACTCTTTCAGTCCTCTTCTATGTGCCAAAGTGAATCACTAGTCACCTCCTTGTTTTCCCCTTACATGTGCACACATGAAATACATGCAGGAGCCCACATATGTGTGCATGTGTACATGCACAAACACACACACATACACACACACACACACACACACACACACACACACACACACACACACACACTCATACACACAGAAGTCTATTTTTAACCCCACATCATTAATTCTTAAAAGTCAGAGCCATTCTCCATTACTCTACAGCCCTGATCTAACTTGTGGTCAAATGCATCTGTGAATAGCCTAGTCCCATCCCCATGTATGAGGAAATTATTATTACAGAGCTTACACTGCCTTGCCTTAGCCAGGGTCTGTTCAGTATGTATACTTTCATCAATGTCTACCTGCAGATAGGATCATCACCGCTCTTCTTAGATATCACACAGACTTTCTGAGGTCTGCCTTTCCAAATACTTTATCGGCCACTTCAGAAGCCCCGAGTATATATTTTTTCCTTTCTTTAATAAATATTTATTCCTCAAATGTTCCTTTTGTGTTTTTTTTCTTTTCATTTTTTTTCTGCCCTACCCTGGCCATAAGAGTTCTTCAGTTTGGAACGAATCACTTTAGACTTCAGCTCAGCCTAAGTTTCAATTCTACCCCTTATGTGTACACAAAGGATATTTTATTAGAAATCTTCCTCGGTTTTCTAAGTAAGGATTCATTATTCCCTTTGATGCACATTGCAGTATTTTCTTCAGCTATTCCCTTTACAGCCTACCTCTGATTGCCTGCATGCCAAGAGAATACTTAAAAATCCATGAACATAGGTAGAGAACTCATTACAATGTGTTCTGTTTACGAACATAAACCTACACGTCAGAAGCACTGTACATTAATGATGAGGGAAATGGCAGGATCTATATTTTGTTGTAAACAAGAAGTTTAGGTTATGGAAAGTTGACCTCTGTGAAGTATAGCACAACATCGTGGACGATTGTCAGTAAGAAGCATAGTTTGCTTGTCTTCATTGAGAAATTTTTTAATCTTTCTCTACATCATGAATTTCTAAGAATCCACTTAGAACAGAGTGGTATTGACAGTTATTTCTCTAAGGAGAAATAAGAAAGTTCAACTGGGTGGAGTCTGTGTGGCTAATTCAGGGCTATCTCAGAGAAGGATCACTTACTATGGCCACAGTTAGGTAATGCCGGAAGAATAAGCTATGGCTAGTTGAGAAAATACCATGTTTGAGAGACGGACTTGGCCATCAGTATAGTTCTCCCATGATTCAAGTCAGAAGTAATTTGCTTATTTTTATTTGGTTCTCTCTCTCTCTCTCTCTCTCTCTCTCTCTCTCTCTCTCTCTCTCTCTCTCTCTCTCTCTCTCTCTGAGTGTGTGTGTGTGTGTGTGTGTGTGTGTGTGTGCATCTCTCTGTGTGTTGAGCTTTGACTGAAAAGGAAATGTTCTATTTTATTAATAGTCCATGTGAGCCAAGGTTACTTGCTTTTCTTTTTTTTTTTATTTTTTCATCTTTTCTTTCTTCTATTGAATTTTTAAATTTACATTTCAAATGTTATCCTCTGTCCTGATTTTCCCTTTGCAATTTTCCCTATCCCATCCTCCCTCTGGCTGCTTCTATGAGAGTGCTTCCCCATCCACCAACTCCCTCTCTCCTCCCTGTCCTGGCATTCCCCTACACTGGGGCATCGAGCCTTCACAAGACAAAGGGCTTCTTCTTCCATTGATTCCTATAAAGGCTACCCTCTGCTGTATATGCATTTAGAGCCATGGGTTCCTTCATGTGGAGTCTTTGGTTGGTGGTTTAGTCCCTGGGAGCTCTGGGTGGTCTGGTTGATTGATATTGTTGTTTTTTCTATGGGGTTGGAAACCTCTTCAGCTCATTCAGTCCTTTCTCTAACTTGTCCACTGGGGACTCTGTGTTCAGTCCAATGGTTAGCTGCCAGCATCTGTGTCTATTTGTCAGGCCCTGGCAAAGCCTCTTAGGAGACATCTATATCAGGCTCCTGTCAGCATGAACTTCTTGGCCTTCCCAATATTGTCTGGGTTTGGTGACTGTATATGGGATGGATCCCAAGGTGGGGTAGTCTCTGGTTGGCTTTTCCTTTAGGCTCTGCTCTACATTTTGTCATCAGATTTTCTCCTGTGATTATTTTGCTGCCTACTCTAAGAAGGACTTTAGCATCCACACTTTGGTATTCCTTCTTCTAGAGTTTCATGTGGTCTGTGAAGTATAGATTGAGTATTCTGAGCTTTTGAGCTAAAATCTAATATTCAGTGAGTGCATACCATTTGTGTCCTTTTGTGATTGGGTTGCCTCACTTAGGATGATATTTACAAGATTTGCCTAAGAATTTCATGGATTCATTGTGAGTAGTACCCCATTGTTTAAATATAGCACGTTTTCTGTATCCATTCTTCTGTTGAAGAACATCTGGGTTCTTTCCAGCTTTTGGCTATTATAAATAAGGCTGCTATAAACATAGTGAAGCATGTGTCCTTGTTTTATGTTTGAGCTTCTTTTGGGTATATGCCCAGGAGTAGAATAGCTGGGTCCTCAGGAAGTACTATGCCCAATTTTCTGAAAACCACCACACTGATTTTCAGATTGGTTGTACTAGCTTGCAATCCCATCAACAATGGTGAAGTGTTCCTCTTTCTTCACATCCTTACCAGCATCTGCTCTCACCTGAATTCTTGATCTTTTCCATTCTGATAGGCATGAGGTAGAATCTCTGGGTTGTTTTGACTTGCATTTTCCTGATGACTAAGGATGTTGAACATTTCTTTAGGTGCTTAGTGGCCATTTGATGTTCCTTAGTTGAGAATTTTTTGTTTAGCTCTGTACCCCATTTTTAATAGTGTTATTTGATTCTCTGGAGTCTAACTTCTTGAGATCTTTGTATATATTGGATGTTTCCTCTGTGCCCATGTGTTGAAGGCTCTTCCTCACTTCCTCTTTTGTTAGCTTTTTTTTTGCGCTAAACAAATAGATGCTTTGTTGCAGATAAGATCAAGAAGACAGATTAACACACCATAAACAAAACAAAACAACAAACAACAGACAAAAATCATGGGACTAGACTGCCTGGCTGCCCAGTGGGCATCCCCCATCTACCCCAATGTATCCAAATCATATACTAGCAGCCTGCTGCCATAAGATCCCAATACAATCTGAATGTCTCTAAGCATGGGGCCTCTTCTACATTGCAGCTATTTTGACTCTTCTGCCAGGCACTAAAGCCTACTGGGAGGATCCAATGAGAACAGTTTGTTAAGCTTCAGCGGTCTAGCAGAAAATACTCAGTACAACTAATATGTTCTTTTATTTAAAATGGGAAAAAATGTGGCCTCTTGTTCCAAAATCCTTTTGGGGTCATAAGCTAAGAATCCTGGAGAACAATTCATGACATTTAGAAGAGATATTTTCTTCTTTTCACAACACTCTAAAATAGAATTTCATAGTAGATTTTCTCCAAAATGCCTTTTGCTAGAATCAGTTTACAGATCTAAGCTTTTACATACTTTTTAATTATCTTCTTCCTAAAGTCAGTAAAACAATTGGGGAGTGTGAAATTAGATTGCTAGTAATGAAAGCTTTTTTAATCTGTGAAGATATTAAATTGTAAATAAAAAATCTTATTCCCTACAGTAGTATATTCCATAAATAACATATTTAAATAATAAATGAAGGAATAATAATTTAAGGATAGGAAGAAAAGGAAGTTTAGAGGTTATCAGGAACAGTACATACACACACAATTACACAATACATACGTATATAATATTTTTCATATATGTGTGTGATTTTATGTAAAGATAAAAAAGTTTATATAAAAATCTGAAATTGTTGACAAAAGTCTATTTGTAACTACCTATACAAAAGGCTAAAATGTGTGTCACAAAAATATAAAACATAAAGAAATATATTTTCAGTCATTTGATTAAGGTAAAATTTTTCTTTTAGGAGTGATGGGTAAAATTGAGAGAGATCATGACAAAAAGATTACTGTAGAATTATTTGAGCTGCTTTATCTAGCTCAAGAAGTATCTTTAACTTCATTTCCACCAAATTTCCACATTTTTATTAGAGTTTATTTTATCACATAAAACTAGCCATCTATGAGAAATGCTGATAATGGGTGGGTTTTTAAAAGTGTGATCACATCAGGCAACAGGTGGCAAGAAGGATGTGGAAACACGAAGATGCAGCATCAGATATTAGAGATTAGGGATGAAAGACATGAATCTCGACTCATGTCCTAGGAACTGGTTGGCATGATGTATGCTCTAAGGTAAAGATGGGGAAGAGATGGAAAATTTTGTGGGAGCTTCAATAGTTTTAACATGTCTTATCTATCTCAGTCTTCAAATCTAGCCTCCCAAAGATCCTCATTAGTTTCTTTACTTCTGAAAGAAAGAACCCCACCCAGTTAACATAGATGCTGATGTATGCTAAAAACAAACTATTACAACATATATAAAATGGTATCATTTAAATATGCTCTTTTATTATGGGACATCATAGAACCTTGAATAACTTAAGCACAATTTACCATTAACTAACAAACATTTAGAAGAATTAGAAGAATTCAGAGGATGGTGTATACAGGATCCAAGCATATGTTACCAACAGACTGTATTGTTTTATAGAGTAAGTGGAAAGAGTGCATTGATAAATTAACTTAAACTTATTGTTTCAGTACAAAGGTACTGAGCACCTTCAATATATCCCCTGTATGCGCTGGGCTGTCAATGTAAAACTCACTGGATTTATCCACATGAAGTTCATAACTTAAAAGCTTAGTCTGCAGGCCATAGGCATTTAATCAGTAGGTGTGAAAGTATTTAGAGTACACTTAGGACTTAGAGGAAGCAACCAATTGATTTTTCCATTCCTGGTGCCTAAAGGATCTGAAGTAGGGCTGTAATATGGTTGACATTCAATAAATGTCAATAAAAGACTAAAAGAGAGGAAGAGGGGAAACAATCATGGCAATTAGGAAGAGTCCTAGGGTGGTGAAGGAAAGTAATAAAGATCATATGGGAAGTTTCGGTGCAATTCATTGAAACTATCATTGAAAAACTGCCAACAGTTCCCACAAGAATTAGGCTAGTTCTAATAAAACCAACAGGGAATTAAAGTAAAATCTTAAATCATAAGGATGTTTCAAGTTGGAACCATTATAAATCCTAGTTTTCACAATTGTTGCCTCAAAGATCTTATGTGATCCTTTAGTCGAAACTTATTTTAGAAACTTCCCAGGAGACATTGTACAAATAATTTTTACGTGGTTGATTGGTTAACCATGACTTGACTAATATATCAGTTAATTCCTCGAGAAACTGGAGTTCAATTAAACTTAAAACTCAGTCAGAGGAATGGATTTTTTTTTTTAGGTATCAGTTATTTCTATTTTTCCTTTGGTAATAGTTCTAGAACAGATATAATCAACTGTGTTCTATCAGGCTCTGTGTAAGATAAAGTTAAATGCTTACAAGAGTATCTACTGATTTGGGGAAGTACACTTTACACCACATAGGACAGCCATTGTCGCATGAAGTTTTTAAACATCTATTATGTACTAGGATTGGTATTTTAAAAACTAAAGCAGATAAAAATTTAAAAGGAAAATAACTTTAATTATGAATTGAATATATCTGTTGGTAAAAAATGACACCAATATAAAACGGATTTCAAAAAATATTATGATGAATGCCTAGGAAGATGATTTTTACTGCTCATTCCTATATGGTAATGCTTGTGATATATAGGATCCTATGACAAAAGTTATGAATATGTATATCTCTAAAAGGGAAAAATCTATGTGAGAAAAACTCTTTCACAAGAGTTTAGAATTTTTTTTTAAAAACTAATGTTCTTTGTTAACTGTCATGCATTTGCTAATTCTCTTTAGAAGGCCCCGTCTGTTGAATTATGTTTGTAAAATGTGAATGATAAATTCAACTTTATCTATAAAAAAACACAATTGAATAATGCCTACCAAATGGCAGATACCTTAGCTGAGGCAAGTGAACGTAAATATTTT
Source organism: Micromys minutus (assembly GCF_963924665.1). Taxonomy (NCBI): domain Eukaryota; kingdom Metazoa; phylum Chordata; class Mammalia; order Rodentia; family Muridae; genus Micromys; species Micromys minutus. Next base: position 14,600,900 of record NC_137963.1, on the reverse strand, counting down.
TCTAGGCTTTTTCCCAGAGAGTCCTCTTTGAGATCCCTCTGCCAATTATTACTAAAAGTATATTATCTAAGTTCACAGTAGAAAAAGTTCATGTTCCAATTTTCTAATGAGTAACCACTGTGACAAATGTCTGGACAGAACTATCAGGAAAGAACTGGTGTTTAGCTTTGAGTGTCTTTGTTGAGATCATGCTTCTACAATAGAAGGATTATACCAGGAAGCAAGAGATAAACTGACAACGCTTAGCCTAAAAACATTCCTTTTAGAATGGAGCAAATTACCTGAGATGGGATACAGGACAAGTGTTTCATGGAAATTAGTAAAGAGGATTTAGGGTGTGGATTTGACATTTCTGACACTTTCTTGTCTTCACTGTTGGCCCTAATATTCTCTCAAATGCGTTTTCCTGATGCCCTTATTATGCGAAGGCTTGAGTTTGGCACAGAGGATGGAAAAACTAAGGAAGAATGACAGATCCAGATAAAATGACAGCATTCACACAGATTGCAGTATCAATGGAACCCAGGAAAACTGTTCTGTCAGTAGTCTATACATGTTAGCAGGAGGAAATTGCTAGAGCAAAAGACCAGGTCATGGACCAAGATAATCTTAACCAGAAAAAGTATTAAATGATGAAGCTGAGGCTTGAAGGAAGGGAAAGTACAAACGCATTGATAGAAAGCTGTTGACAGGACATCACTTTTATTATGGAAACAGAGCATGACACGAGGAAAAAAGGCAACATGATTGAGTCTAACTAGCCTTGTAAAATCCCCTGGTTAAGAAAGATTAGGAAGAAACAAAGCTACAAGCAGAGTAGGAAGCATTTACATTCATCTGTCAACAAAAGTTGTCCAGTGTCATGGGGTGATGTGCATTGACATATCTCAGACCACAAGACACTGAGGATTTGAGAAAGTCAGTTTTGCCATATAAGGATAAAAATTGTCATTTACTTTTTATTTTCAAACTTATTTTCCCTCAAGATATGTTTCTAGTCTTTCAAACTCCAATTATGATCATTCTTAGACAGAAATCTTAAATACTACAGTCTTAGAAATCATTATCTTAAAAATTGTTATTAAGATAGTATTAAATGACATTATGGGAAAGAAGCAACAGGAAGAAGAGTTTTTCTTTATTCATTCAGACCCATGAATTATTGACTTACTGCCCAAGGCTGTTGTTTTTGGGATGGTTCTGAAAAGTAAAAATAAATGTTACTAAACTCATCTTCTCTCTCTCTCTCTCTCTCTCTCTCTCTCTCTCTCTCTCTCTCTCTCTCTCTCTCTCTCTCTCTCCCATAGAAAATTTGGAAGACATCCTTCTCAGGAAGGGGATTATATAAATGATAGGAAGACAATCTGTCAGAGTTTCATGGAGGAAGATGTGTTTAAGTGGTAACTTCCCAATGACTTTAGTTCACCCATATAGAAGATAATTTCCAAAGAAGTGAGTGTACCAGATTCCCAATGACAAAGGTGTGCTTGACAGGCTATAAGAAACCCAGTATGCAGAGAGAGTAGAGTCCCATCTGAACATTCAGTGGAACAAAATAAACTCCTTTGGGGGGTGGGAGATAGTGTATTGTTGTCTTTCTTATTATAGAATTGTCTATCCAACACCATCTTTTTTCCTTTAAATATTTTATGTGAGATTAACTATATATCCAGTGCTTATGGAGACAATTTCTGATTAAACTGCATCAGTTTTTATGTCTCGCATTGTGATTCTAATTTTTTGGTGCCCGTATTAAATGATGGAAGCAGATATTTCACTACTGAATTTTCAGCAAGTAGACAACTTTCCCCTCAATAAGTCAAGCTGTCTATCTTTGTTTCTCCAACTGGATATGAATGAGGAATCTAGAATCTCTGGGACCAGATGAAAATTAATGAAAACCAACTAACAAACAAACATAACATAATATGACAAACAAATATAACTAAATAGCAAATCTAACTAACCTTATATTGAGTAAGCAGTCCTGAAAATGAATTTTAGAAAAAAAAAAGAGTCCTAGTGACATTTTGCTTCTAGCTAACAGATTTAGCCTCATTTTAGAACACTGCTATTTCTGGACTTTTGAATTACATGAGTCAATAAACTCCCCTTATGTTTTGAGCCAGTTTGAATCAGATTTGATATTCCTTGCCATTTAAAGCATCTTAAGATAAAAATCCTTGAAAGCCACATGGAGATTTGGGTTGGAAATAGAGGATCTATTAATATTCCTAGTCCCCAGAGTGTCATACTCTGAGAAGTAATTTGGACTATGGTAGCAGGCAACACAGTACCCCACTAAATCAGGGGGGTCTAAAGCAGAGTCCATTTGAGCCAGCCAGCCTAAGTTCACTATCATTTCCTGTTTAGTCACTGACTCCTGCCACTGTATCCAGCAGAAAAAGGAAGTGATCTACTTAAGCCTCTCTCAGGAAGAGCTTCCTCACCAAGCCTGAGACTGGGAGGTTGGCATGATTCTCTCCCCTATTGAAGCCATAGGTTTATTCATTTCCCTTTAGGTATGTAATATAAACCAGATAAGCCACAGATGTATAATAATTATAGTTCACTTTAATTCAAAGACAAGTCGAATTTGGGGGCAATGTTTCAAATTTAGGGTACTGTGATTTTCATAATGGGGTACTTGGGGAATTTCTTTTTAAACATTCCTTCCAGTGTTTACATTATGGCACATAGTCCACAAGTGTATTATGAGCAATCCTCTTGAACCCTGTCAGAAAGTCCTCATAAATCAAATTCAAGAAGATATATTTAACTTCTATATACATACATATATATATGAAACTCAAGAACCTGAACAAGTGGAGTGAATTCCAAGCTGTCAGCTTACAGCAGTAACTTTGCTTTTCAAGGCAGGGACTGAGATTTTCAGTGAAAAGCTTTAATGGAAAGAACATGTTTGTTGAGAAACCAGAGGGTCAGCCTGATTCCTGGAATGCTTTATAAGGAATGATAACTTGTTTTTGGAATTCTGAAGTGCCTGGTTTATGGTACCAGGTTATTGCACAACTAGACTATTCCTTGAATTTATGCCTCAGTCTTTTAACCAACAAAATGGGTTTAATCTTTCTATTTATGGTAGAGTATAAAAATAAAATATTATTGAATAAGTATATAATGTTTGCATTTTCTTCTGATCCTCTACGAATCACATGCTGTTTCAAAGGTATGAGTACCTATCATTGATTTAACACTTCTTATATTCCCGACCCTAAATGGTAATGTGTATTAATATTTTACACACATAATAGGAGATATAAAGATGACTATTTTGTAAAAAATAATAATTCAGAGGTTTCAGTGACATAGACACATATAATTCAAAGAAATAAATTATATATGATCTCCATACAAAGTAAACATATTGCTTTTAGGGTAATTGAGGCATAGCTTCATGTAAACAAGTTATGCTAAGGCAATTACATATAAACTTTAAATTATAATTGACAGTTTTTTATAAATTTATTATGTTTTTAAATATTTTAAAATACTATGACCAAATTAATTCCTTAAAACACATTAAGACATATCATATTCCACTTTCACATTACTAATTTTATTTTTCATTGATTTCAAATTTATCTTTAGCTAGGAGTTTCAGTTCCAAATTTACACCATTTGTTACTGATCGATTTCATAGGTGTTTTTCTGTATTTTATCTTTATACCTTGGTATTATCTCCTAAAACCATTCTTCTCTGTGATGAGAGACATATCTAGATTTCCTGACAGAATGTGAGAATGCCTCAAGTTCTATCTCTAGCTGTCATTTCAGCAAATGCTCAAGGCTGTGATCCAACCTAAGTCTAAAATAAAAGATACTATCTGAAGACATCATGGTTTGATGACGCAAGACAAAAAAAACTTTATTTGTGATGTCACAGTAGCTCAGAAATAGGAATTGGTCAGGTTAGCCAGAGGAAAAACTAGCATGAAAAGGTGTGGACCAGGTTGCATAACAAACTTTGTGCTTCTGAGCACATCATTGGCATTAAGTCACATTGTGAGGCAAATAAAGACCAAGAACTTGCCAGAATTTCCCAGTGGCATACAATTTAAAAGGACAGTACTGATTGCAAATCCAAGAGTAGCTTGTTAGACCACGAGGCACAGATATAACCAGTACAGGAATGGTTAAAAAAAAAACACGAGTTTTTATTCTGAACATGCTGATCCCTGGAATCTACTGGACCCTAGTGAATGATCTTGGGTTTTCTTTATTTTTGTCTCTTTCTTTCTTTTTATAATTTTCATGGTCACATTCATGGGAAATTACTTGAAGCCAAACAGTGAGGTCAGGACTCGTGAATGTATCAGTGGCCACAGATTCTCTAGAATGTGGACAAAGGTGGGTTCCTTGATTGTTTTCTCCCAACCCACATCCTTTTTAGCATCCCTCAGGACTTTCTTTTATGAGGGCTTAAGTTTCTATTTTATTGGCTTTCATCATAAGAGAAATACTTGGGTACATAGGCCTTACCTCCACCTGGACTGTTTTCTGCATGCTTCTTTTACATGAACATTTAAATTAGAGGAAGTCATTTCATTTTATTCAAGCATTATAGAGCTTCTGTGCAGATCTTTGTTTCTTTCTTTTGTTGTGGTTTGTTTGTTTGTTGTTTTTCTATTCTCCAAAGTTACATGATGGATTAGATAGGTCCAAACATCAATCAAAGTGGCCTTGGATCTTCAATTTTCATTTTTCTTGGGATTTTGTGTTTTGAACTTTTGATTATGCAGGACACTGATCTGTCTTCCATATGGTGTTAGATTTTTTTATTCACTTACCTTACAATGGAAAAATTGCACTTTCTTTATTATCCACTGTGAAAAATGGTGTAATGTGTGTGCAAGGGACAAAGACTGTGTGTGTGTGTGTGTGTGTGTGTGTGTGTGTGTATCATCTCTAAAATACTTTCTGTATCATGCTTACTAATTTAAATAGAAACTCAAGTAAACACTTTCTGCTACCTCATAGACTAAGCAGAAATTTAAAATATGATGATCTACCAAGTTGTAATAGATTTCCATTGTTTCTCCTGGTAAATGTTTCCTTGGCCAAGACAAAAGATCAAGAACAAAAGTTAAGTAGAGGGACAGAAATGTAGATAAATGGAATACATTTGAAGACTCAGAAATTAACTCAAACACCTATGGTTATTGGACTTTGACAAAGAACCATCTAGTAGGGAAAAAAATCCAGTGGAAACGAAGATAGCACTTCTACAAATTGTGCTGGTTCAACTGGTAATCAGCATGTAGAAGAATGCAAATTAATCCATTCCTATTGCCTTGTACAAAGTTCAAGTATAAGTGGATCAATTACCTCCACATAAAACCAGATCCAATTAAATTAATAGAAGATAATGAGGGGAAAAGCCTCAAACGCATGGGTACTGTGGAAAATTTCCTAAACAGAACACCAATGACTTATGCTCTAAGATTAAGAATTGTCAAATGGGACCTCATAAAATTGCAAAGATTCTTTAAGGTAAAGGACACTGTCATTTGGACAAAATGGCAACCAACAGATTGGGAAAAGATATTTACCAATCTTACATCTGATAGAAGGCTTATATCTAATATATACAAAGAACTCAAGAAGTTAGACTTCAGAGGATCAAATAACCCCATTAAAATATGAGACAGAGATAAATAAAGAATTCTCAAGTGAGGAGCATCAAATGGCCACGAAGCCTAAAGAACCTATAGAAATGCTTAAAAGCCTTAATAATCTGGGAAATGGAAGTAAAAGAACCCTGAGATTTCACTTCACATCAATCAGAATGGCTAATATCAAAATCTCGGATAACAGCAGATGCTGGTGAGGATGTGAAGAAAGAACACTCCTTCATTTTTGGTGGGATAGCAAGCTGGTACAACCACTGTGGAAAGCAGTGTGCTGGTTTCTCAGAAAACTGGGCATAGTGCTACCTGAGAACCCAGCTTTTGGGTTTATGCCTATACTATACCTGGGCATATACCCAAAAGAAGATCCAACATATAACAAGGACACATACTTCACTATGTTCATAGCAGCCTTGTTTATAATAGCCAGAAGCTGGAAAGAAACCAGATGGCCCTCAATATAGGAATAAATAGAGAAAACATGGTATGCTTACAGAATGGAGTACTACCCAGCTATTAAAAACAATGACTTCATGACATCTTATGTACATTGGTGGGACTAGAAAATATCATCCTGAATGAGATAACCTCTCTCTCTCTCTCTCTCTCTCTCTCTCTCTCTCTCTCTCTCTCTCTCTCTCTCTCAATTCACACACACAAAATACAAAAATAACAGACAAATAAACAACAAAACAAAAAACCCACCCATGGTAGGCACTCACTGAAAAGTGGATATTAGCCCAAAAGCTTGGAATACCCAAGGTACACCTCACAGACCACGTGAAGCTCAAGAAGTATGACCAAAGTGTGGTTGCTTCAGTCCTTCTTAGAAAGGGAACAAAAAATATTCATAGGAGGAAATAAGAAGACAAAGTTTGGAGCAGAGAGTGAAGAAAAGGCTATCCAGAGACTGCCTTACCTGGGACATATACAACCAACAAACCTAGACAAATAGTGCTGATGCCAAGAAGTACATGCTGAATGGAACCTGGTATAGTTGTTTCCTGAGAAGCTCTGCAAGAGCAAGAAAAATACAGAGTTGGTTGCTGGCATACAACCATTGAACAGAGAACAGTATCCACAATGGAGGAGTTAGGGAAAGAATTGAAGGAGCTGAAGGTGTTTGCAACCCCATAAAAACAATAATACCATCCAACCAGAGGTTCCAGGAGATTAACAACCATCTTAAGTGTACACATGGATTCACCCACAGTTCCATGTATAGCAGAGGATGACCTTGTTGGGCATCAATGGGATGAGAAGCCCTTTGTCCTGCCAGACTTGATGCCCAAGTGTAGAGAAATGTCAGGGCAGGAAGATGGAAAGGGTTCAGTTACTGAGTGAATATCTTCATAGAATCAAGAGGAGGGGGCATTAGATTGGGGATATGGAGGAGAAACTGGGAAATGGGGTAACAGTTGAAATGTAATTTTTAAAATCCAGGAAAAAAAAGGAAAAGAGCAAAAGTTAAGATATCTAGTTTTTCTCCCAATGTTTGTCAACTGTTCTACTTTTGACAGCTCTACACTCAGTAACATTGGCTTCACATTTCACCTGAGCACACAACCTATGACCTCTAAAATAGCATTTATCACATTTTTTCTTTCTACATGATTGAGAATCACAAAACCACCCCATAACCCTATTCTGTTTGTAGGCTGTAGTCTACATTAAAAGGCTCCAGACACAGTCTTTCTTCTTTTATTTTTCTGATCCTTGAAGCAAGATTTTAATGTACGCTTTTATAGTGGCCATGATAGTCTCTATAGCTGTGTATGTGTCTGAGAAGTCTTGGTGTAGAAAGTTAAATAATCTTTTGCCTCTAATGTAAAAGAGCAGACCAAATTCATGTCTTCTGTACACATTTCAAAACAAATAAGAAGTGGTCCGTCTTATTTGAATATAGCCATATTTATTTCTTTCACATGTAAATGTAGCCACTTTCATAAATATTCTGATATATTATAGAAAGAAAAAAATGTAGGTTGATAGATTAGATAGATGGATAGATAGAAGATAGATGGAAAGCTAGGCATAAGATAGGTTATAGGAATAGAGTGATGAAGTAAAAAATCAGTATGCATGGATTCAATCTTAATAGTTATTAAATAGTTACATAAACTTAGAAATAATTTTCACAAATGTTGACTATCTCCAGATTATTAGATGTTGTCACTCAGTGTAAAAACAATACTCCCCTGACTCTTCTAGTTCAAAATATATGGACAAAGTCTATCATCACCCGTCTGGATTCTCCACTCTCTAACTGTTTACATTTGGATAAATCCTTTTGTGTCTCTATCCCTCATGTTTAACTTAGTGAAATAGAATTGGCATGTCAATAAATTATAGTAACCAGACTGTTTTGTAGTACTTGAAACAAAGAAGGAATCCAAGCAGTAAGAATCTAACAGGCTCAGATGTCCTCTATGGAGCTGGGGACTTGGTATCTGGTTAGCCTGGAGAAAGTTCATTGTATCCTGGTAAGAAAAGCTGTGCACATCCAGCCCCATTCCCTTCTATCTTTGAACCTATAGAGAGATAGGTTTTAGCGATTTTGCAAAGGTTCTGTTTACATTAAATGGATACACATGGGCAGGTAGAACTTAGATTCTTGCTGTGGAAAACTAACTAGAGAGCTGTTGCTTTAGAGATATTGTCATCAAGAGCTTTTGTCTTAGGGGTTTGTAAATATTTATACTTTCAAACTACTATGAGAAGAACAACAGCTATTCCACATGAATGGGTTGCGTTAAATGTACCCGGAGCCTGTAATTCAAGCTGTCAAATGTGAGGAAATACCAGATTTAAGGCTGCCATTCCAATCCACTCAGAATAAATAAGGACTTCAGGCAGAGCTCTTTACCAGAGTGGTTCACAGACATATGGAAGACGTTACTAGGGAAGATGACTGAAAAAAAGGAAAAACACATTAAATGAATTCAAAATATACCTAGTCTTTCCCCCAGGGAGGGAAGGAACCAAGGCTTGAGGGAAAAGATTGTTGGCCAAGAAACAGGGAAATGGATTAACATTAAACCAAGAGTGAGGGATGGCACGTGGAGACCTTTCCTGTTTCTAAGACATTTGTCTGGTTTTCATTTATTGTTTTGTGGGTCTGGCAACATGACACCAATATGGGAGTTAAAATATATATTTGGATATTCCAGGTAGAGCAGGGATTTTATTTATTTTGGAGATTCGGCACCAAGACTGAGAAAGAGAGCTTGCTGACACTACACAGTCGGAAGCTGTGTTCATTGACCATGAATTCCAAAGCGATGTAACTCAAAGAGAGAACGGATAGCATGTCATGTGGATCTCATTCAATTCTCCAAGCTTGTGCTGGACTCTTATGTTGTAACAGTCAAGGCAAAGATGATTTTGAGCAATCTGACTTAGTGGGAAGTTTAAGTTTTAGAATTTGCTCTGATGCTTCCAAGCTTTCTAGGGACAAAGAAATACCCTCCTCTTTCCAAACCTCAGCTAAAGATGGTAATTCTCTCTTTGTAATAACAAAATATTAAGTTCTATTATTTGGTTAAGGCAAGGTGCGAAATTGCATTGCTAATGCATTGATCTCATCCACACTGTCTTCAGATACAGGAGTTAGGGGTGCTGTTCTGTTCATTACTAACTGGTGTCTCTATCTGGGATATACTTTCAAAATCAGGTATGGGCAGATAACTTCTGCCTGATGAGACAGGAAAGATATCAAAGTAGAAGCTTCCAGGTACAGCAAGTGCTTCAATTGTTTTGTTTTTACTCTCCTCTCTGACTAAAATGACCAACATTAGTCCAGATAGACCACAGCTCCCTGTCAGAATCCTGCAATAGGGATGGATGCCCCAGACTCATGGTACATGTCACGAATGAGAAGTGTTCACTCTCTAAATTTGTTTTAATGTAGTAAGAAAAGGGAAGTCTCTTCTCACTCTACTTAAATGTACTTATATTGACTTATACTCATACAGCCAAAGAAAATTCTACTCTTTGGTTGCAGAGTTTTGCTTCAGAAAATGTTAAGTAACATTGTATGTTATACCATATCAGTCATTGACACAGAAGTTGAAAAAACTGAGTTGTTAATGTTTGGGGTCATGCCTTTCTTAATATATGCATAATCATGTGTGTATGGTGTACACATGTGCATATGCAAATTCACATATATGTGGTTAGATATGTGTCTAAGTGCCTGTGCAAGTTGGTGGTATGTGTAAGCCTGAAGTTGACCTCAGAAGCCTTTATTAACTGTTATCCTGTTATCTCTTTTTATATTGAGATCTCATGTCCCTGGTGAAAGGTCTTTTTTTTCCCCCTAAGGAGAATGAGCTGAAAATGGAAAACACTGCTTTGGTTCTAGAATCCCTTTTAGAGGACTAGTAGTCATGTGATTCTTTCTTTTACAAGCATGTTTACACTCACTCTAATGTTCAAAATGTATCATGGAAGTGCCCACTTGTGGCCCTTCTAGTAAGTTTATGGGAATTTTACTGGAAGGCAACATTCATGCTCTGTGGGAGGTGTCCACAGGCATGTGAAGAATCAAGAATCTGACCACTTTTGTGCACTCTGAAAAAGAAGTGCTGATGAAGAAATGGCTGGAGGAATTCTCTAAACTTGAGTCAAAACTCTAGCCCCACCATTTTCTTACTGTCTTCTGTGGAACAAGCAACTAAATTCAATGGGGTCTCAGTTTTTGCACCTATAAAATTGAGAACCATATTATGGACTTAAAAAAGTGTTATGATAATTCTAGCACCTAATCAATGTAATATGACCGGAATAGGGAAGGTATTGCACAACTCTGATTTGCCTTCCCCTTTCTTTCCCACATACTACTTAAGTGGTGTGGAATGTGACTGTTTTGCAGGATACCCTGAATGATATGCTTTTACTGGTCAGTTCACCCTTTAATTTGGAGAGTCCAGAAACAATTTTTTATGGTAAATCAAAGCGATGTTTGCCATCAAAGAAAAGAAAAAAACCAAATGTCCTGTTTCCTTCCCATTTAAAGTAGCCCAAGTGAGAAGGGCATTGTGCCTGGTGATCAACTGTCTTGGATGGGTATATGTGCTAGGGGGGAGCTGGCAATGCTCGCCATTCTCACATATCATGTAATTCATTGTTGGGAAATGATGTGCTCCATGGTCCATATGAACACGGAACAACAGATCAAATCAGCATAAGATGGATTTTAGTTCAATACACTGGAGGTAATAGTTTCATGTCAACGTCTCAGAGGCAGTGAATGTCTTGTTACCCGACATACCTAAGCTAAAGTTAGGCAAACACTGACAGATTATATGAGGATCTGGTATATCTACATTGGTGAAGGCTTACACTAGATGCATTTCAAAGTAGTCAATCAAATGACCATCTATGAATACAGATAAAAATGAAGTAAGAACAGATTCATAAGGGTGTTACATACACACTCAATTCAATTTCTTTCATCCTAGGATACTTATCATGATTCAACTTTCCTCAAGTGTCAGTCACCTCAGTCATAAAGTTAGATATCATAAAATGTCTATTGTGTATATTTTTACTCCAATCAATCTCTTTATATAAGATTATTTAACTGTAACTTGCTTTCAAATAAAATGGCCTAGAAAAACTGAGTTTTAGAAGAGTTACAACTTCAATTTAAATTTTGAAATTAAGAACAACAAAGAAAAAGAAAAATAATTTCAAAATATATTCAAAATAAAAATGGTAGTCATAACAAAAACACATTAACTCTTTAACAATTGGCTACTAGGGTCAATTTAAACTAGAATTAGATGCCTGACTTTTGTGATGTCTTTTCCTTCTCCAAATAACAGTGTCATTATGTACATTATAGGTTTGAACTTGAGAATTTCCAAGTTCTTTTCCTGTGTCAAAATCTATCATATTTTATATATGTACAATATGTAATAAATGTATTCCTGTGTGTTAAGAGTTTAATTCCTGGGCTAAATACTTGGACAAATCATAAAGTTAGACAGAACTTGCTTTGTTTTGTGATTTATGTCCAAACTTACCTGTCTCAATGGAGAGGGAGGACTGTAATATCTCAGAATGTGATGATAAAAGAACAGTTCAGTGGAAAATTGTTTGCCTTATTATATCAGGAATCAAAGCCAACACACAGGAAGTAGCTAAAATAAGAAAATGGTTCAAACACACATGAATGCTTTTACACACACACACACACACACACACACACACACACACACATGCTGCAACCTATTTCTTCCCATGAGGTTTTATTTGCTAGTAGCCTGGGTATGAACATAAAAGCTTTGTACACTACTGACTTCAAAAAGCAATATGTGTAGAGGAATATTAATCCAGCTACATGACTCCTCTGGCAAGAGATCACATCAAAAGATCATCTAGGTCTCTGTGATGTGATATGATTCAAATGACACATACCTTTAATCTCAAACAATGAAGGTACTGTTAGTTTGTATAAGAAAGGAATTACATTTAAAATTGATACCTAATTGAGGAGCAAAGGGATGAATCAGAGAAAGATTTGAAAGAATGAGTTAGAGATAGGATGTGTTTAACTCTCATGAGAACAGCACAGAAATGAGAAACCACTTAGTAGTAGCTGAGAAATACAGGGAGGGGGGAGACAGAGAGGTGAGGGGAGGGAAGGAGAGAGGCAGGAGGAAAAAAGGGAAAGAGGGAGGGAGGGAAGCAGGAAGGGAGAAAGTTGAATCATTTCAGTAAATCCAGTTCGTGCAGTAACATCAGTTTAATCAGTGCAATCAGTTGTTTGAATTCAGTTCGGAGACAGTTTTTACCAGGACAGTTTTAAAGTGACAGGTTGCTCAGAAAACACACTAGACACAGGTGAAGACAGAATGAGCCATAGAGTAAGAAGAAGCCAGAAGATGAGAACAAGTTGCCAGAGTGATCTTGCGACCAAACAGAGCAATTCAGTGAGAAGCTGAGAGAAGCCAGTTTGAATCAATCAGCTTAGAAAGGAATTTGAGCAGAACATCTGAGTTGAATCAGTCAGCCAGAGTTCAGCAAAAAGTAGAAAGGATAAAGAGTAAACCTCTGAGATAATTACATCTGTAGAAAAAAGTTACATTTACATATATGTTTTGGATATAATCTATAAATTTATGAAAAGAATGCAACAAGATGAATTGGTAAAATACATTATCTCATGAGTTCAAAGATTGGTAAGCATAGGACAATGATAACTGATATAAAGAATGGTGTGTACCAGTTGCTGTGGAAATCAAACAAGTGAAAACATGATTTACAAAAAGGCTATTGGATAGGATAGCACTAAACCTCATGAAAAGTAGGAAATCAGTTGCATCTACTGGAAGACTCTTGCATATACTTTAAACAGAATTAGTATCTATTTAAATAATATAAAACATATTAGATGGAAATAATTATAGAGTATCAACTCTTTGCCATGATTAGGATTTGTGCATGGGGTCTCATTTAGTTCTTTATATTGATTAATAGTAGATATTATTGTTTACATCCAATATTCATTTCTCAGGAAATGGGGTACTTAAAATTTATTTAAAATTAAAATTTAGATATAGTGGCAATGAATAACTTGAAGATAGTATTGAGACAGATTTTGAAGTCATGTTTAGAACCTGAGGGGAGAGACAGGGCAAAGAATAATCATCAAGAACAGGTAGTATTAATTTACAAATAAATTATAGAAACAATACATTTAATTGGTCTTACAAACAATATTATTCTGTAATTTTTATAGATCAGTGCTTTCAAAATTTAGAACTCACCATTAAACAAAATTAGTTTCAGTTCCCTGTCCACAATTTACTGACAGTCTAGAGGTAAATATTAGGAACAATAAACATGAAAGATAAATGAAAACTCCAGGTGTGGCTGTGTTTGACTATAAAACCACCATTCAAGAAGCTGAAGGTAACATCACAAGTTCTAGATCAATCTGAGTAATAACATAAGATTCTTGTTTTAAAGCGATAATAAAAACCAACCACCTTGCATAGAAAACTGCAAAGAAATGTAGAAAAAGACAAAGAATGCAGATCAGAAACAAAGTGATTTAAGTTTACAATAGTAGGCAGTGGTGGACTTGAAGAAGTAGCAGTTTTATAGACACAAGATTTCAGAGTGAACATTGCTATTAATATAGTAGTCATGGAACCTTCTGAGAAAACAGACTACATCAGTTTTTAAGTCATTGGCCTCTGTAGCACTAATAGCCCAATAATAGAACTCTTTCAATAAAATCCAAAATTAGTGAGTTCAGATCTCATCAGAACCATTTAAGGTGAAGATATTTACATCATCATCATCATCATCATCATCATCATCATCATCATCATTATTATTATTATTATTATTATTATTATTATTATTATAGTAGAGAAGTTGCATCCTTTTTCACCCTTCTCCCCACCAACCCTCCCCACCCTCTGGGGCTTCAAGGCTCTCAAGGGTTAAGTGCATATTCTTTCTCTGAGTCCAGACCAGGAAGTCCTCTGCTGTATATGTGCCAGAGGCCTAGTACCAACTAGTGTATGCTGCCTGGTTGGTGGTTCTGTGTCTGAGAGATCGCAGGGGTTTGGGTTAGTTGAGACTGCAGGTCCTCCGATGGAGTGGCCCTCTTCCTCAGCTTCCTCCAGCCTTTCTCTAATTCAAACACATGGGTCTCTGACTTCAGTCCACTGGGTTTGGTGTAAATATCTGTATCTGCCGCAGTCAGTTAGTTGCCTGTTGTGTCTCTTGGAGAAAAGCCATGCTGGGCTCCTTTCTGTAAGCATGACATAACATCTGTAATAGTGTCGGGCCTTAGAGCCTCACTTTAAGATGGATCCCACGTTGGGCCAGTCACTAGGCCTCCTTTCCTTCAGTCCCTTCTCCATGTAGGTCTTTGCAGTTCTCTTAAACAGGAACAATTCTGGATCAGTACTTTTGCCTGTAGGATGGAAAGCCCATCCCTCCACTTGATGTCTTTCTACTGGAGATAGACCCTACAATTCTCTCTCCCCCACTGTTGGGCTTTTTATGTAAGGATTTTCTAACTGACTTCTGAGAATCTCTCATTTTTCAGGATCTGGTATATTCTAGAGAACCCACGCCCACCCCATCTGCATATTTCCATTTTTTCTGCTGGCCATGAAGACTTCTCTCCTGTACCCTCCTACAATACCTCATCATGTTCCCATTGCCCCTCCCCTTCCTCTTTTCCATCAAGATTCCTCCCCCCTTCTGCCTCCTGTGATTGCTTTCTCTCTCTCCCAAATGGAATTGAAACATCCTCACTTGGACCCTTCAGCTTTTTAAGCTTCTTGAGTTCTGTGGATTTTATTCTGGGTATTCTTTACTTTTGGAGCTAATATCCACTTATTTGTGAGTTCATAACATTCATGTACTTTTGTGTCTGAATGACCTCACTAATGATATTTTCTAGTTTCCTCCATTCACCTGCAAAACTCAAGATGTCCTGGTTCTTAATAGTTGAATATTATTCCCTTGATTAAATGAACCACATTTTCTGTGTCCATTCTTCTATTGAGGGACATCTTGATTGTCTTCAGTTTCTGGTTATTACAAATAAGGCTTTTATGAATATAGTGGAGCACATGTTTTTGTGATATGGTACAGTATCTTTTGGGAATATGTCCAGCAGCAGTATAGCTGAGTCTTTAGGTAGAACTATTTACAATTTTCTGAAGATTGTCCAGATTGATTTTCAGAGATGTTGAACAAGTTTGTAATCCCATGGGCACTGAAAGAATGTTCCCTTTCTCCACATCCTCACCAGCATGTGCTGTTGATGAATTTTTTTATCTTAGCTTTCTGATGGGTATAATAAGGTGGAACTTCAGAGTCATTTTGAGTTGCAATTCCCTGATGACTAAGAATGTCGAACATTTCTTTAAGTGTTTCTTGGCCATTTGAAATTCCTCTGCTGAGAATTCTATTTAGCTCTGTATTACATTTTAAATTGAGTTATTTGGTATTTTAGTGTCTAAGTTCTTCTTACATATTTTGAATATTGGACATCTATTGGATATAAGGTAAATAAAGAGCTTTTCCTAATCCTATTTTTCCTAATTTTGTAGTTTTTGTCCTATTGACAGTGTCTCTTGTTTTGTAAAAGATTTTCACCTTCAAAAGGTTCCATTTATTGTTAATCATAGAGACTTAACCATTTGTATTCAGGAAGTTATCCCTTGTGACAATGTGCTCAAGACTATTTCATAGTTTCTATTCGATTCTATTCTATTGAGATCTGGCTTTATGTTGGTATCCTCAATCCACATTTACTTGAGCTTTGTACAATGTGATAAATATGGATCAATTTCCCTTCTTATAAATGCAGACATCTAATTGGAGCAGTACAATGAGTTAGTGCTGTTTTTCTTTATTCCACTGTATGGTTTCAGTATCTTTGTTAAAAGTTTAAGTGTCTGTGTTTGGCTATTTGTTGCCATCTACTCCCTTTGAGTAAATATGATTGCTTCTTTTGGATCTAGAGTTTTCAAGTATGCTGTTAAGTTGCTAGTATAGAATCTCCATCATTATTTTGTGAAGGCACTTAATGCTATGGAATTTTCTCTTAGCACCATGTCCCATTAGTTTGCGTATGTTTTGGCTTCATTTTCATTTAACCCTAGGAAGTCTTTAATTTCTTCCCTGACCAAATTATCATCAAGTTGAGAGTTGTTCAGTTTCCAGGAGTATGTGTATTCTCTGTTATTTCTGCTGTTGTTGAATTTCAGCCTTAGTGCATAACGATTGAATAGAAGAACAGAGTTATTTCAGTCTTCTTGTATCTGATAAGGCTTGTTTTGTGTATGATTATACTGTCGTTTTTGAAAAAGGTTCTGTGAGGTGCTGAGAACAAGGCATATTCTTTTGTTTTGGGGTGAAATGTTCTGTGGATATCTATTACATACATTTGCTTTATAACTTCTGTTAGGTTTATTGTGTGTCTGTTCAGTCTCAGTTTAGATGACCTTTCTATTCCTGAGAGTTCAGTGATAAAATCTCTCACTATTATTAAAGTCTCCCACTATTATTAATGTGTGTTTTGGGCTTTAGTAAAGTTTTATTTTATTTTATTTTTACAAATGAGATTGCCCATGATACTGATATCTACGATATACTGTTGCCTAGGCTGCATCCTCACTAGAGGCCCCTCTAAGACTTTCTTTGGGAATTCATACCCTGCCACATGGTTCCATATTAAACTGTTATTCATGACGCTTTCATGCCATCAAATTCTTGTACTACCTTGGCTTCCTTCAGAGCACCTCTTATGTATACCAACACTGAATAAATACTTCACAGAACACTTTGCCTACATGATACTTGCCTGGTTAATCTAAAACTGTTTTCAATTCTAGGTAATCAGAACCTTAATGTCTTCTTTATTGTGTTTTCATTTTATATATTCCATTTTTTAAACAAAAAAAAAACCCTCCTATTGTATATTACCTCTTAACTGTATTGTCCCCTCCTGCCACTCTTCCCAATATATCTCCCCAAACTCTGTTTTCTCCAGATGTCCCTCATCTCCCCTCACATAAAATCAGACCTTCCAGGAGAATCAACCAAATAGGGCATAACAAGCTAAGATTGAACCAGGAACATATTCTCACATCAACGCACTAGCAGTAAAATATGCACAAAGGCAGGCAGAAGAGTTTGAAATAGCCCACAATTCCACTGATAAGAATCTCTCAAGATCATAACATTAACAAATATACAATAGACCTAGGTCAGATTCATTTAGCCTCCTTGGTATCTGTGAGCTGAGTTCCTGTCAGTGAATCTTGTT
Organism: Micromys minutus; assembly: GCF_963924665.1. Lineage (NCBI taxonomy): Eukaryota > Metazoa > Chordata > Mammalia > Rodentia > Muridae > Micromys > Micromys minutus. The sequence goes on along the minus strand of NC_137963.1, from coordinate 14,583,440 downwards.
GGCCATGTTCTTATGGTGTACTTCATCTTTCTGCATTCTTCCTCCTGATCTCCTGGACTCCCTGATCTCCACCCAATATTTAGCTGGGGGAGTCTGTATCTGCTCCCATCAGTTGCTGGAAGAAATCTCCTTGCAGAACCACTCTCAAAACATTACCCACTACAGCCTTTAATTCCTATGAAAACTCCAAGGCCAGGTGTCCACAACCATCTTCACTACTTGACTTTTCATCTAACAGTCTTGTCTTCCATTCTCGTTTACAACAGCCCACTGAGCTCTAAGCACTCCATGATTTTCAACCCCAAAGTCCCAAAGTCTTTACACAATCATCTCCAAATCATGCTCTTTATCACATACCCTGTAAAATTTCTGTCTTAATTAAAGTGTTTATTGCTGTGATAAAACACTATGACCAAAAGCAACTTGGAAAGAAAGGGAAAAGAAAGAAGACTTACAGTTCCAGTCATCATTAGGGAAGGACAAGTCAAGAGCTCAGGCTGAAACCTGAAGGCATAAATTGATGTAGAGGAGAAATGATTACTGGCTGACACTTCTATCATTAGCTAAGAAAATGTCCCATGGAATTGTCCACATGCCAATCGTATGACAACATTTTCTGAATTGTAGTATTTTTCGCCACAGATGTGACTAGATTTTTTTTTTTCAAAGTGGACAAAAAGTGCAAAGCAACATACATTCTTTTTGCCAAGGAAAATGGGTATTTCATTTGTTAAACTTTTCATTGAGAATACCCCCTGACTAGCCTTTTTTCAACTAGAAACACTAGAAATAAGAATCTAAAAGAATTCTTAAAAATCACCCTTCTTCATCCTACCCTATCCAATAAAATACTGGAGATCACAGAAGGACACGTGCTTTGTTTCCCCAAAGTCATTAAACAATTCAGTGCAGAGTGAAGACCGAACTCAGTCCCCAAATTCTACTCAATGACAGGTATTGCCTCCACAGTAATTAAATCTGATGTCAGACCTCACAGACTGATGATGCTTTTCTCTTCTCTTCTCTTATTTTATTCCAAAGCATAAAAGTTTTACTCTGAAATGATAAAAAAAGGATCACACTGCATAAAGAGTAAGTGAAATGAAAACAGTAAAAATAATCATACCGAATCTTTAGATGTTTCTTTTGGGATGTGTGAATAATAAAATAATATTCATTCAAATTAGTTACTGCCAAATATACCAGCTGCTTTGACTTTCTCACAAATATTAATTTTGCATCAAAAAATATCCAAAGTCTTCTTTTCTTGCCCAGTATTATAATTGAAGAAAATTGAGAGGTCTTAACAATATAGAATATTTATATAAATAGAAGTTTAAGCTTCTTCAAAAAACATAAAAACCTTTTAGATTATTTATTATGTTTTTACAGACTTTTCTTTACTTCCAGACTCTTCAATTTTTTAAGTGACAAACAGATACATCACAAGAGAAATACACATGAAGTCATATCATGTTGTAACAGACTTGTATAAAAAACAGACAATAAAAACCAGAGAGGTGTGGAAATTATCAAGGATAAGCTACCATTATTGAAGGAACTGGGGTTACCTCTTTAGAGGTTTCATCTCATTACTAAAAAAAAAAAAAAAAAAAAAAAAAAAAAAAAAAAAAAAAAAATCCAGGTCAAAAGAAAGCCTCTGGACAGTTTTTTTGTTGTTGTTTTGTTGTTTTTTTGTTTTTTTGTTTCTTTGGTTTTTTTTTTTTGTATTTTTTTCTACAAAAAAACAACCTGGCTAGCAAGCCATAAATCCTACAAATTCCATGATGGACTGGGGAAAGAAAAGGGAAAGACAGGAGTTTAGCAATGGAGTTTGTGAAGACACTCCAAGGTAGAAGGATAGGTATTTCAGAAAAATAGAAATCTCAGAATATCATAAAAAGCATGTCCTAGCTTTGTTCAGTATCTAAAAGAAAGAGAAAAAAATAAAAGAAATATTAACTCAGAAATGTAGACCAGACATATAGTACTCCAGAATGGAAGCATTGTATTCATTGCCACCAAAGGAGGGAGTCCTGGGAATGATAAGAATAATAGCCCAACAAGGGGACAATTATTCTCTCTCTCTCTCTCTCTCTCTCTCTCTCTCTCTCTCTCTCTCTCTCTGTGTGTGTGTGTGTGTGTGTGTGTGTCTCTGTTTCTCTGTCTTTCTCTCTCTCTCTCTGCTCTGTCTCTCTGTCTCTCTCTCTCTCTCTTTTTCTCTCTCTCTCTCTCTTAGAAAACATTCTTTTGATTAGGAGGAAGTAGCTTTCTTTCTCAACAAATACCAGATACCTTCATCATTTCCTATAGTAATTTAAATCCCAAAGAGTAGCAAAGTTCATCCTTACCCTTCTACTGCTACCAGAAAAACACTAGTTGGGGCCAAAGTTGACTATGAGTGGAGTGTTTATAGTCAGTGACCTTTAAAGCTCTTAATAACTGCGATAGTGCTAACCATTTGCCGTGGAATAAGCTTGATAAAATTTGACTCATATATTTTTATTCATAACCCTGTGAAATAGCCATTTTTGCCCATTATTTACAAACTATGAAGCTGTGATATAGCAAAAGAAAAAAAAAATTAGAGAGAACCCTTCTTCATTCCTGCACACGTAGAAGATGGTGATTTAGAGCTAAAGTATTTTTAAAACACACTATGCTTTTCTTCAGTTACTTACAATATTCCCACTAAAGAAACAGGGAATGTTTACATTGAGGAATTGGAACCATCTAGACATGATAGAAAGAAATGTGTTCTCCTCTTTAAAACTAAGGGGCATTTCACCAAGGAGATTTTCACCTCTATTTTTGCATTTCAGGATGCAGAGCACTAAACACAGCTGGGTGTAATTCTTCTAAAGGAGGCTTTCTAAAGTTAAGAAATGCATAATAATATCAGATTGATCTGCCTGCCCCAGGTAATGTCTGCTTTACATAAATTTGGACAAGAAACTAAGTAAAGACCATGGGGAACCCAGGGAAGTTGAAGTCTTATATGGGATGTTGGACTAAGAAATCTCTAGGAAGGTATCAAACTCTACATTTCCATGATTGATCATTCATTCCATAGCTCTTAGTTTCATCTAAGGGGTACATTCAATTCTTGTAATTTGGGGTTACTATGTTTTGTCCAAGTGCATATTATTTTTTCAAGGAAAAAAAAGTCTTCAGCAGTGCTATATTATGGTTTTGGCTGAAATTTCATTCCTAAAATGTGTGACTGAAATATGGCTTTATGGAGGAGATCCAAGTTTTTTCTGAGTTATGTACTGTTTGAGAGGGCTCAACCACAGTTCTGCACATCTCTGCAGTGTCTTCAAATATTGCAAATTGCTGAGGTCTGCAAAAGCAATTTGGCACCTTCCAGAATGGGAGGTCCTTTTGGCTTCCTCTCTACAAGCTGCTATTTAGGAGAATAGGAACCAGAAATAATACTTACTTCCTCAAAGAAACTGGACTGGAAATTGCAGGACTGAGCAGCAGGTAGGTCCAGGAGTCAAATGATATTCCTATTTCATGTATTGTAGCCTCCGTTAAAACCAACAAAATGTTAGAGGTAAAAAGTCCTCAAAATCTATGTTTTTTTTTTTCAATCAAAAATGATAATCTGAGAACCAGAAAAGGGAAAGCAAAATGTTTTTAAAAACACAGAGACTTCATTCTAAGATACTAACTTCTAAATTCCTTGACTCGTTTGGTGTTCTAATGTTTGTAAAATTTTAGAAATCATAATATCACTAGAACACCCTTAATTGGATAATCATAAGTTTCCATCTTAAGGAAACTTTCAATCATCAAATATCTTTTTGAACCATTGAAAGTGGGATTTATTTTCTGGAGACCCATGTCACTTATTGACAAAGGTATGGTATGTGTCACCTAAAACAAAGTTCATTTAAGTTTTCCTTCTTTCCTAAAATCATTCTGTTCTACTCTCATGAAGGGAACATGAAATATTAGAAAGATACAGTATACAAGCAAGAAGTTTGGCCATTCCAGTTCAATATATGGCTTCTCTATAAGTTAGGTCACTTAAATGTCCAGATTTGATGTTCACAAAAATAGTACACTTACTTGACTGTTTCTCACTTTCAATCTGTAAGGTCTCTAAGCATAATATTGTGATATCCAGACATTGTTTTATGTCTTTATTTTTTTTTTTTTGAATGCTGGAGTTTTGAAACCTGTAGTTAGAAATATGTGGGTATTAACAGTAGTTGTTATATTAAGACAGTCTTTCAGACTCAAAAAGCTTATCATGTGATGGATGATTTGAACCTGATAATTTCTGAAAAATTATATGCTCCTGTCCTTTTGAGTTATTCCTTTGTAAAACTACTAAATAATTTTAATTCAACTATCTGATTACTAGAAAGTTATAACAGAGTTTGTCAAGAAAATTCTTGAATTTTATAAAGATTTCAATCTATGTACTATGACATAATTATAAGAAATGTGAAAACATGGGGTCCTCTCTACTAGAGAATACCCCAAGATGTTCAATGCTGAGAAAAGGACTGGACATGCAGAAAGGGCAGCAAATCTTTCATTGTGTATGTTCTTTTGGCTGAAGAAAAAACAAGCCAAGACACAGAAAACAAAAATATGAGCCATAACAAAATATAATGAAAGATGCTTCCAAAGAAACACCAGGAACAAAATCAGGGATTCCAGTATGCCTAATTTGAGTAATTACAAAGGCATTTACTACAAGGCATTCTCATTGGCTGATGATTATAAAAATGTCAATGAGATTCAGAACATTCAGACTAGTTTGTCCCATTTATGAATAGTATGCACCTTTAATTGTATGCATCCACATGTCTCTATCACTTCCTCCTTGCTCATGTCCTGTCTCCTCTATAAACACAATGAATAAGAATCTCAGTGGTCATCTGTGTTTTGGATCTTGGCCAATCTGACTGGTGTGAGGTGGAATCTCAGGGTTGTTTTGATTTGCATTTCCCTGATGGCTAAGGATGTTGAGCAATTCCTGAGGTGCTTCTCAGCCATTCGATATTCCTCAATTGAGAACGTTTTGTTTAGCTCTGTACCCAATTTTTTAATAGAGTTGTTTAATTCTCTGGTGTCTAGCTTTTTGAGTCCTTTGTATACCTTGGATATTAGACCTCTATCTGATGTGGAGTTGGTAAAGATCTTTTCCCATTCTGTTGGCTGCCATTTTGTTTTTTTGACAATGTCCTTAGCCTTACAGAAACTTTGCAATCTCATTAAGTCCCATTTGTGAATGTTTGACCTTAGAGCTTGAGCCACTGGCGTTTTGTTCAGAAAAATTTCTCCTGTGCCTATGTGTTCTAAGGTTTTTCCCTACTTTCTCCTCTAATAGTTCCAGTGTATTTGGTTATTGTGGCGATCTTTGATCCACTTGCACTTGAGCTTTGTACAAAGAGATAAGAAAGGGTCTATTTTCATTCTTCTGCATGCTGAGTGCCAGTTGGCCCAGCACCATTTGTTGAATAGGCTGTCCTTTTTCCATTGAATGTTTATGGCTCCTTTGTCAAAAATCAGATGACCATATATGTGAGGGCTCATTTCTAGATCTTCTATTCTATTCCATTGATCCACATGCCTATTTCTGTACCAGTACCATGCAGTTTTCAGCACAATTGCCTTGTAATATAGCTTGAGGTCAGTGATAGTGATTCCCGCAGATGTTTTCTTGTTGTTGAGGATGGATTTCACTATTCTAGGTCTTTTGTTGTTCCATATGAAATGGCACATTGATCTTTCCAACTCAATGAAGAACAGGGTTGGAATTTTGATGGGAATTGCATTGAATCTGTAGATTGCTTTTGGTAAGATGGCCATTTTTAAAATGTTGATCCTTCCAATCCATGAGCATGGGAGATCTTTCCATTTTCTGAGATCCTCCTCAATTTCTTTCTTTAGAGGTTTGAAGTTCTTGTCATATAGGTCCTTCACTTGCTTAGTTAGAGTCGCACCAAGGTATTTCATAGTTTTTGTGACTATTGTGAAGGGTATCTTTTCCCTAATTTCTTACTCCACATGTTTGTCTTTTGAGTATAGGAAGGCTACTGATTTGTTTGAGTTAATTTTTTATCCAGCCACTTTGGTGAAGGTTGCGAAGAAAGAGGAACACTTCTCCACTCTTGGTGGGGTTGTAAACTGATACAACCACTCTGGAAATCAGTCTGGCGATACCTCAGAAAATTGGACATAGTACTACCTGAAGACCCAGCTATTCCATTTCTGGACATATACCCCAGAGACACTTTAATACACAACAAAGATACATGCACCACAATGTTCATAGCAGCTCTATTTATAATAGCCAGAAGCTGGAAAGAACCCAAATGTCCTTCAGTAGATGAATGGATACAAAAATTATGGTACATTTACACAATGGAATACTACTCAGCCACCAGAAACAATGACTTAACCAAATTCTTAAGACAATGGCTGCATCTAAAAAATATCATCCTTAGTGAGATAACCCAGTCACAAAAGAACAGACATAATATGCAGTCACTGATAGTGGGATGCTAACCCTAGCGGCTCACACTGCCCCAGAAATAACTCACAGACTGTGTGAAGTCCAAGAAAGAAAGAAAACAAAACAAAACAACAAAAAAAAGTTTTGCTCAATCCTTACCCACCAAGAACACATTGACAAATTCCGGGTTACACCCTGTATTACATGTACTGTTTGCTCATTGTAAAAAAAAAAAAATCTTTACACACCAAGAAAACATTGACTATTTCCAGGTTTATATCTTATATGCTCATTGTAACTAGTAAGATCTTAATCACACTATCAAACCTTTATAAAAAAAACAACCAAGTACTGACAAAAATGTATTGTATACTTTTATGCAAAAAATGCTTAAAATCTGTACATTTATTTTGTTTTTTCAAATAAAGTTGTAAAAAACAGCCAATCAATGACAAAAATGTATTCATATACTTTTATGCAAAAATGTTTAAAATCTGTATATTTATCTTTGATTTTTTTAAAAATAAAGCTCTTCAATTAAAAAAAAAAAAAAGAATCTCAGTGGTTACAGACCAAAAGTATGCCTTGAAATACACTCTCTAGCTCTTTTTTACTTATGATGGAGATTCAGAATTATTGTTTTATGTATTTCTGCATGTTTAACACCCTGTCTGATATATTTATTCAAACCTTGACATTTAGGGTTATGTAAAAAGACATAAACAATCAAACATCTAGACAGTAATATTTGGTGTTATAAAATTATGTGTGTGAAACTCCAAATCCACTTGCAAAGTCACTAAAATTTGTGAACAAAAAGTGACCTCACTGGAGTATAATATATAGCTCTCCAGAGAACATATTGTTTAAAGGATTTTGTGATATCAATTATATGAAAAAGACACTTTCTCCTCTGTAAACAGCCAATAGTAACTTGGTTTCTCCATAAATGTCACTACCAGGGTGGGTCAGATATGATTTGGTTGGTGTTGCCCCATGAAATACTTTTTATGTGCCACTTTATCAAAAAAGAAATGGGATAATTTAGCCTTAGTCTAATCTTTTATATTAACATGTTGTAACCTAGACCCTGGTAAGAAAAACTGCCCCTCGTTGCCAAGAGTCATGTTAGCATCTCTTTAAGAAAGCAACAGAAAAGATGAATGATAATGGAGGGAAGAAAAAATATTTCCGTAATGCTTTCAGCCATGACTGAATCCCAGCATCTGAGGCAAAGGCTTTTATTGAGAGATCATACCAGACAATGCATCATAATCCCACTGACACCAGGAAGGACAAATATCGTGCAGTAAAGAAATCTCAATTTTCATGAGGGACTTGGTTACAAAGCTTACAAGACCCTTGAGATGAAGAGAAATTAAAGCAGTGATCTCAAATATCAATTGCTTTTATCAAAGGCCTAATAAAATGTTTCAAATTTTTTCTTCATTATTGTGACCATGGAATTAAAATAAATAAATAAATAAAAGTTCTGTGGCTTACGATAAGGCTCCTAGTAGAAGTACGAGCAATGCTGTGCAGGAAGGCTGAGGGACATGGTATCCAGAGGTCTTCCATATCACTTCAGTTGCAGGCTATTTTATGGATAGCTAAATGTCAGAAGATGGTCTGATGATTGCCATTTCTCTCATGTAAACATTCCATTTACTTGATTTAATCACCTAGTTTTTCTTCATCACACACTTCTGGGCAACTTACTCCTTTAGTTTATTCCCTAATTGTAGAGCAATTGTGTGTTTGTAGTAATCTTGCCCAAACTAGACACAATGTATTATAGTTCTCTCCTTCTTCCTCAAGGTTTCTGCCATTATGCTCCCAAACTATGCTTTAATTAGTTTTATTTTCTTTGGTTTCACTGAAAATTATTTTTTTTCTTGCTTTACAATCAATAAAAACATACTTGAATTTGGAGGAAAATACTCAAAGTATGTATGAGGCCTTGCATCATATATACTTGGTGAATTAAAATCTGTTGTGAAGAATGAAAATATAGCAATGCCCAGATTTCATGGAAAAAGTCCACTGGGTTACTGGAGTACCAATAGGAGAGTTAAACAATATGTAGGTGCTCTTGATAACATATCTTCTGGTCCAGAGCCACCAAGAAAAGAGCATGATGCTATCTAGTTGCTATCTAGATATACATTTGAGCTAAATATAGTTGAGTCTACAAATGTGTTCTTATAAATCTCTTGCTAAGGTAGAGAAGAAAAATCTTCAAAATTTTCATTGGAATATTCAGCCTTTATCTCTGCTCTCAGTATGTGGTCATGTAAAGTGTGTGACTTACTTTCCCACCTCAAGTTTCTGCCTTACTCATTATATAGTTAGCAGATGGAAGTAAATCACTTCCAAGATCCTTTCAGCTCTAAGAGGTTAGAGATCACTGTGTATTTTAATATTGCTTATTTGGGACTTAACCCCTCTTACATCTGATTTTTATATTATATGGAATGCTAAGTATTCTAAATGTAAAATGATGGATGCCTAAATTTTTCATTAATAAGGCTATATATCAAATACAGATTCTATTAGCGCTGCCACTAAAATAGAACAAATGCTAATTTTGGTGCCTGTGATAAAGAATGCTGATGGCCTAATGGAGAGGAAAGCATGCAAATATAAATATCTGTCATATGAAGGAGAAAGGACTCATGATGCCTGAGGTGCAGACAAACAAATAGAAATGAGTGATGTATAGGCACACACATATATGTAAGTGTGTATGCTGGTGTTTGTGTTTGTGTGTGTGTGTGTGTGTGTGTGTGTGGGTGTGTAAATAAGCATTTTACTGTAAAATTCAAACTTATGTTACAGTGAGCAATCATAAGAAAATTAGGATCTACTTTTAATAAATTAGGTGAGAAAACCAGTGCATACAAACATCTTGTAAGAACAATTATTAAAAAAAAATGTTTCAGATGGTACTGAAATTGAGGTAAAATCATTTCAAAAAGATGCATTAAATAGGCTTCTTATAAAGTTAAGTAATATTAGAAGCTCATGAAATTAAACATCTGTGATGTTTTCATGTCACTAAAATGGTAACATAACTTGCACAGTATAGTCCCGGTTAAAGCCACATCCATCTGGCGACCTCATAGATAATATTCCTCAGCAAGAACTGGCCTAAGGACAAATGCAACCATTAATTGCAAATGCAAGATCCATCCCATCTGCAGACACCAAACCCTGACACTAATGATGGCAAGAAGCACTTGCTGACAGGAGATAGGTATGGCTGTTCCCTGAGAAGTTCTACCAGCACCTGACCAATACAGATGCAGATACTCACACCCAATCATTGGTCTGAGCCTGGAGACCACAATGGAAGAGCTAGGAGAGTGACTGAAGGATCTAAACAGAATTGCAGTCCCATAGGAAGAACAATAACAACCGGACCACCCAGAGTTCCCAGAGACAAAACAACTAACCAATGAGTATACACTGGTAATTCTTGAAGGCAGGAAGAAGAATGGTAACAACTGTGAAGTTCTCCTCTGGTTAAGAAAATGGAAAAGTTGGAGTCCGTGCTACAGTACTAGGTTTCATCATGAAAGGTAGCCCAGTTAAAGTTACAGTGACAGGAAGAGTACATGAGACTTATGCAAAAAGCCCACAACATATAGCTTCTTTTTTTTTTCCTGTCTCTTTTGTATTTCTATTGTCCCCTGGGACAAATAGCTCTGGATCTCATGAAGTTATGAATCACATTGTTCTAACGTATGTAGCCTGTAGAATATTCAATAGCTTTAAATTTAGAGCATCCGTGATTTCATCCTTCATGCCAAGAATATTGATGTCTTCTTATATGAAAGAAATGTGAAATGTTTGTAAATGTCCCTGACTTTCTTACAACGAGGCTACTATCCTTTTAAAGTCTCTTTGTCAGTCCAATTATTCCCACATTGCTTATGAGCCACATCACAGCAATAGATCACTAGCAGTCTGATTCCTGAGAGGCAGAGAGAGCTTGTAAGTGAGAAATTCTCCTTTTAGAGCATACATGTCTCATAACTGAGAAAAATGCATCTTCATAGTTATAATTCAAAAGTCTTTACATGAGAATCTAGATTGCCATGCACATTTTTGTATTAGGAAATGACTAGATAAAGACCTAATTTTGAGGACTGGGTTTGCCCCCCCACACACAAATAGCTAATATTTGAAGCAGCTGACTGACACAGACGTAGATACTTAGAGCCATTGGTTATTGGACTGAAGTCAGGGATCCCTGTGACTGAATTAGGGAAAGAATCAGAGGAGGAGGGCAACCCCATAAGAAGACTTGTAATCTCAACTAACCAGGAACCTTGAGAGCTCTCAGACACTGAGTTACCAACCAGGCAACATACAGGAGCTCGTCTGAGGTCTCAGACCCATATATAGCAGAGGACTATATGGTCTGGCGTCAGAGAGAAAAATATGCCTAATCCTTGAAAGACTTGAGGGCCCAGGGAATGGGGAGGCCTAGCAAGGCATGGGGGTCTTCCTCATAAAGACAGGGGAGAGGAGGAATGGGATGAAGAACCTTGGGAAGGCAGACCTGGAGGCATTAAATATAGATTTCCCTGTATCCCATAAACAACTATGTATATAAAGATAGCATATTCTGGATATGCTATGCACCATTTTGGAGGGCAACAAAGCCAAAATCAAAATTAGTCTGTTACTGAGTCATTTTGGTACTTTAATATTTTACCTTTCAGTGTGCTGGAGGCATTTATTGATCACTTGATGTTGCCTGGGCTCCTTTTTCAGCCCTCTCATCAGACAGAACACAAGGACCCTAATGAAGGATCTGGAGAAAGAGCTAAAGGAGCTTAAAGGGTCCACAACCCACAGGAAGAACAAACTTATCAAATAACCAAGCCCACCATAGCTCCCAGGGACTAAAACACCAAGCAATGAGTTCACCCATGGCTCCAGGTGCATATTAAGCAGAGGATAGCATTCTCTGGCAGCAATGGGAGGAGGGGCCTTTGGTCCAGGGAAGGGCTTATTTTCCCAGTGTAGGGGAATGCTTTCATGGAGACAATGGGAGGGGGAGGGGGATGGGATGGGAAAAGGAGATAACACCTGAAAGGTAAATGCAGAGAATATCCAATAAAATAAAATAAAATAAAATAAAATAAGAAGGGTATATTGAAACTGGCGATGGTTAAGTGGCCAGTCCAAGGTAATCTAACAAAGAATCCAGAGTTTAGACCATAGTGTAAACAATTGTAATTTTCATAGTGGTAGAAATGTAGAGAGAAAAAATGCGTTCTCAGGAGTTACTATGTCTCAACAAGGGCAGAGAAAGGTAGAAGTTGGGCTTCAATCTGCACCATGGGAGAAGGGTTACCCTGCTTCCCAGGGTCTGTATGAAGAAATAAAAGAATTTGCTTAACTTCATCAATTATCAGAAATGTTCTCAGTATGAAAGCAACAATAGCACTCATAATATTGGGTATGCTTATCATAGTTTGTTGAATGAATATCACTTAAATTCTTGGTTTTACTTAAGGCTAAATATCAAGTCAGGAAGATATTATCTTTTAAATAAGAAAAGAAGAGAGAAAAAACCCTAGAAAGATTCAGTGAGTGAACCAGGGTTATTATTAGTTCCAGAACCAGGGTTAGACATGAGAAAAGGACACATATTACAAATTCAGAACACATGAGTATATAAGACATATATAAGACTTATATAAGACTGACTTCTTAATGGTTCCTGAAAGCTACTCACACGAAGAGATCAAATTGGCCCCGATATTAGCATTTTACAAAACTGAATATTTCTTCAAAGCCATAGTCATTCTCAACACCCTTTGAGACTAATAGGTGCTACAATACCTGTTGCTGCCTTTTTCAAATAAGTATAAATGGTGTTTCGATATTGTTAGGTTGCTCGTAGTTTACCTTCAGGAAGCCATTGTAGTTGATGGTAATTTAAAAGAACCTGGCTCGTAAGTTTGTGAATGTGCAAAATGCTTGGAGATATTTGTTTAAAAGGAACATCAGAAAAGATAATGTCATAACATATCTTTGGCACAGAATCTGGCATGGAAAATTTTCAGTAAATATTAGATGAGTCAAGTTATTATCTAATAGCTAAAGACATGGGCCATCCCAAGCCAAGCCTCTGTAAGGATGGGAAAACTATCAGTTCTCTAATTATAGGAAATGTAGTCAGAATAAAGTCCTTGGCTGTCAACAACTTTGGGAACCCTCTGACCTTCATTGCAAGAACTGCCTTGTTATCTTTTAGTCTTTCTAGGTAATCTGCACCCAAATACTTAGGAAGGCAGAATTTAAAGACTTGGGAAGTTAACCTTAAGGTGATGCCTCTGTCTAGCCTCACGTTTGGTTGGTTTATTCAGCCAGTTTTTTTTTTTTAACTCTATGTTTACTGTGGACTTCACAAAAACTTTATTCCCTAAAATGAACATCAGAGACTTCTTCAGAATACTTGCATATACAACATTCTGTATACATTGAGACGGGTATTAGTATGGGAGCTAAATAATTGAGATTTTTCTTGAACTGTCCTGCATGTGATACACAATTTTAGGCACATTTTGGTAGTTTTCCTTTACCAGGCTTAGAGCCTTAAAGTCTGTACCAAATAACAGTTTAGGGTTCACTTTGAGCAGAAACTTCATGGTACTCTTCTTTTTGTACTAATACTCCCAATAGTATCCAGCTTTCTTTCTCTTTGACCTACCAGTGCATCCTAGTCTACTGCAATACTACTAGTATCCCATTGGACTGTCTCTCAGCTTTGAAGGTGTATTTTATCTACATGATGTATTTGTATCAATGTTTGTGTCTTTTACTTAAAAGTTAGTTTCAATTCCTGCTCCCTGGTCTGAAGTCTGGATGATATTAATAAATGAATGCTCAATTCATAAATCCAAGAGTTACTAGATGTTCTGGGGTTTCTTTAACAGGGGATACTGTCATTCTCATTCCAATTACCATTTTCTTCCAGTGGGTGAATCTTATTTGTTTTTGAATTAATTGCTTCAAGACATAAACATGATAAAGTAATTGACCCAAGAAATGAAGACATGCACAACTTTTTAATCAACTCTCAGAGTAACTGACGAAATAGGGAAAAAATATCATTCTCTTCCACCAAGAATATCTCTTCTTAAAAATGTAATTAGCATTTTTACTGCTTTATTTTGTTTCTCTTATAAAGAGGTAAATATGTAAACATACTGAAAGATAAAACATGCCTTTAAGCCAGAGAATAAAAGGTAGAAAAATACTGTGAAAAGAGAGAAAGTAAAATTTACTATTTGGCAAATATACCAGGACTTTTCTTGACCTTTGGTATATGGTACATTTAATATTTTATGTTACACACAGCGAGAGGTGACACCCATGTTCTTTAGTGTTCTGTTCTGAGTACTACCAAATTGGTCACAAGTTTGGACATACAAGCTTAGAAATTTTGGCTCCAGTGAAAGAATCTCTCAGGTAAACAGAAAATATAAGACTTCATGATATACAGTACTTCAAGTCATTAATGCTGGCCAGAAAAGAGTTTACAAAGGGCAAAATGAAAGACAGGCAAGCATAGAGACAGAAGCAAAACCATATATTATTTAGTAAGTAGGAAGTGCTAGGCTAAACTGGAAGACATGTACAATAGTAATGTGTATTTCCCACTTCACAAAAAGAACTTCTGGTGTATAGTTAAGAAAGCTTGTATACATTAACATGTAAATTTGTGTGGAAACAGAAAAGACTCTTGTCTTCTGTGCTTGTTCTGCAAGCATATGAACCTGAACTTGAATTTATTACACTCATGTAGAAGCCAGGCATCCAGTTTACCGTTTATATGTTTATAACCCTGAAATTAGGGAAAGGGCAGAGATGGGAGAATTACTAAAACTTACTGGCTAGACAATTTATCTAGTTAGTGATTTAAGTTTGGTTAGAATGCCTGCCTAGAAAAAAATATGGCAGAGGAATGATTGAGGAGGACCCTGGACAGCTACTTGTTCTCCATGTGTGGGCTTCCACAAATACACACATGATAATAGATGTAAATGATCGCCCGTTTTCCCATTTGTCTTAGGGTTACTCCCTCTGTGATGAAACGCTGTGATCAAAGCAATTTGAAGAGGACAGGACTTATTTGGCTTATTGGCTTATACTTCCACAACACAGTTCACCATCACAGGCAGGAATCTGGAGGCATGAACTGATGCCGAAGCCATGGAAGAGTGCTACTTACTGGCTTAATCATGTTGGCTTGATAAGCCTGATTTCTAATAGAATCAGAACCAGCACCCAGGGGCAGCCTGAAGCAATGACCCAAACCCTACTTGGTCAGTCATTAATTAAGAAAACTCCCTACATCCTCATCTTACAGAAGTTTTCTCAGTTGAGGTTTCATTCTTTCAGATAACTCTAGCTTGCACCAAGTTGACCTACAGCCATGTAGTACACTATTTTTGCTTTATTTTAGAGCCTCCTAACCAATTCTTTATATGATTCTCAGAGTGGATATTCTGAAAATATAGATTACCTGCTTATTAGTAAAACTATTATTTATCCTTAAATAGAGGAAAATAATAATATCTAAAATGTTCCATTTCAAAGACATATGTGCATCCTGCTCTGGTTATTGACCTAATTTTGTAAAATGGTTATTTTCAAATATGAATTTGTGTGTCATATAAAACTTGTCTGTTACCAGATACATGCATTCCATAAGCATTTATAAAGAAGAAATATATAATATTTTATGAAGGAATCCTAGACATAATTATCTCAAAAATTGCTATTCATTTCCAACAAAGGCTTTTCCAGGAGGAAACCTTTTACATTATACTCAAAAGAAAAGAAGAAGGAGAAGAAAAAGATTGTTTTAAGGCTGACAACTGTTCCAGGGGAGGGGGCCCATAAAAAAGCCAAATCTATCTGTGAATATTTTGCATGTGGGTGTGTAAAATAGATACACAAGTTCAATTTCTTCTGCAGAGAAGGAATGCGGCACTTTGACATTTCTGAAATTCTAAACCAAACAGCAACCAAATAAAATCGTTGGAGTCTGAGCACATAGGCCAAGGTATGTTTTATGAATGCTAAGGCAGAAAGACCTGCTTTTAAGAGTGTGCAGGTCTCACTCCTGTCCAACCTCCATCCGGCAGTTCTTAAAGGGGTCTCCTTTGGAAAATAAAGTCAATAATTTTTTTCCCCAATGAACTCACAAAGCAAGAACAGATGTGACACGACTAACCTCCACTTCATGCATACCTTGGAGAAAATGACACAAACTGAATCAAGGTTCTGGCTCCAGGCCAGAGAGAAGGACAATTGGAGTTTAGGCCTCTAATGACATGGTTCACTTCACCTTGCTCTTTTGTGCTTGAAACAGGGATGTAGGTGAAAAAGGGGTTCTGCCTACTTAATTAAACACACAAATAGAGTATTTGTAAAAAGCTGGCATTTTCTCAGCCATACATTAGCACTTCCACATGAGAATACCTACGTTAACTCATTTAACTATCTCTCTTGTAAAATATTTTTGACAATGACATGCATATGAAAAAAGTACCATTACCATGGTCACAATCCTCAGTTTTCTCTCCTCTACTCCTGCTCTCATTCACTTTTCCAACTGGTTTCACTTCTATCAACAAACATATTTTTGTTTTGTGTGAATATGCCATCTCACACAGAAGCCACATCTCTGCATATTCTTAAGTGTGATGTCTATTCTAGGTCATGCCTCTCTAGAAGACAGAGTTTTATAGCCTTTCTATCCATCTCCCAGCTTCATCCTCCATTCTAGCTATGTACTCATCTAGCCTTGGATGGACTGATGTAGATAATTCATTTCTACAGCTGAGCACTCAACAGTCATATATGATTAGCTCTTCAGCCAGCTGTGAGTCTTTGCATTAACAGCCATGGGCTGCAGAAGGAAGCTTCTCGGACCTGACCTAAGTGGTTATAATCCATGGGAAATATGGCCATTAAAAATGCCTGTGGCCTGAGTTCTACATTCTAACACTCAAGTCTCAATTCTGATTGTGTGAAAATACATTCACATTGTCAAAAGTAAGATTGATTTGTGACTCTCAATTCCCATGTCTCTGATTTCTGTTATAAAACATCACCAAATTTACTTTCCAAAATCTGCTAGATCATATGCTCAGGTATGAAAAATGCCTGACATGTATTAGTAAGTGTCTAATGAATGATCTATACATTGTGATTACTGAGAATCACTTGCTGTCATAGTTTACATGATTTGGGTCTATTTCTTGTTATCTTTACCTGAGAATAAGAGTGCAGGATGCATGTGACACTCAACTTAATGTACTCGCTGTCCCAATTCACTTTTACTCATACACTGAAAAATGTTCAGCAACTGCTTCTTCAAATGAAGAAGCTTATATTTAAAGTGTTTGCCAATTTCTGTGATTAGAATATTCCAATTACTGTCATTATTAAACTATCAACCTGATGTCAACTGACCAGCAATATTCTTGAAAATGAAACCATGACCTCTTGTAAAGTAATATAAACCAGGTTCAGCATAGCACTAAAGGTTTTCACAAAGAAAAGATATAGAACAATATACATATGAAAAAAACTTATAAAAATAAATGATTCCCATCAGAGAGTCTCAAGTTTCAGTGTCAGGAAAGAAAGAACAAGCTACTGTTTACTGGGTCATCCAACTCTCACCTATAATTGGCTGAAAGGACTATTCACTCAACTTTCTATAGTTCAACGTTTTTCTTCCTTTCCCAAGAAGAGAATCTTGACTGTAAGATCTTAAGTACTGCCACATATAAGTTTTCTGTGAAAATTAATAATACAGAAAAGTCAGCTAAAAACTTTTAAAAGACTTTTATTAAACAAACCCATTATATATTTTCTAACAACAAGAAAGAAAATCTGAGTACTAAAATGTCTTCTCTTGGTAACTGATAAGATCATTAGGAATTATCACCATTAGAAATATTGGGGGACATAATAAATGTACTTGTTCAAATTATATAGAAAATGTAAAGTACTCCAGGAATTTTGTGAGCCTACTTGTTTATAAAACATGCAATTACATTCACTTTGAATATTTGCCCAAAGAAAAAGAATATAATAAAAATAAGAGACTATTTGCAAACATCTACTACTGTGAAATTCTTCAAGATAGATAAAATTGTATGTGTTGTGAAGATAACAATATGGAAAGTGATAAATTTTAAATTATTTAATGTCACATTCTTGCTATAAGTTCAAATCCAGACATTTTTTACTTCCATGGTAGCATCCATTCCTCAACATTTTATTGTAGGATGGTTTTCCAAAATCATGAGCAACAGTTAGAGTTTAGTTTTCCAACACACAAAGAAATTTTATTATTCTCCTAATTTGCCTTCCCTTTCATCCACAAATATGTCACATTTTCTAATTTCTCTCTGCCACCCCACTTGAAGAACATTAATCCACTTTCTTATCCAAGATTACAATGAAAATGAAATTAGGGGTAGATTTTTCAAATATTCATAATTTGACTTAACATTTAGCTCTCTGTATGCCCAAGTTCACATCTTTCCACTATCAATTTAAAAACAGAAAGAAAATCACACAAAAGGAACCCTTTCAAAAACAATGTGAAAGAAACTGTATCACCTGTAGAAATTATAGTGTTTCTCTTCACATTTCAGTCTTTAACCTTTAATATTTCATTCTCTTTTACAGTTTTAGGATGGTTTTCTCTGTCCACATTCAACAGAAATGATTTATTTATCCTTCTCTCTCCTACAGCTCTCTTTTTTTCTGCTTAACTGTCTCTTTTTTAATCTTGCTTCTGAAAAATCTCATTCACACTAACTAGTCAATTTTATCTTTTCCTTTCTTCAGTACTTACCCATTATTTACCTCCATCCCACTGAATATTTTTCAAGATCATCAATGACCTTGGATCAAAGTAACTTTGTTTTTTTGAAAAATATGCTATTAGTTTTGCTGCATAGGAATTCATTTGGCTTGCTATTTTTGTCTATTTTCCTAGAGACATTGTTTGAACCTCCATGGAAGGTTCTCTTCTATTGTCTATCTTCTCATTGCTAGATGAATGAGTGTATCTTCTCGTTGCTCAGAGAATGAGTGTTCTATCTCTGGCCCATCTCAGTTGTCACCTCCATGAGAAATTTTTATCACTGTCATGGGTACAAAAACCAACTTTTTGTTACTCCAGGCTTATAACTCGTCTAGAAGAACTTATAATTTCAATGTTTCATCCAAATTCTCACATGGATTTTCAACTTTGATTATTTGAAAGTATCTAAAAATTCTAACCACTAATAATATGCCCTCAAGATGCTCTACCATGTTATATGCATTGATATTTGAAATTAAATGTCACTCAGATCCTAAGTCAAGTATCTAAATAAAATAATTCTTAATATCTGTCTTTATCAAGTTCAATTTTAATTCACCCATGAATCTTATATTCATCTACCTAATAATTATAAAATATTTTTTTTATTTGTCCCTAATTTATAAGAACCTACTATAAGCAAGTATATCCGTTATAACACATAGATGTCAGCCTTCTATAGAAACTTCCAGTCTCTATACATGTCTCCATATAATTCATCTGAATTTAAAGTCAGAAATATAGTTCCTAAATTCAAATCTTCACTGTATTCTAATGATTACTGTTCGCACTCTCCACTACTTAACGCACTAAAGTTCTTTCAACAAATTGTTTATAGAAATACTGTTTTCCCTTAGTACCCTCTATACAGCATCACTAAAATTTATTCTCTTCTCTCTCTCTCTCTCTCTCTCTCTCTCTCTCTCTCTCTCTCTCTCTCTCTCTCTCTCTCTCTGTCTGTCTGTCTCTCACCAAACCTAATTTATCTCCTCTCATAAAGGCCACCATTGAAGGAAAGCATCCTTCAGTTCTCACAGCTTCCCTTCTAATGGTTCTCTGATGCCAGAAACCTCAACTGACATGATATCTGTCAACCATTTCCATACCAGCAGGAATTCTATATTTTATATGCTTAAGTTACATGCTTTTGAAAAAGTTAATGAAACCTAATGTGCCCGTATACTTTCATATGGAAAAATAGTGAAGTATTAAATTCCACTGCATTCCTGAAAAGGTGATTTATATTACCCTTCAGTTTATTTTAATTTTTTAAATAATGTTTTTCTATGTAACTTCCATTAGGCAAATTTATAATATGGTTATACATAACAGAAGAATTTGGCTAAAATGACTATCTTAAACATATGTTTTTCTAGGATTTCTTTTTTGGTAACCACCATGAAAATGATAATAATAAAATTAAAATGTATGGATTCAGAAAGGTGAGGAAAACCAGAAGCACTATGAGCTGAAATAAACAAAAAACAAAAACAAACAAAAAAAAAAAAAAAAAAAAAAAACCAGAACCAGCAAATTCTTGAAAGATGGATAGAAGATGAGTTAGGAATAATGAAGCTAACAGGCCAGGCAAATTCCAAAAGCTAATTGCCTTCCAAAAGTGTTTCTAATTTAATAGGCAATCTGGTTTGCATCATAGCATGCTGGACTAAGACATGAAAAGAGTCAAGGTCTTTGGTAGCTTGGAAAGTTTGTGTGTACAGACATCTAGTCAATCATAGTGTATTCAGACCTCAGCAACATATGTGTAGTATGGAGCTAGCTAATTTACACATTATAACCAATAAATCAGTAGATAGATGGATAGATAAATAGAGAGATAGATTTCTACTTCTTGAACATAGTTATATCTATACTATTCTTATGAATATTTTGTAGGCTTAGGAATCTAATCTTCCAGTTGAATTGATCAGTTTATTTTAAGCAAAAAGGGAAAGAAAATGAATAAAGTAAAATATTATCTCATATTTTATGGTTCTATTCTGAAAAAAAAGTTTACATAGCCTAATTACTTAAAAATTTTTGACTTGATTTTAAAAAATATGTCAGGCCTTTCTGTAAAGTTAAGAAAATGAAAATATTTATGCTTTAGAATTGGGATGAGGATAGACATGGGACAGACTACAAGACAGCAGCCAGCCTACATCAAACACCAATAATGCAATGACAATGCTCATCTAAACCCATCTAAATGTATGGAATTATGTAGGTTTACATAATCATATGAGATAACATGCACATTGGTGTAGATTCATGTTTCATGAAGCATCTTATTGAGAAAAATGAAAGATAAACATTTCCGCCATGTTAAAAGTAGGCCCTTTGTTGAAAAGGATCAACTGAGATAGGACAAAGAATGTTCACATTTTTGAGCAGCTCTTGGAAAACTCAACTTTAGTTAAATAACCTTTGTTATTTCCTTACTAAGCATTAAAGTGGTAAGGAGAGGTGAATCCAAATTGCTGCTACGCTGTTCATTTGGGTGCCAAGCTCCAAATGCTCTTTGCCTTTTATGCTTTATAATTTGAAGGTTTTCTTTCTCGTTTTGTCAAAATTTATTTTTTTAATTATCTTTAATCTTTTTTTTAATACAGTCCAGTCATTATTCCTCTTCTGGTTCACCCTCATACAGTTCTTCATCCCAGTCATCCTCTTCCAACTCCAAGAATATGTCCCAACCACCACCCACCCCACCAAACATCCCCACTCCCTGGGATCTCAATTTTCCGAAGGGTAGGTGCATCTTCTCTCACTGAGGCCAGACAAGGCAAACCTCTGATGTACATGTGTTTGTGGGCTTTGTACCAGCTGGTGTGGGCTGCCTGGTTGGTGCCTTAGTGTCGGAGAGACCTCGGGAATCTAGTGAGTTGAGACTGAGAGTCATCTGGTGGTGTTGCCCTCCTCTACAACTTTTTTCTGCCTTTCCATAATTCAACCACAGGGATCCACAGCTTCTGTTGCAGCTTTCCAGATCAACAATATTTACTAAGATGGAAATAAAATTGGAGTGGTTATATCCTAAATTAATGCTGGATTTGAAAAATTGTTTTAGACAAGGTCTGATATCTCTCTAAATGTCTGTATATATGTGTGAGTGTGTGGAGATGGGCAGATATATTAGTGGACTGAGATCTTCCCAGTTACCCCATGTACTGACCTTAAATTTATCTGAAGTTTCAGCTGTCTCTTATTCCAATAAGACCTTCCTGAGTGCAGAACCCCCTCAATGCACTTCACAATAGCACTGATTATGCATCTTGCCTATGTCTTCCTGGTGCCTAAATTGTTGGCTGTATACTCTTTTCTCCCTTTAGTTCATAGTTTGAAGATCAATATTGGCTTTACTCTTGTTTCTAGTGGACTCTCTAGCACAGTGCTCAGTATCAAGGTGTAGAAAGTCTATGTCACTGAAGGTAAGAATGACTTCTCTTCAGCTAGCTGTCCAATGCATGAGCACTGATTCAGGAGGGGAAAGAGCACCTGTGTTTCCTCTCCCAGCTAAGGGATGAAATTTCTATGTCCTTATGCTTATCTGTGCACCCTTCTGATCTTATCATATAGTTCTTCTACTTGCTTCTAGTGATGGTCTGGAGAGGACCAGAGCGGGATGGTGACTTATCCCAATTCATTAACATAGTAAGAAAAGAAAAAGCAGTGTGCATCTCTTTACTTTCTACTTAAATATTTCTTAAGTATGATTAAGGTAAGATTTAGAACCTAGGGGTTCATGACTAGCCTAACCTCACTGTGTAGGATGACTACAAACACAAAAGAAAAACAAATAAAATGGATTTCTGTCCAACATCTAAAAATTGTAAGGGGGTTGTAGCTGTGTGTATGTCTCATCTTCAGTTAAAAAATAAATAAAGCAATCAAGTCAAATCATAATGTGGAGATAAGTGTTCAAAGAAGGATAGGTGTTGTTTGTATTTGGTGAAAGTTGCTAAAGTGTGACAGAAAATTGTTGGAGTTAACCAGTGTATGAAGTAGGATCTCCACTCACCATGTGTGTACCTCTCAGAGTTCACAATCTAAAAGTAAGATGTAGACATTCAGCCAAGGCTTCTCCTACTTAAGAAGTCTGAAACAGGAGAAGAGCTTGTACTTACATATTTGCTGGTGTACAAATGTCATGTCACTGTCCACTTCATTGATTGTCACACTATGTGAGCTAAATAAAAATATCACAAATAATGACTCATTCAGCTACTAACTACTGATTCATTTTTGTTATTGATTAAACTACTGAAAATTTCATAAGTTAAAGCCAAGCCTTGTTAAAGGTTTATTTATTTATTTTCTTCTAAAATAGTAAAAGCACAAATTTAAAGTCAGAAGATTCCAGAATAAACCCTGTCATTCTCCCTTATGAACTGTGTGTTTCGAGCACCCTTTTTTGGCTTTCTGAGTTTAAATTCTTTCATCCATTGAATTTTTATAATAAGATTTTCCTTATAACATTGTTATGACAAGAGAATAAACCAGTAAATAGCTATTATAGACTGTAAAGTAATGTATAAATGTCGGTTGTACCTATTACTAAAGTCCCTTTGATATATATTTTTCATATATTAAAGCATTTCCCCTTTCTTTACTTTTACCAAAGATATGGATTTATAAGAGAGAAATTTAAGTAGAGGTTATTAGTCATAAATTTGCATTAAGAATTATCTAGACAGAAATGTCACAGATACTTATTTCTGTCTCCTTGAGTCATGAAGACTCAAATTAGTGAATCATCTCTTTTCATTCACAGTACTATGTGCCCTGTCTTTCCCCAAATAAATATACCGAATTCATCTGCACTATTAGAATTAGTCATTAAGATAGAGGGAAATATTGAATCATCCTTAGTTTTTCTTTTAAAATTGTTTTGAAATAGGATGTCCCATAAAAAGATACAGCCAAAAATCATGTAATTTACTTCAGTCCTTCTTAGAAGGGAGGACAAAACACTCGCAAGGGGAAATATGGGGACAAATAAAGGAGCAGAGATCCATGCAAAGATCATTCAGAGACTGCCTCACCTTAAGATCTACCCCATATGCAGCCACCAAAACTAAGCATTATTTCTATTGCCAACAAGTGTTACTGGCAGGAACCAGATATGGATGCCTCCTCAGAAGCTCTGCAGAGTCATACAGATACAAGTGGGGATGCTTACAGCTAACCATTAAAATAAACAGGGGGACCCCAATGAAAGAGCTAGACAATGGACTGAAGGAGATGAAAGGGAAGAAAAATATTACCAACCAACCAAACCCTCCAGAACTCCCAGGGACAAAAACACCAATCACTGAGCACACATGGAGAGACCCATGACTCCAGTTGCATATGCAGCAAAGGATAGCACTGTCTGGAATCAATGGGAGAAGAGGCCTTTGGTCCCGTGAAGCTGTGTTTTTCCAATGTAGGGTAATGCCAAGGCACTGAGGTAGAGAGTGTGGTTGGGAGAAGGAGAACCTTTATGGAAACAAGTGGAGAGGGAGAGGGAATGTTAGTGGGGGAGAGGGGATAACATTTAAAATGTAAATACAGAGAATATCCAATTTAAAAAATCAACTAATTTTATCCACCAAGAGAACTATTAGCATTCAATCACAATTACTTCTTCATCAGATTCACACAGGTATTGATGGTACTCTTTAAATGGGACCCAGTGCTGGCTTGCTTTATGTCAATTTGATACAAGCTACAGTCATCTGAAAGGAGGGAATTTCAATAAGAAGTTGCACCCATGTGATCAGACTGTAAGGGAGTCTGTAAGGTATTTTCTTAACTAGTGATTGATGTTTGGTAGTGGTCAAGACAAGCAAGTCAAGTTGAGCAAGTCAAGACAAGGAAGCCAGTAAAGGCCTCTCCATGGCCTTTGGCTCAGCTCCTGCCTCCATATTCTTCTACTATTTTAGATTCTGCCTTCATTTCATTGGTTGAACTGTGGTGTCGAAGTATAAACAAGATAAATCCTCTTCTCTCCACGTTGCTTTTGTTCATGGGCTTTTTTTAAAATTAACTTTAACAACTTTATTTTTAAAAAAGATAAATGTACAGATTTTAAATATTTTTACATAAAAGTATATGAATACATTTTTGTCAATACTTGATTTTTTTAAAGGTTTCATAGTATGCATTAAAATCTTACTAGTTACAATGAGCATAAAGTACATGTAAATGAGATGTAACCTGGGAGTAGTCAACATTTTATTGGTGTGTAAAAATTAAGCATAATGGGTTTTCATTTTCTTTATTGGGGTCTTTGTTTTTCTTGAACTTCATATAGTCTGTGAGTTGTTTCTAGGGTATTCAAAGCTTTCTGGAGTTAGTATCCAATTATCAGTGACTGCATAGTATGTCTGTTCTTTTGTGAGTGGGTTACCTCACTCAGGATGATATTCTCTAGATGCATCCATTTTCTTAAGAATTTCAAAGTCATCGTTTCTGATAGCTGAGTAGTACTCCATTGTGTAAATATACCACAATTTTTTGTATCCATTCAACTACTGAAGGACATCTGGGTTCTTTTTAGCTTCTGCCTATTATAAATAGGGCTGTTATGAACATTGTGGTGCATGTGTCTTTGTTGTATATTGGAGTTTTTCTGGGGTATATGCCCAGAAGTGGAATAACTGGGTCTTCAGGTAGTACTATGTCCAATTTTCTGAGGAACCACAAGACTGATTTTCAGAGTAGTTTTACCAGTTTACAACCCCACCAACAGTGGAGAAGTGTTCCTTTCTCTGCATCCTCGCCAGCATCTGCTGTCATCTGAATTTTTGATCTTAGCCATTCTGGTTGGTGTGAGGTGGTATCTCAGGGTTGTTTTGATTTGCATTTCCCTGATGGCTAAGGATGTGGAGCACTTCCTTAGATGTTTCTCAGCCATTTGATATTCCTCAACTGAGAACTTTTTGTTTAGCTCTGTACCCCATTTCTTAATAGGGTTGTTTTATTCCCTGGTGTCTAACTTCTAGAGTTCTTTGTATACCTTGGATATTAGGCCTCTATCTGATGTGGAGTTGGTAAAGATCTTTTCCCACTCTGTTGGCTGCCATTTTGTTTTCTCTACAGTGTCATTAGCCTTACAGTAACTTTGCAGTGTTCATGGGGTTTTATCACAGCAACGGTAACCCCAACTAAGACTGAAATTCTCTAACAAGAGCCCATGCTTGTGCTCTCCTACCTCCTTCCTTTTCTTCATCTGCTCACTTACAATTTATACTGAAAATATATGTATGAACCCCAAAGTCTGCTTTATACTGTTTAGGCCTGAAATTGTTTTACACATTAGGATCTTGAGTCTCATTTTACTACAACTGATGTCCACTAACATTTAGGGAAAAATCCTCAGGCTGCTGTAGGCTACAAAATAGAACTATGTATCCTACCCTACTCTGTTTGATACATACTTACACATGCTTGCACACTCAGTTGCCTATGGTGATCATGACAGAGGCAGAGATCAACTGGTTCACCACATAAACTGAGCTTTTTTTTTTTTTTTTGAGTTAAAAGAACAGCTGCTGCAAAGAGTGGCTAGGCTGCATCTGTGTAGCTGCCTCCCACATGATCCGAGAGCCACAGATGTCAGGCAGTGCTTAGTACATTACGTGAGTTTCAGAGAAGAAAACAAAGTCAGAGAGTGAGCCGTGACAGTCTGCTAACTATTCCTTCACCAAAATTGTTCAAAGGAAGGGGGAGGGGGCTGCCAGACAAGATGTCCTATGGTGCTCTAACGTCTGGAGGGCCTTCAGAGATGCATTTCAGAGATGCATGTTTGACATTTAAACCCAAGAACAGCTTTAATGACCTTGTCCTTGGGTGCTAGGGACTTGAAAGAGATGGTGAGAGAAAATTAAAAGAGACAAGTCTGTGCATCAGAGAGCCTCGTGACAACAGACATCTGCACAGCCTTCCAGGGAAGCTTTTCAAATTTGTGGTCTAGTCTCCCAAATAGTTCCAGGGTGAACTGACTAATTTTTCTGTCACTGTTATGTAAATTGAAGGATAAATAAAGCCAAATGAAATATAGTAAAGATGAGGTGGTATGTCCTGAATCCAGTAATCCAGTATTAGTGCATTAAATCCCAAGGAAAAATAAGTATTCTTTAGAGTTTCATGTGAAGTTCTAATTAGAATATATGATCCAGTATATATGAGTGTGTGTGTGTGTGTGTGTGTGTGTGTGCTGCATACTCACATCTACTCTGGGAGATTTTTAATTCACTTAGAGGTCATCCACAAATCATACATTTTAACTTCAGCTTACATTACAAAAAAAAAAAAAAAGTTTTGGAGTTGTATGATATTACCCAAGATCCCTGAGCCAGGTGTGTGAAGGGCTGACATTTGAATCTAACTCTATTTGTCACCTGAAACACATTAGTTTGTTATTATATGTAATGGTTAATATTGATTATAAATATGGTAGGGTTTAGAATCTGTGAAGAGATAGCTATGTCTGACAGAGTATCTAGGTTAGGTTAATGGATGTAAGAATACCCATTCTAAATGTTGATAGTCACAGTGTTCTCTGGATTAAAACATGTACTGAATGAAAAACTCAAATCCAGCCAACTCCCGGTACTTAAATGGATCCTTTCCTGACTGTAGATTCACTACGGGCAATCACCTCATCTTTTTGCCGCCATATCTTTGCCACCATCTAGAATTTCTTCTCAGATCCTAAATCAAAGCAAACTCTTCCTTCTTAAGTCACTGTGATTAGATTCTTTTAAAATACTATCTAGTACTTTCAAAGTTAACTAACACACTAAGTTGTTTAAAACCATTTCCTTGGCTAAATAGAGGCAGTTTATTGAAATGGCTGCATTGTAAACTGCATTTAAAGTACCAGACACAAAGACTGAAGTAAGTCTAAGTGTGCATGTTTTCATTCTCCACATATAGAGACAACTGCATACCTAAGGTTTTGAAAAATTTTTCAAATTGTTCACATTGGAATTTAAAATAAAAAAATGTATTTCCATTTCTTCCCACACATATGGTTAACTGATATCTTTGCAAGTGTTCTATAGAAAATAAACCCCTTGGAACAGTGAGACACATCAGTGATTAAGATGCCTTTCATTTCTGTGGGCCTTATTGGGTTCCTAGCACCCAAATCAGGCATCTCACAACTGCCTGAAACTTTAGCACCAAAGGATCTACAGTCTTAACTTGTTCTCTGCAGGCATACACATACATGGTATATACATGGATATAACATGCATGTGCAGAGAGACACAAACACACTTACACACAAATAAAAATAAAATAAAATGGACAAACTTTGAGATCTGTTTTTCAGTTAAGACGGGGCTAGAACCTAAATTTCTTGGACTTGTCACCCAAGAGGAATGAAAATGGACAAAAACTAAGCACTAACAACTCACAGGTCACAATGTTAAAAGTGATTTACGCAGAGACCCTTTTGCTGGAAAGAAATTCACCAAAACCTCATAATGTCCTGTAGATGTCAACTTTGAAAAGCAAAGAATGCTACCCTGATTTTGTCAACCGAAAACCTAAGACAAAAGTCAGTGAATTGTTTGAGCAATACTTCAGAAATCCTAAATAGAAACCAAGATCAAAATTCAGTTCAATTGCATGAATTAGAATGACAGCACATTTTGCAAACACCACTCCTGTGTTCACGGTGTGTATGCATTATAGGAGCTGCTCTTATGATTGTAAAAACAAGACCATCTTGTGGGTAATCGAAAGAATGTCACCAATCCGCATTTCTAGCATTCTTGTGTAATCTTGAGTCCTTATTTGGGAATACTGTCCAAGACATGCATCTAATACTTTTTTTTTTCTGTTATAAGAAAGTTAAGAATATAGAAAGACCTCGGAGGTGCTGAAAAGCAGTTTTGTAGGACAGGATGTCAGTAAGATAAGATTCAGACCCTCACTCATGCGTGGAGTTATAACAAAAGGTTGGGTGATTCAGCTTGGAAAAATTCATAACAAAACTACTTGAGGTAAGTTTTCAGTTCAATGTCCTTTGCTGCATTCAAGAAGGCACTATTAGTCTCTGGATAGCTAGGATTTGCCAACTGGGGTCCAATCTTGGATTCTGGTTCTTTTATAGTTATGACAAAATAAAAATATTTATTCTTCCTCTTTCCTCTTAATTCCCTTGTAAAGGAGCAGAAGGTTGAGTGAGGACAGAGTGCATTTGGTATAGTCAACTGGATCAGAAGTTTTAAAGCCTGTTGAGAGTAGAGGGAGAGGAAGGAAGTGGGGTACTTAACATACAAGAAGTTAAGACTCTTTAAAGCCTAAGCAAGTGTGGATAGGAAGTCACTTACATTAAGCAGATAATCAAATATTTAAGCAAACAAGTAAATATTTTGGATGTAGCAAGGTCCAGTTTTGTCACTGTTGGAAAAAAAAATGATTTCCAGACATAAAAAGGAATGAAGTCTAGATAGTCCCTTGAAGTGTTGAAGTGGAATGATGAGTTGTCCTAGAATTTTATTGCTGTATGATAAATCAACTCAAAACCTACTGTCATGTGTTCTGTGCATCAGGAACCTAGATAAGTGCAGCAGGCACAGGCTATGAATCTGTGTCAGCTGGCTTTGGAGGAGAAACTATAACAGAATGAATAGGGTTCTATAAGGAAATGCTGGAACTCTGAAAGTTTTCAGGGAAGTTGATCTTCTTGCATAACTAGCCTAGGACACCTGTGACTCCTAGTTAGCAAAATGGAAGCTGAATAGTTTGCTTCAATCTGAACCCTACAATCACATACCATCACAATTATAGACTGCATGTGAGTCATCTGAGTGTACTTAGATTCCAGAGAATGGGACTTAGTTTTTTTCTGAGATTTTAATACACCAACAAAAGCAAGCGAGTGAGAGACATATTTTTATTCAATTCAGAGTTCAGGGTTACTCAAAGTTCAGAATTACAGTGCATGGTTGTGGTAGATATAACAAAGGCTAGAAATCGAGGCAACTAGAATCTCACTGAATCTTGAGAAAATCATCAGGACAAGATAATGGCTGCTCTGTTCCTTTTTTTCTTCCTATTCAGTCCAGGGCCCAGCCCATGAAATGCTGCTCACCAGAGTCAGGCTAAGGCTTTCTAACTCAGTTCACTCAATTAAGATCTCACAGGCCTGATCCATGGACTGTCAGGCAATTCTAGATCTTGTCAATTTGACAATTAGGACAAACCATTATCATTCTACTTCTTGTCTACTTGACATCCAAACATGTCTCTTTTGAGCCATAAGTTTTTACTACTGTCTCCAGAGTCTTGTGTTTATCTGATAATGTAAAACTCGGCACAGCTTTAAGAGTCTCCATGGTTATTTATAGTTCCAATATTTTAAAAGTCTAAAAATCTCTGTACTGTGGATTCCTATAAAAGAAAAATTAACAGTTATGTATTTCCCACTTATAATAACACAAAGTAAACATCCTTATTGAATGCAAAGGAGAATACAGGCATGTCAAAGAATGATCAAAAAAAATCAAAATACTATAGGACAAACACCAAATACTGCAGCTTCATACACAGTATCTGAGGCTTGTGAAGAATAATCTGATCTTGAAGGACTCTGGGTAGTCCCATCTATCCTTCTATGCTGCCTACATCACACATAGTGTCTCTTGGGACACCTTCTCTCCACACCAAACTTCTGTTGGCATATGTCCCATGACCATGGAGTCTAATATTTTGGCGTCTCCAATACAACTAAGGCTTCTTCTTCACAGTCTCACACGATGGTCTCTCATATCAGGATCCACCTTATGAAATCATGATGTCCATATATGGGGTTGTTATTTCCACATTCAATTAACTTAATAAAGATAATCTCTCACCAGTTTGCTCAGATGTCTATTACCCAAATGATTCTAGATCTGGTCAACTTGACAACTAACACTAAGTATTATATTGATACAACTATAAAAGTGACCAGAGATGTAGACATTTATAAACAGCTATGGAGAAGTCATAAATTCCTATACATATTATAGCTGGCCATAGTTCAAATATATATGTTTATAAATGTTTGTAAATATTCTTATATATGTACACACACACACACACACACACACACACATACACACACACACACACACACACACACACACACACACACACATATATATATATATATATATATATATATATATATATAGAGAGAGAGAGAGAGAGAGAGAGAGAGAGGGGGAGAGATGCAAATTTAAGTTCATGTTCAAATGACACAGCAATAGGAATGAGCTAATTAAACATACACAGCGTTTTGGAGTATAAATTTCCTTCTCCAACAAAAGAATTCCAAGAGCCTAGGGAGAGACAAAGAGCTCTATGGATGAAGTGTTTGCTATAGAATTCTAATAACTTGCATTCAGATCTCCAGTGCAAAAGGTGGGGGTAGTAGTAGGTACATGTAACCTAATTCTGGGGTAAGGGGAATGAGCAGATTGAGATGTCCTGGTGCCTATCCAATCTAGCCCAACCAGCAGTCAGTAAAAAATCATGTTTCAAGACGTAACATGGCAAGCAGTGGAGCAAGACACCTGATGGCAACCTCTAGCTTCTGTACAGGCATGTTCATGTATGTGCACACATGCACATGAAAGAAAGAAAAAGAAGAATGGAAGGAAAGTAATAATTCTTTGGATAAATGGCTAATTCCAAACTGAAGAATAGAGAAAAACATGACAGGATCACTAAAAATCTTTGTTTAGCACTATTTGGTAAATAAACATTTGAGTAATAATGAAGTATGTGGGAGAGACATGACAGACTGGGCAGTTTGATGCTTATCCTATCAATATATTAATATTAATAGTAACATATACTATGATATCAATTAATAGTAACATATATTAATAGCTAAGTATCAATAGTAACATATACTAGTACATTAAATTAATCATATTTAATTAATTCCATAATGATCTAAACCAATAAGTAAATAGCTCTATCAATAAAGTACATACAAATATAAACAAAGTGGAAGAAGCTTTTGTTTTTCTGTCAGTAAATATAGAGGTAGTGAAATGTACTGAAGTACCAAATCTCAGTCATTACAGCTGTGATCATAAGTGGGTGGTATAGCAGAGGATAGAAGGCTGACAAAAGTAAGAGCCTCTGGTAAACTACTGTACTGCCCAAGGTTTTATTAGTTAGTTATAACAGAAAAACCTAATCATTAGAAATATGGCTAGGTTTCTCAGAAAGACAAGGACTATGTAAGAACTTGTAAATATAACCATGTAATCAGTTCTTGTATCAGGTTCACTTAGAAAAGAAGCATCTTTGAAACTATTTTTCTATCAAGCACATTTGGCCACTGTCTCCTTACAGGGAAGGCAGAGACATACCTTGATTACAGGCACTCCTACGTAAATGTGAAAAGTGCATTGTATTCTTAAAAGATGTCAAAAGGGCTAAAGAGATGACTCATGGGTTAATAGTACTTATTGCTCTTCTGAGAACCCAATTTCTCTTCCCATCACCCATGTTAGGTGACTCACTACAGCCAGTAACTCCTGCTCTATGGGATCTAATGTCTTCTGATCTTCACAGATACACACACAGGACATACATACATACAAAATAAAAATAATTAAAAAATACCATTTTCAAAATGTGAAGAATCTAAATACCAAAAAAAGATTATTTTGAGCTACTGGGGTGGGAAGCAATAAATACACATAAATGATATTCCTTGAGGGCCCATTGAAGGACATCCCGTTAAGACAGTGTAAAAATTACATGGGGCACACAAAGGGATGTTGGTGTGATATAAAGTTGATATCTGTTTTGGAGGCTGATATGGTAGTGATATAAGAGAAGCCCTGTGACTGGAGTAAATCAACACTGAAAGATTATGGAGTCATCAGAGACATTATATCGTGGTTCTTCTCTAATGGCTAAATGAGGGATGGCAGTGATGGGGAGTGGGAAGTGACATGAGGATGAGATGTCAGGGATCCATATGTTCCAGGTAACATCATGAACTAAAGTCCTAAACTCCAATGCTCCAAAGTGTGGCTTTACTTGTAGTTGAAATCTTCTCTGATACTCTTATTACAGTGAAGCTGTTAAGGTCACTCTTGACCTATTATAGCTGCCATTCTCATATGAAGAGAAAATATGGGCATACAAGTAAGGAGGAAGGATGTGAAAGACTGGGAGAGGATATCATTTACTAACCAAGGACACAGGAAAGAAATGGTCCACTCTCAGAGCATGTGGGTCAACTACCCCAACTCATATATTTCTGCCTTAATTAAGGTCTCATTGCTGTGAAGGGAAACCCAGACCAAGGCAACTTTTGGAAAGGGCAGCATTTAATTTTTCTGGCTTACAGGTTCAGAGGTTCAGTCTATTATCAATGCAGGAACATGGCAGTGTCTAGGCAGGCAGAGTACTGAAGGAGCCGAGAGTTCTAAATTGTGTTCAAAAGGATAATAGGAAATAAAATGACTTCTCAGCAGATAGGAGGATCTCAAAGCCAATCCCTACACTTCCTCAAGCAAAGCCAAACCTATACCAAAAAGGTGATACCTCCTAATATTGCTAGTCCCTGAGCTAAGAATATTCAAGCCACCATACCTTCCTTCATCTGGATTCCAAACTCATGTCTATGTTTAAGACACTTTTGAACTGAGAGTATTTGTTTTATAAGTCATCTAGTTACAGGTACTTTGTTACAGCAGGACAAAGAAATAAAGATGTAACAGAAATTGAGGGAAGGATCAGCCAATAACTGGTTTATCCTGAGACCTTTTCTATAAGAGAGAGCCAACCTCTGACATTATTAATTATATTCTCACAAACCTGCAGACAGGATCTAAGCATAAACAGCTTTCTGAGAGACATCCTTCAGCATGTGATAAAGATTCAGAGACCCACAGTCAAACATTAGGCAGAGTTTGAGAAATCTTGTGGAAGAAGGGAACAAAGTATTGAAAGGGCCAGAAGTGAAGGATGACAAAATAAAACTTATAGAATCAACTAACATGGGACCCTAGGGGCTCACAAAGACTGAACCACCAGTCAGAGTGCACACACATCTACGTATATGTAGCAAATGTGTAGCTTGACCTTCATGGTCTTTAGTTCCATAACACCTGGAGGAGGTGATCTGACCCTGTTACCTATCTTTGGAAGCCTTTTCTCTGAGTTTCCTTGTCTAGCCTTATAGGAGAAGATGTGCCCATTCTAATTACATCTTGATATGTCAAGGCAGGTTGATATATATGAGAGGGCTCCCCTTTTTTTGAGGAGAATAAAATGGGGCAGTGGAAGAAGCAATATGGGGTACTAGCAAGAGAGGAGGGAGGGAAATATGTGATCTGGTTGTAAATTAATAATTAATGAAAAAATTAGTATACCAAATGAAGCATTGGGAGAATTCTTTATCAGATGCTTGCAAATTTCCTGTGAACCTTAAAATATCAAGAAATGCAGCACATCTTATAATATGCTATATACCTGAAATTAAACAGAAAATAGATTTTAACTTATTTTGCCAAAGAAATAAGACAAGCAAATGAGGTAATATATACACTAAATAGGAAGACTGAGCCATTCCATAATGAGTTCATATAAATACATATGTATTAAAGCATTATATTTGCACTATGAATAAATATATACTTTTAATTGTCAAAAATCAGAATAAATATAATTATAAACTATAATTTAAATGCAAGGATATGACAATATAGCATCTCCTTTGATCTTTAGTTTTCTTCCCTGATGTAGGTGATATGGGCATTGCTAGTATATTTTACAGTTCAGTAGTTTTTTTCTAAGTAGGCTACTCATGGGTGCCCCTAGATAATAGATAATGGAGAAAAACAGAACATAGAGAGGTGTTCTCTGAGGAAAGAAAGACATTTTCATACATTTTAAAATTCTAAAAGGAAAATCAGTCATAGAAGGGCAATAGAGATAAGTACTATCTCCAAATAATCCAACTTTTATAAAGAAAAGAACTAGAGAAAGAAGAGATGAAGATTAGTAGACACAGGGCATGGGTGAAGAGAGAAAGCAGGAGTCTCATACTTGGATAGTTTTGGTTTTAACTGAAAGCTCATTTGAAGGCCAACAGAAGGGTATATTTGTATCTTTCCTCTGAGGTATATAGATGGGTATTCATCCCTCTGACCTGAAGTTTATCCTTTAGCCATAATGCAACTTTCTACACATTGTTATTTGGGGATATTTTTCTCTTACCTATTAATATGTTGTATCTTCCAGATTCTTCTACATACTGGTAAGAAAACTTGGGTAAGCACAGTTATCTTCCTAAATCCATGTAGTTCTACATACTCAGTAGTTCCATTCCATACTACATAGTCTCAATTTAGAATCCTGAGTATCATTCTAGTGTAAGTTTATAATTACTATGCCCCTAGCCTCCAGTGTATCTGCCTCAGATGTCTCTGAGGCTTGTCTTCTTGAAATTCTCCACATGAACAACCCTCTTTAGAACATAAGTATCACTCTATAGGACCTCCTTTTTTAAAAATTAAAATCCTTGCCATTTTGTCTACTTACAGAAACTTTGTGGTTCTATGAGGTCCCATTTTTTATTTTTGATCTTAGAGCATAAGCCATTGGTATTATCTGCAGGAAAAAATTCCCTGTGCCTATGTGTTCTAAGCTTTTCCCTACATTCTCTTCTATTAGTTTCATGTTTTATGTGGAGGTCTAGGTCATACTACTTTTTCCCTTCTTAACTGCTATGTAGCTCATTAGAAGGTAATGAATTCTAGATTCTCATATTTCTTATGCTTATATAAATTGCAGAAATTGTCATAAACTCTATTTCACAAAACAGATCATTTTCTTTAATTTATGGCTACATTCATATATTATGCTCACTAATTGTTCACTGGGTGGATAAATGGAAACATTTGACAGTCCTCTGCATTTTTCCAATGATCAAAATAGTATAGTAGCACCAAGTTCTAGTGAAACTTGATGGACACCATCGTTCATGTACACACTGGTAAAATATAAAATATCATAGTCATCATGAAAAATAGCTGTGAATTATTCCTCTAGACTAAATATGTGATTACTATATGACTCAGGATGTGTACTTTGAGACAGTTATGTCCAAGTGTAAGGTATTTTCTCATAAAAATATGTCTATGAATGTTCGTTGTTTATATTAGCTGAAATCAAACCAATCTGAATATGCTTTAATGGATATTAAGATAAACAGATGGTGATACATCATGCTGATGGAATATTTCTAAGTAATAATATCAGTAAAGAGTTAATAAAGTGGTTTATAAATTTTCCTTGATCTCTTTGCATTTTTCAAACTGTATATATAGTAACCGTATATGAAATAATCTTAAACAGAGAAAATCTTTATGTATATGGGAATTTTGATACCTTGAGCAGCATGTGTGGATTGTATTTGTTTTAGTTACTAATATTGAGATAAAAAATAATCTTTGAAGAAAAAAAGAATTTACTTTGGCTTGTAGTTCGAGGGTAAATCCTATTATGGCAAATGGATCTAGGTACCAGGAAGTAGAAACCAATACGTGGTTGTATCAATCAATTAGGAAACAAAGAACAATGAATGCCTATATGCAACATACCTCCAGTTTACTTTATATAGTCTAAGATCAACACCCTGGTACAGTTCCTCTCATTTTTGGTAGATATTCCAACTTCAGTTAAGCTAATATAGATAGTCTGACACAGGATTGCTTAGAAGCTAATCTATTAAGGTAATTATCCACATGAGTGCACAGAGGTTGTCTTTTAGATGATACCTGCTTCTGTTGACAATTAAAAACTATCAAAACTCTACTCCTTGTCAATTTAACACCTCCAACTACCACTTTAATAGTGGATTATAAAATCATCCCCTAACTCATAATTTTCTTTGATAATGTAAGGCATATAAACAGTATATTCAAGAACTTTCTTCCTCCTATAATTTCATATTTCAAATGTATCTATATCAATTCTTCTCAATTCTTTCCTCTTTCAAAGATTTATAACTTTGGATATTGTTTTGTGACCTATTTAATTAGCAACATACATTTAGCTGTTGGATTAGGAATATGTCTTGGAGCCTGAAGGGATAACTAATAGGTACATAAAGATAATACTATCCCTTTTCCTGAATCCATCTGTGGGAAGTTGTTTATCAGTGATGGTTCTGACCCCTGAATTTGTCTTCCATCTAGTCTGGCTGTTGACAAACCCATGCTTTGGCAGGCCCAGTGCAATCATCTGTTACTGCTATTTTGTGGTTAAAACGAACCTCTATTGACCAGAGGATGGCATTTCATACATACCTTCCTCTTTTCCAACTCTTCCAACCTTTCCAGACCCTCTTCTTCAGTGTTTCCTGAGTCTTAGAGGGGTCGGTAAAACTGTCTTGGCTGGGGAAAAATATTCAAGCATAACTTATTCTCAGAGCATCTTTGCCTTGCCTTCTTTGCAGCTAACTGATAAAAGCTTCAGGCTTCTCTGATAAGGGCTAAGAAAGTAGAGCATATCAGAATATCTCTGAGAACAGCCATATTCATTTAGAACATGGCTTGACACTATAGCAACTTAGCTAAACAACATAGTTAAGTTTCTCAGAGCTGGCTTTTGAACTACTTTAAGCATGAATTTCCTCCTTCCAGTTACTCCCATTTCCCTGCAAACTTCATATTTCCTATAGCTAACTAAACTTTACTTTGAACATGTTCCAACTTTCATTATCCATCTAACCATCAGGATTAATTCAATATCTTAGATATTACCAATAAACTGACAATAAACATTGATAAGCAAATATCTTAGCAGCATGTAAAATCCTCTGGTTTTGTAAAAAGAGATGGAATATCATGGTCATATAATAGTTCTGTCCCTACCTCCATGAGGATCTCCAAACCAATTTCAGTGGTGGCTGAATCAATTGGCAATTGCAGTGAAAGTGAACAACGTTCATTCTTTCCCACATCTACACCAGCATTTGTGAACATTTGATCTCTTGATCATATCCATTCTGACTGAAATGAGACTGAATCTCACAGTAGTTTTTATTTGTATTCTCTGACAGCTACTAATATTGAACTCATTTTTAAAAAGTATCTATTTTCTTGTTTAAGATTATAATATAATAATAATTACCATTCCTCCATCTAAACTCTCTCATATATTTCTACTTGATATTCTCTGTTTTTTTAAATTAATTGTTGTTACATGTGTGTGTGTGTGCGCGCACTTGCCTTAGTGTGTTGTGTTCCTAAATATAATAATGCAAACATGCTCAGTCTGTACAATAAACACGTTTTAAGTGACTAATTACTCTTTTATATTTCTTCTTTTGAGAATTCTCTTTTCACACTGCATGGGGCTTTGGTTTCCTGGATGCCAAACTTATGAATGTAGTCACAACATCCACCCTTTTGGTCTCATCCTTCTCAGAGTGAGAGGATCTGTTTAGTCCAACTTCAAAAGTTTTTAGTGTTGCCAATACTGCTTAAAAGTCCAAAGTCTAAATCTCATCTGATACACAAGGCTATCTCTGAACTTTCAGTTCCTATAAAGTACTACATGAAACACAGTGTCACAGAGTAAATATTCCTATGCTAAAATGGAGAAATGGGATCCCAAGAAGAAAGAAGGCCAAAATGTGGATGTTTTGGGCTTCCTTAGAAGGGGGAACAAAATACTCATAGAAGGAAAGACAGGAATAAAATGTGCAGCAGAGACTAAAGGAAAGGCTATCCAGAGACTGCTTCACCTGAGGATCCATCCCATATGCAGCCACCAACCCCAGTCACTATTGTTGATGCTGAGAAGTATTTGTTGACAGCTGCCTATTATGAATGTCTCTTGCTCTACCAGAGCCTTACTGATATAGATGAGGATGCTTGCAGCTAACCACTGGACTGAGCACAGGAACTCCAATGGAGGAGTTAGAGAAAGGATTGAAGGAGCTGAAGAGGTTTGCAACCCTATATGAAAAACAACAATATCAACCAACCAGACTGTACAGATCTCCCAGGAACTAAACCACCAACCAGAGAGTACAGATGAAGAGACCCAAGATTCCAGCCACAGATGTATTAGAGGGTGGCATAATCTGGCATCAATAAGAGGAGAAGCCCTTGGTCCTGTGAAGGCTTGTTTCCCAAGTGTAGGGGAATGCCAGGGTCGTGAGGTGGGAGTGTATAGGTGAGAGGAGGAGCATCGTCATAGAAGCAGGAGGAGGGAGGATGGGAGTTGGAGAGGGAGAACAGGAAAAGAAGTTAACATTTGAAGAGCAAATACATAAAATATACAATAAAAAATGCAAAGAAAAGAAAGGTGAGCAACACTTTGATGTTCAGGCTTGGGGTTCTTAGGCAGAGATTTCAAGGAGGAGGAAGAAGGAAGTAATCACAAAAAAGAAGAAACAAAAGGAAGGAAGGAAAGAAGGAAGGAAGGGAGAGAGAGAAAGTGGAGGAGTAGGGACATTCAAGAAAGAGAACTAAATCATGACTGGAATACATCAGGATAAACATCAATCCCTGAACTCTATTCCTGTTTCAGTCACTTTTGCTTTAACCACCCAGGTTTGAAGTGTGCACATAGCTCTAGCCTTCTACACTTGTAATCTAGGCATGTAGCTTTCCTCAGCTGACTTGCATAGCCATGGCCTCTCCAGTACTCTGCCATCTCCAATACAACTTATATGACACTCTGACAGCTTTGCATAATGGTCTTATTGGGTTTTTAAAAGAAACTGTGATGTATTGTTTGACCTTCATGGCTACATATAAATGTACCCAAACATGATGACCATGCTCTGTGCACTTTTCATATCTGTGATATCATTACAATGTGGATAGTTCTACCAAAATATGCTGCCAATTTGAGATGAATGGTTCCCTTGGTCCACAGCTATACCACCATCTGTGTGCTGGACTTGAGGAAAGAAACACCTTTCTAGAGTGCTTTGGGGCATATGGACTTTTCTCTATTGCATTCTCAGTTCAGTTCCTTTTCTCTCAAATAACTCCATTTTCACATGTGGGAGCCTTTGATGGATGGGATTCCCTTTCAGGGAATACACTTTTGTCCCATAACAGAGCAAGATACTACCAAGTACAGTTCCTTTCTTTGTTTGTTTGGTTTTTTTGTTTGTCTGTTTGCACACAGCCAGCTCAGTAGTTCAGCTTCTTCAAGTTATTTTCCTCCTTAATAAACTGTGTGATTGTTAGAAAAGCACATCTTATATAATCTTCCTGCCAATATTTTGCTTTTTTTCCACTCTAGATTGGGCTAAGTGCAGTAAAGTGTAGGCATGCCAGATTCTGAATGTTCTTCTGTCCTGAAAGTTACTTTGCCAAACAAATTAGGACATTACCATTAAGTTCAGCCTAACTGAAGTCCTCAGGATACAGGCAAATGAAAACAGATTCTTTGCTAATATATAATGAATATGCACTAGTTCTGATACTAAAGGCATTCTTGCTCATTTCTGAGACCTTATAAGCCAAGAGCTTCTACCCTGTACCTTTCTCTTAGCATTCCTGACCTCTCAAGAAAACAACCCTGCAAATTCTGGTTCTTGACATGCTGAAATATTTGTAGGCTAGAATACCAAACAATGTAGAATATCACATTCTACCTCAAATGCTTCCAAAGGTGTAAGTGTAACTAGTCAGGTCTATCAGAGCAATGATTGTATGAAAAGTATCAGTTTTATGACTTAGATGCTTTTCCTGTTACTCTGAAATAAAATGTATGATAAAACCAAAGGCTGATTTGATTCATAGTTCAAGGGTATGGTTCATTATGATGAGGTACTCGCATGGTAGGAGCTTGATGGACATAGACTGATTGCATCAACGCTTAGGACATGGGGAACTGTCCTATGCCTGACCAGCTTTCTGCTTTTTGTGTTGTCTTTAAAATAATCCCAGAGAATGATGCTACCCACTTTCATCCTGAGTCTTCCCACCCAACTAGTATAATCTACACACTTCACTACTTATCTCCGGGATGACTTCTGATCTTGTGAAGTTGACCATTCATTTAACTAATACACTAGTCACTTACCTTTTCTGGCTATAATATTATAAGATTCTGACATTGAAGAGAACCAGCTAACAGGTAAGTGCGATTGAAAATATTTAATTTGCACAGTATACTCTGGTTTAATGCTAAAACTATGCAGTATGTATATTTTAGTTTCAAGAGAGCAGTAAACACTAGGTAAATATGAATATAAATAATATATAAATGTGTGCCTTTATATTGTAATTTGTACTATACAATTTTTATTATACTTATGTATAACATACATATAAGAGCATATTACTTTGATTATATAATATATATACATAAGTGTTTATATTACCATATGATTCACATATTTATGTATGTGCAGAACACTAAGATCACTCCTCAGCTTCTAACCTAATGTATACTAATCCTTCAGAAGCATCATACTGACTTTTACACTTATTGCTAATAGAAGTCTATGATATCTAAATCCATAACTTGTTTAGTTATAGCATCCACACTCAGAGACTTTGATTAAGTGGTAGTGAGGATGTCACACAGCGACATGACACGATAACTTCGACCCTATGCCATCATTTAAAAAAAAAAAAAAAAAAAAAAAAAACAGAAACACTAAGGTTCATTATCTCTGTTTATAAAATGATAAT
This sequence comes from Micromys minutus, assembly GCF_963924665.1. NCBI lineage: Eukaryota > Metazoa > Chordata > Mammalia > Rodentia > Muridae > Micromys > Micromys minutus. The sequence goes on along the minus strand of NC_137963.1, from coordinate 14,542,357 downwards.
TTTAAATGGCATTATTTCTCAAGAATATCTTTCACACCTTATTTTTTATTCTTAATATTTTATAATGATATATGATGATCATGTGTACTCCTGTTATATTTTTCCATACTCCTCTCAATCCTTTTGTTCTTTCTATCTCTTACTTGTTCTATTCAACTCCTAACTGAAAATGATGTGATATTTTAGAAGCCTGGAGACATAATGGTCTTGAAACTTGAAAATTAGATTGAGCTTCCAAAGGAAGCTATTGAGTTTTCCTCAAATGTTGGCTTTAATTTCCATTTGGGACCAGTAGAATTGTTTCTGGCCTCTATTATAGAAAGGTCATTACCATTTGAGCTATCCCTGTATAGTTTCTTTAGGTATGTGGTATGCTAAATATCTGTAGATAATAATAAGCCAAGATTCTGAAATATTTGGAACAATATGAACTTGTGTGTATTTAAATTATGGTTTTAGAATTAATCACTACCATTGCATCATTATTATCCTATCCAAAGCCAAGGGGAATTACACTTGCTAAGTTTGAAAACAATAGATTATGTGGTGATTTATGAAAACACTAAAAAAGGCTTCAGAAAAAGAGCAGCTTGTTTATTCTGGTATTTATAACACAACTTATTGTATCTATGTTATGATTTTTGAGAGGACTCCTGAGAAATATTTTATCCCAAAAGTTAGCCAATAGCTGACAGATGTCTTTTCTCAAGAAGGCAACATTTAAACTACTCTGAACATTCCACGGAATCGTTTTGCCTGATTTCTTGAATGGAGTGTTCTGCAACCTCACAATGGGAGTTGTTTGAGATTTTTAAACTAACCACCTCTGATTTGCTTGAGTAACCAAGCTTTCATGCTTCCTGAATACCGCACATGGACTCAACCCTACAGAGGCATTGGGAAACAGTTGCTATGGATGTGAATTGCTCTGTTAGTAATGAATACAGTCTTCTGTAGCATAAACCTTTAAACTTCTTACATTTGTACATCTAAGTTACTTGCAAAAGTAACCTCCTTCAATCATAGAGACAACCAACCAGATTAGAAAACATATGCCAAATGATATTGTAACAAAGAATACTTACCATCTCCAAATCCTAAAGAACTTTTCTTTTTGTTTTATATTTAACAGAAAATTTTATAACAGATATTTTCACACATAGGTAGTCATGTTTTCTTGTTAATTGAGGTTTTTTTTGGTTTTAATCTTTTTTTCAAAGACTTTATTTTACAAAACAAAGATAAATGTACAGATTTTAAATATTTTTTGCTTAAAATTATACATTTTTGTCAGTAATGTTTTTTCAGACATTGAAATAATTTTTACATAAAACCATGTGAATATATTTTTTTCGTCAGAACTTGATTTTTTTCAAGGGCTTGACAGTATGCATTGAAAACCTAGTAGTTACAATAAGCGTAAAGTACATGCAAAATAAACGGAACATGGAAATAGTCAAAGTCTTCTTGTTTTGTAAATATATGTATATAATTTTTTGTTTTCTTTATTTCTTAATGCCACCAGCTGTCTTAGTGACAAGATTAAAAGTAAAATATAAAATATATAAATTGTGGCTTCTAAATGACAATGACATCCCTAATAGGAATCAAGTTGAATGTGAGGCAATGGGAGCAATATTTTTCCAAGTGTTGAAATGAAATAGTAAGCCTGCGGAACCCACGAGATTGTCTTTAAAGGAGACTGGAGGAAAGACACGATTACATCCTTAAAGTCTGACTGGGTTGTGAAATTTCTCATAAGAAATATTCCTAAGGGAATTTATTAGGGGAAACAGGAAAGTGTTTAGGAGCATGGTGGAAAGGATATTTAGACATTCACACATTCGGTTTACCAACTCATTGTGCTTAGCTGCAATTTAAAGCTAAAGATCCTAGGATTTACAATAGAAATGCCACACAGCAGTGTATGCAGTGAGGGCAGTGAGGAGGAAAAATATTTAACAGCCAGCTTTGTTGTTTACCCTGGAAATTAAAATTCTATGAACTTTGTTAATTTGATAATTGTCTGTGTCAATTCAATATAACCACTAAAATACTGGAAAGATGAGATTTAATGAGAGAACATATGTTCAAAGCCCAAAAAAAGCAAAGAAAACCCACTGGAAACAGACGATTTCCAAGACAGCACAAGCTTGCTTAAAACAAAGGGATGTCTAGGGAGAGAAATCTACCCCCAATAATGAGTGGAAAAAAAAACCAACTATTTTACATTAAAAACATTCTGGACAATGGACCATCTAAGCTCTCTTTGCCAAGAACTGTCCTCAAGATTATTCTAAACTGTATATCTCACCATTTCAAGTTAGGCAGTTGGATCTGCCTCTATCAGTTTCCAAGGACAGACCTCTTCTGAATAGATCTGAGTTTGAATTTGTGGTCCCAAGCAATGAAGTGGATGATGTAAAGACTACAATTTTTTAAATTTAGTTTCTGTGTGAGGATACTGAGTCCTTTGGCAGTTCTGTGTGTCAGTATACAATTCTTGGCTTAGATGACAGTTTCTGGGGAAGTTTGATATGAAAAGGAGATTGTACATTCATTTTTACAAAAATACTGTTCCTACTAATAAAATGTTTCTGGACATAGATCTTGACATAGTCTTTAGTTAATGTCTGTGATTCCATTGCTTAGAGAGGCACCCATTTGACCTTTCCTGGTAACATTATTATCTATAACCATTAGTCATCAGCTATGAATGCAATTACGCACTGTAATACTTACAGTTCCTTCTCTTCCTGCGGCTATACATCCTCACGATGATATACCGAATTGCCACTCTTTATTGTGTTTGTCACTAATTTATATTTATGACCATTCCTGATTACATCATTCATCTCTGCATTAGATTCCTTACCTTGCCTTTGATGGCTGCCTCCCAATTTGATTTTCTGATTAATGTATTTGTTCTTTCACTCAATGTGTGGATGCTACCTACACTGATGGGAGAAGAAAATAATCTCCAGGAAGTAGAGGGAAACAGGGATCTGGGACGGAGAAAGGAGGGGTACAAAGAGGAGGGCAGTTCAAATATGGGAGGAAAGGAGGGGGGAAAGAGAGTGTCAGAACTTTGAACTTAGGTGTGTAGTAGTAGGGGAGGGGGATCTGGGGGTAGCCACTAGAAAATCCCAGAGGCCAAGTACCCAAGAGATTTCTAGGGCCCAACAAGGAGGAAGTTAGCTGAAACACCCAATAAAGGAGGGGTAGGACCTGTGGAGATACTCAGTGGATAGGCACAGCTCCCAGTTGGGGGATGGGGCCACCCACCCACCTCAAAAATATTAATCTATAATTCCTCTGGTCAAAAGGAAATGCAGGGCTAAATAGTAGAGCAGAGACTGAAGGAAATGTCATCCAGAGACTGCCCCACCTAGGGATTTATCCCATCTGCAGACACAGAACCCAGACACTATTGCTGATGCCAAGAAGTACTTACTGACAGGAGCCAGGTATAGCTGTCCCCCAAGAGGCTCTGCCAGAGCCTAAACAATACAGATGAGGATGTACACAGCAAAACATCAGACTAAGTGTAAGGACCTCAATGGAGAAGTTGAGGCAAGGACTGTAGGAGCCGAAGGGGTCTGCAATCCCATAGGAAGCACAATATCAACCAACCATACCCTCCAAAGCTCCCAGGGACTAAACCACCAATGAAAGAGTACACAAGGTGGGTAGACCCATGGTTCCACCTGGATATGTAGCAGAGGATTGCCTTGTCTGGCATCACTGGGAAAGGCTCCTTGGTCAGGTGGAGGCTGGATGACCCAGAGTAGAAGGATGCCAGGACACTGAGGCAGAAGTGGGTGGATGGGTAGGGGAGCACCTTCATAGAAGTAGGGGGAGGAGGAGGGGGGTGGGCTTGTGGATGGAAAACTGGAAAGGGGTACAACATTTGAAATATAAATAAATAAAATAACCAACAAAAAATGAAAAATAAAATAAAACATGCCTCCAAACCCACAGTAGTATAATGGCAGTTTTTTCTGGTTTTGAGGTTTAGTAAGAGATAGTCTGGGAAGTCATGAAAAATGCTCAGAGATCAGGTATTTTTTTTTTCTCTATGCCACATCTGTATTTGAAAGTGCACAGCAAAGTATACCTTTAAATGAAACTCAGACCACTATTTCATGTATAAAGATAACATTGTCAGAAGTTTCCAGTGTCAGGCCTTGATGTGCTTGAAGAAAATATTAGGTTAGAGCAACATCTTCCTGAAGACTTTGGCTTACTTTGTTAATTAATGTTGATTGACAACTTGACAGCATATTGAATCACTCATAAGGGAAGCCTCTGACATGCTTATAAAAGAATATGTAGGGGAAAGTATTCTCTGGAAATTTGTGTAAGGGATTTTCTTGTTTCCCATGGAAAAGCCCCCCAAATTGGTCATCCATGTGATCAGCCCTGAAATTATATATGTAATAGTATCTTACATGATCTGAGTATGTTTTATTGATATGTTTACTAATATATATATTTATATATATATAATGATACACACTAATGCACAATATATGATATATAATTATGTAATATGCTACATATTATATGACATTAATATATTTTATATATGTTTACATATAATATGAATATATCTTGACAATAGAAGAACAAATATTCATGAAATATAATTCACCAAAGTGAAGACACCCAACCTGATTTTAAGATAGACCTGGAGAAAACTTTCTTTGCTTTTCTTTGCATCTGCAGCTGAGTTCATCTACTGCATTGCTGAGTTCATCTATGCTTTGCTGAGTTCATCTACTGCATTGCTGAGTTCATCTATGCATTGCTGAGTTCATCTACTGCATTGGAAAGTTCACCTACTGCTTTGCTGAGTTCATCTATGCATTGCTGAGTTCATCTACTGCATTGCTGAGTTAATTTACTGCTTTGCTGAGTTCATCTATGCATTGCTGAGTTCATCTACTGCATTGGAAAGTTCACCTACTGCTTTGCTGAGTTCATCTATGCATTGCTGAGTTCATCTACTGCATTGCTGAGTTAATTTACTGCTTTGCTGAGTTCATCTATGCATTGCTGAGTTCATCTATGCATTGCTGAATTCATCTGACCTGTGCCTTGGTTTAAACTTAAAGTTTATATTTTCAAGTATGAAAATTGTTCCTACCAGACATTTGGCCATTCTTAGTAAGGTTTAACTCTAAGAATCCAGTTCTATGACAGTGGCAAATTATATGGCAATTTTTATCAATGTGTCTGAGTCTCTGACATGTTGTTTGGCATAATGAATATTTGCTAACAGAAATAAATATGGCATATGTTTTCACTGATTCTGCAAAACCATCTTAAGGGAGGGAGATACTAAATGAATTTTGCCTTTGAGTGGTAGAGCTGATGTAGAACACTCAGCAAAAATGTGATATTTCAACTGTGGTCAAAGCATGCAAACACATGCACATACACATAATTACACATTCATGTGTGTGTGTGTGTGTGTGTGTGTGTGTGTGTTTGTGTATTTTGTCTGTGTGTGTATGTGTGTACTTGTATGTTTCACAATCAAGGAAAGCACTTTGGCTGCTATAGCCTTGCATAACCTGATTATCTGAAACCTGACTAAGGGCAGTAAGGGAATGTAAACAAGAGACACAAGTTCACAGGAAAGCATGGACTGAGTGTTCTGAGCACTCTGAAGGAAAAACAGAAGATAAATCTCTTTATTATATGCATCTGAGTAGGGACACAGTATTGTCTGCAGCCTAATGAAAGACAGGCTTAACTAACTGTTGTTTGAACATTATGTATGGGTGTGGAGTCTTCCGGTTGTAAATTTTGGAGGCAGGGAAACTATACTGATAATTTTCTGTATGTACTGTTAACAAATACTTGAACCCAAGGAAGGTAAAAGTTTTTCATGCCAATGGGCCTCATATGAGGGATGCTTTGCACTCCTGTGGAGCTGAGGTGTTGGTAATTAATACTGAGAAGGTTTTACCTTTTAATCTAACTGTTGCTAACAATCTTACACACTTCTGAGAACAATATGGGGCAAATGTGATTCACTTCCACAAGCACCCTTGATACAGGAATATTTCTTATGTATTGGTTGGAGATACAAGATTTCTTATTACCAAAGTAGTAAATTCATATGTGAGGGACATAATACAAGTGTATGTAATTCAGAAAACACATTGCGTTGCTTGCTGAGGAATATTAGCATAAGATAGGAATGCTTGAGCCACATTTTATCTAAAAGCCACATCTAATCACAATTATATTTTCTGTATTTTTCTTTTCTTCGTGTTAATTCACGTGTTCTCTCATGTATATGTCTCACATGATTTTAATGTACATCTCATTTCCTTCATTTCATTCCTGGTCCCCTGGTTTTGACCCCACTTTCTTGTTAACTTTTATACAACTCTAAGGTCTTTATCACCACCTACTTCTTTCCACCAGCATGGTCCACTTATCCCTTGGGACCAGGGTTTCTGTGGTGTGAGTGTAGTTTGAATATGTCTGTCCATCGCTTATGTGTTGAAAACTAATCTCTACGTTAAAGTTACTAAAAGGGTAAAAACATGATTCTACTCCATGATGTTTAAGAGTGGGAATTTGTGAGATGTTTAGATTGGAGAATAACATTAAGGCAGACCCGCATCATTGAGTATAGGTGTCTTGGGAGGGAGAGTAAAGGACATAGCTACAGAAATGCTCTCCGTGTGTTTGTTATGAGCCAATCTATGGTGCATCGGAACTCTGCCTGAAAAATGCCATTTCATAGAGTCCATACTGTGCTTCAAATCTGTGAGACAAAATAAAACTCTCTTCTTTATAAAGTTATTATGCCTCAAGTATTTCATTATAATAACAAATAGGGGAGTAATGCGGTGAATCATTTAAGTGGGCTTATTCATTGTGTAATATTTTCTGATTGCTTAAAAACAATCAATATTGAGTGCTACCTCTGTAATAAACCCCACAACATGAGGCCATCTCAGGTGACACCTCTAATGCTCCTCTATTTCATTAATAAATATTCAGTAAGCATTTTGAAGCTCTTAAAGTGAATCTCTATCTTACAATCTATTATAAGAAATGATCATTTCCCCCGTGGATTGTTGCACATTGCACAAGCAGTAGAGTATTTACATATTTGTAATTTATTGCTATAAAATAGTTGTTTGCCCTGGTTTACATACAACTAAGTTTACATGATGCAGTTCAGTGCGTGTTTGCAACTTGGAATTGATTTAAAGCCTCCCCTTTATTTGGAGAATGTGTTGGTGGTAACATCTGTGCATTTTTGATTCTGTCCACCAACTCCACCTAGGTCTAAAACAAATTATTTTATTTCAAATGTTTTATTGTCAATAAATCTGTGCTTAAATGTAGATCTCTGCTTTTTAAATCTTTAAATGCCTAAATAAATGTACAAAAAAAATTTAAAGAAATGAATGTAAATTTAGAAAAGGTTCATGTTCAACTATGATATAAAAAACATGTTCTGTTACTTTGGAACCTGCTTAGAGTTTTGACTTCTTGAAACGGTACAGATATGTCTTTGCTCACTATTACTCATCTATTAGGAGTTCACTGTTATAAATGTGGAATGCAGAGGTTTAACATTAATAAACTGTAAGCAATATATTGAGTGATACCCAGGGAGGAATTGACTTACAGTGCTTCCAACTGGGCTATAAAAAAAATGTGGTTTGTTTGGATGATTACTGGGGTTAGTCCTAGAATAGCCAAGAATTCAAATGTCTTTTCTGTACTCCACATTTTCTAGTGGAGTCTACTGGGAGCTATTTGGTTCTATACCAGGTGATGCTAACAGACTGTTTTCAAAAACTCTTTCAATTTACTTAGGAATTTTCTCTGTAGATGAGATAGATATGAAAAGGTATAACCACAAAAATATATAAACAAACATGAAATTAATTGAGACTGTAAATATTTAGTTCTTAACTAAGAATCTATAACTTGTTATCTCACGTAGTTTATAGGTAAAATACTATAAAACCACAGAGATGAATTAATTTTCAAGAAATACTAAGAGCAAACTCAACAAGAGATACAGAACTTAAATTCAGTAAAGTTTCAGTAGCATTTGATCTCCTTTTTAGTAGTCCCTGTTTCTAGTCCATTCTCAATTCCCAGTGTTCGCCTAGTCTGAGAAATGTGTAGAAAACAGTCTCACATCTGTGTGACTGGGAAACAATATTAATGACTATCTGTAAAGAAAAAAATTTTGACTTGTAACTCATAGTCAGGACATTAGTCAGGCAGTTGACTGGAATGCCCTCACCCTTGCAGCTTCTGAAAGGATCAGGCCATTGTAGAATTTTAGCAGCAGTCACCTTACGTACCAATGTATGCTATATGTACCTAGAACTTGTGAATAAGGATTTTGACAGAAGGCCTAGTACAAAATCTATTTTAAAATCAATTATAAATATGGTTTTGTCTATCATTCAGATCTTTAAAAACCTTGTATTTTATGTGAATATATTCACTACAAGATGAGTGGTTTTCTGCTAGGATCTACCACTTATATGGGTTGTAAAAATAATTATCTAAATTCCATCTACAAATGCTGCATTCATTGGGGGTATTAAATAACACATTCTTAGAAACTCTCTATAAGTAGCTATGCTCAGAGATACTACTGTAAATAATCTCTGGATCATTTTACATACCTCTCTTCAAAATTGACGTGAATGATACTCGTCGTCAAGAAACTTTAGGATGTGTTGTGCCACGTTGCACAGGCTGTTTTGCCTGCTCAGGATATGTTCTGATACAGAGTCATATAGCACTGAATTTACAAGAAGTATGAATGGTGGTGCAAGGAACATCAAGAAAGAGAAAGAATGGAGAAGTTAATATGTAATCCTGAGGAAGATTGCAGCAGTTCTCTATTTTTAATCAAACTAAAGGTGCAAAGAATGGTGCTAGCATTCTGTGGTATTCTTAAAGGCTGTGTATTAGCTGACTGAATCCTATATACTAAAGAGTTACTAAAGACTAAAGCCTGATGTTACGCTGTGATAGTTATGTGCTAATTGTCACCTCAACTTCATCTACAACCACCAGCTAAGTGGATCTTTGAGCATTATTTGGAAGGTTATCTTGATGACATTAACTTAAAATAGGAAGACTTGCCTATTGTGGGTGGTACCATTCCCTGGGCAGATGATGTTGTACTGTATAAATTAGAGAAAGGTGGTGAGTTGAGGCTTAAGAGTCCAATTGATATCCGGAATGTTAGCCAATAGAAATTAATAAAATGTTGTAATTATTATCTTTCAAAATCCAAATGAACTGTTTCATATAGCAAGTCTAACTTCTTACAAAAAAAAAAAAATAGAGAGTAAACCAAGCTTGAGGTCCAAATGGGGATTAAGTGTCTTATGGTCAAGAGGAAGGCAGATAACTAGTTATAACTGTAGTTTCTCATAGTTTCTCTCCCAGGAGCAAACCCCACCTTTGTTTCTTTTGGGAATGACTCATTCTGTGGTCTAGGCTGGGAGACTGGACTGGCCTTAACTGTGATCCTCATAGCTCCACCCCAAAGTTCTAGGATTGTTGGGAACAGAGGGCTGTAAGATCCAGCTTATGTTTAGACAACATGACACTAATATAGATATCATGATGAATCAACTGCAACAGAGCTGACACTGAACATCTGGAGGGCTATGAATCAGTGCAAAATGGCTAACATCTGATGTCCAAGAAACCCCCAAAAGTAAATAGCAATGCAATCAGTCGTGTAACTATTTGTGGAAGAGTGCCACTTCTACGTGAGCTGTTTAGATACAGCTCTGAAACCAAGGGCCAGAACCTGCTCATGTGTCTGTCTGTAAACCTGTGTGGCTATGTTCACTTGTGCGTGATGATGCCTGTGTCTAGGTGCCTGCCAGTGTCCCTCTGACTTAGCAGCTTCAACCCAAAGTGAATAAAGTGTCAGTTTATAAGTCCTTGAATTCTTTTCAGTTGTCTACCCTCACATGAATCTCACTATTTCCTAGCATCTGAACACAGAAAGGCATGGTCAGCTTGACTAAATTTTACTGTTAATGGAATGATACAATTGGAGGACTTAAGATATACATAGGTATTAGAGAAGTTGCTTAGCATGCACTATGATTGCATTCAATTTCCAGTAACACAGAAAGACAGACAGACTGGGTGACTCAAAGGAAGGAGCAATGGAAGAAGGGGTTCAGAAAGAGAAAGAGATGATGAGAGAGGAAATAAACATACAGTAAGATAGAGTATATAGGGCAATGAGAGAGAGAAACGATGAGAGAGAAGTACATTTTAACACAAAAGGGTTGTGGTTGGTTCAGTCTTCAGGGGTGAAATAAAGTGAAACTAGGTATTTTCTGGACACCGTGACATTCCGAAATCTGATGACTGGATGTTTGCTTTCACATTGTCTCCATTTCTCCCTGCCACTCCAACATGAATAATTGTCAGAGTTTCACCAGGTTGAAGTATATTCTAGGGAAATTGAATCTGCAGTTTTGCAGAATTTCACAATGCCTTGTGCAGTTCTATGTCAAATTGTTTGTTTAAATCTAGTTTATTCTACATTCTTGTCCCTGGATGTCCTATCAGCTGAAATATTTATACCATTGCCCCTTAGAAGCTATATGTTTCCGTCATTCTTTAAAAAAATGTGCTGACCTACTGTCTATATATGTATTTTATATATATATATATATATATATATATATATATATATATATGAGTAAATTTTTATTGTTTTAATTATTTGAGTGCATGTGGAAGGAAATTCACTTTTCTTTTATTCTCTTCTTGACTATTTCCTGCTTTATTTTCATTGACCTTCTTGACCAACAAAACTCTCATACTGACCACTAACATTTTGGAGAACATTTGAAGATGTATTACCCTGGTATTGTGCAGCATTTTGGAAGGCTTATAAGGATCACATGCATCAATAAACACAATTTGTTATACCATGCAAAAAAAAAATCTTACTGGACACTAGAACCCTGAAAATAAAGCCTAATTATATATGTTATTTCTATGACTCAAATCTTATTTCTGAGTTCTTGCCTAAACATATGTAAATTTTTTATTGCACATGGCATTCTTTTCCCAGTCTGTTCCTTCTTTGAGCCCATTTTTTTTTTTATTTCACACAATTGCTAAATATCCACTGTGTTGTCAAGAAATAAGCAATGCAGGGGCGACTCTTACGTCAGAAAGAAGGAAAATTTAGCAGGCCATGATACATTCTTTCAGGAAATTATGAATGGAAAAATTCATTATGAATGAATTATGAATGGTCTGGCAGAGAAAAAAAGGATATTCAAATCGAGTAAGGCAGTAAGATGTTACAGATTTACATTATTAGCTTAGTAGATAACATGTTAAACTAGGGAGACATTCATTTTGGAAATTAACCTTGTTTTCACATTACTGTGCCCAAACATGCTAGCATTTTCGATCAGCTCTAATTTTTCCTTACTCTTCATTATTAGTCAGGATTTGCTCCTAAGAGTTGAAAGAAATAGTCCATATAAATTGCTTACACACCAACCTAACACTTGCTAATATCATAACACACACTACTGCTCTTCACTAGCTTTGTTAGTTTTATGATTACCATCCTAATAAATATTGTATATATTTATCTCATCTCCTTCAGTCAGTATATATGGGTCAGGATATATGGAGACTTTTCTAAAATCCAAGTCCAATCCTTACTCCTCTTCTTGATATCCCATCCTATCCTTCATTTTCCACTACCACTTGGTTTCTACAGTTGGAACTTCACCATATATGAAAACCAGGATCTTGGTAAACTATAATCTAAAGAAGAATGTCCATTCTGGTATTCATTGCACTCCACAAAAAAAAAAAAAAAAAAAAAAAAAAAAGATTTTCTTATAAAGTGTTGACTTGGAAATACATTTTAGTCTGTTCTACACTTGTGACCAAAGTAAGTAAAGTATAGAATAAAAACAAAAAATGATAACATACATTACTCAGGTATATGACTGAAGTTACTTTAGTTTCTGTGATGTGTAGTTTTAATTTGTCAGCTTGACATGACATAGATCACCTGGGAAGAGTTTCTGAAGGAAGCATATACTACATTGAATTAGTCTATGGATATGTCTGAGGAGAAATGTTTCAGATAAGTGAATAGATATGAAAACATCTTGCCTAGTGTGGGTGGCACCGTTCCCCAAGCAGAGTGGGGAAATTGAGCTGAACACAAATCAGCAAGCTGGTATTTTTGTGAGTTTCCATGCGTTCATTCCTTCTGTTATTGACTGTGAATGTGATGTTATTGTTTGAAGCTTCTCCCCTGACTTTTCCCACAACTGACTGCAACCTAGATATATAAACTCAAATAAACCCCTTTCTCCTATAAGTCACTTCCTATCAGAGTTTTTTTTTTTTTGTTTGTTTTTTTATCACAGCAAGAGAAATGAAATAAAGACTGTTAATATTTGTCTATTTCCCCAAATTTCTATTTTCAAAATGTAATATCTAAGTCAATGTTCACCTGTTCTAGTAGGCATTTTCCCTAATACACTCCCCCATTTTCTTTCAAATATACCTATTTCAATAAGCCTTTTTCTCTAATACAGAATTTATATAGTCCGTTCATACCACATATTACAATTTGTTTCTATTTAAAATAATAACGATGTCATGAAACTTTTGATGGCAAAGAGTCATAACAAGCTTAAACCAGTTTAACAACCTCAGTGCTGACTTAAGCTTTAGGCACCTATTGATAAATATCAAACCTGTTTTTTGGGGGGAGTTGTTTGTTTGTTTGCTTTTGTTTATCTTTTGGTTTGCTTCCAAATTTAATTTGTGTTCTCTTATTTCCCCACATGAGTGGGGAAGTGGTTTATAAAGTCACAGAATACCTGTCATCATGCTATATAATAGCATGTACAGATTGTATATAATGATGTACGGAGGCACAATCAGATCGGATTGCTTGTATACCTTGCTGGTTATATTGTTCTCCTATCACAGCTTACATAACAACTCTTGCATACTTACTGGGTCTACATAGAAATTAGGAATGAATTATCTAACACTGGAGTTTAAAACCTGCATCTAAGATAACCCATAGAAAAATGAGGCATTCTTTAATGTGACAGTTTGGGAGGGATTGCAAGCATGACTTAAAGGATTTCTAGCCAAAGACACGAGTCATTATTAAGCGGGGCAGTGAATGTTGGTGAGGCAGATGACAACATCCTTCACTCTGAGGATGTCATCCAAGGGCTGTCACTTTGAGGATGTCTTCCAAGACTGGTCACAAATCTAGCTCCAGCCTGAAATTCAAATTTTCCATCATTGCTTTCTTGCTCTTGTCAGACTGAGTTAGCTGCTCAAATTTTCCATTTCAGTGATTTTGCTCCAAACTAACTCTGTTGTTGTTGTTGTTGTTGTTGCTTTGGAACACCAGGTTTCTGCTTTTGGTGTCCTAGTCTAAATCTTAATATTCTCAGAGTTAAAAAAACACATCCAGTCACCAAGACTACAATATTATCCTCTTGTTGAGAAGACGCTTGCAAATCAGTGAAGTTCAATCACTTGAACAAGATTTATATTTTGGATCTCTCTTTCAGTAGTGAATCTGTCTATCTGTCTATCTATCTATCTATCTATCTATCTATCTATCTATCTATCTATCTACCTACTACCTACCTATCCATCTATCCATCCACACACATAAACACACACACACATACACACACATACACACACACATCTATCTATCATCTATCTATCTATCTCTCTATCTATCTATCTATCTATCTATCTATCTACCTACCTACTACCTACCTATCCATCTATCCATCCATATACATAAACACACACACACACATCTATCTATCATCTATCTATCTATCTCTCTATCTATCTATCTATCTATCTATCTATCTATCTATCTACCTACCTATCCATCTATCCATCCACATACATAAACACACACACATACACACACATACACACACACACATCTATCTATCTTCTATCTATCTATCTATCTATCTATCTATCTATCTATCTATTCTCTATCTATCTACCCTCTATATATCTATCATCTACCTATTATCTGTCTTTCTGACTTTCTATCTAGTATCTATCATCTAGTTCTATCTCTATCTCTCTGCTTCCCTCTCCTTCCTCTTTTTCCTTTCAGCAACATTCAATAAACTTCCACTGATTCTCTTTAGGTTAATAATGTTGTCCCATTTTTAAATACCAAAGACATTTCTGACATAATTTTTTTTGGCTGAAACTTGGGCAAATTTGTGTGGATACTTATGTTATTAGTGAATTATTCATAGAAGAGGCCAATAATTTGGAAATTATTACAAAAATACATCAAAATGAATGCAGGAAGTCTAGAAAGTTCAATATTCATTATAACTGTGCCATTAATGATTACATATTTTTGTCATCTGTAAGAAAGTCTTGTTGTGGTGTTGAGGTAAGAGAAGGAGGTTGGAAAAGAGAACACTTTTTTGGAGGCAGTGGGAGAGGAATGGGATTGGCAAAAAGTGAATAACACCTGAAATGTAAATAGAGAGAATATCTAATTTTTTAAAAAAGAAGAAAAATCTTGTTGTATAATCCCATTTACATTTATCATGAAGTTATATGTAAATAAAAATATTTATGTTCTTATTTACATATATTATAATCAGACAGATGAATCACATGCCTTTTTTTTTTCAAATTTTGTGATATCTGCAGCTAATTTCCTTGACACCTGAACAGTAAATGTGTGTATGTCTTCATTTCTTTGAATTAAATTTTAGAGGAGCAATGTAAACAGTGCGTGCACACTGATGCTTGCACAAGTTGCCCTGGTGTACCTTTGAGACATACTTTCTAGTGTGTTTTCCTGGATCCAACATCATCCTCTTCAGTTAACACTCTATACATGTATACAGGTAGTTTTGGAAATCCCATTACATAAATACCATCATTCACATAGGCCAAGACATTATCAGTATCAATACCAAGATACTCATTAAGTAGCGTGTAATCAAGACCCAAGATTAATCTCTTGGAAATGGTTCTTTGCAAGAAGTATGACCTTTTCAAAATTATGATAGACCAGTGAAGACTAGAAAGTTTCTCATCTTGGATAATTATGGGATTGAAGACATTGTAAATCATGGGCTCCTTGACAAGTTCCTGAGGTTGCTACTCTTCTTTAGGCACATTGTCTGGAATATTCTATTTTCTGGACAAAATAATGTACCAAATAGGCATCACTGAAATGAAAGCACATTACATCATAACATTGCTAATCACTTATGCTCATTTTGGAAGCTTCCATAATTTTTATCTGTTTTGAAATTTTGTATTCTAATTCCTTTTTAGAATAAATATGCATGTAAATAAATGATTTCATGAAGGCATTGAAAAATCAAATTGGTGCATGGGATATCAATTACAAGTGTGGAACAAGGAATGGTAAGTACAATTATTTTTATATTGACTTCAAATATTAATGAATGATGAATATCTTTAATCAAGCTTTTAATTATATAAAAATTCATATGGCTTTAAGTACTTTTCCTTTTGTGGAAAACACTACTTTTGTGCAGCTTGAAGGTTACCAGTGATTATACAAAGACAGTAATGAATAAAATGGGACTTAGAGAGCTGGAATGATGGCTTGGTGGTTAAGAGCACTAGCTGCTCTTCCAGAGGACACAGGTCAATCTCCAGCACCCACATGTTGGCTGCCAGTTGTCTGTAACTCCAGTTCCAGAGTTCTTTGTCATTATCATCTGGCCTCCAGAGACACTGCATGCATGAGGTGCTCAGGCATATATGAGGCAAAACATCTACACACACACACACACACACACACACACACACACACACACACACACATTCTAGGTTTAGGCTATAAGCTCTTGAATGGAAATGCGTCTCTGTTACATAGATATTTATTTGATAAATGCTAAGGAAATGATGTAAAAAATAGTACTTGGCCTATGCTGCTGTAATAATTATTGTATGAATCAGTCGATCCTCCAATTAGGAATGATGGGAAGCAGGTCAGTTGAATAGTTTCTGTCTCAACCCGTATGATAATTACTAATTACAAATGAAACAGTTGCTATGACCTACAAAAATATGACAGATACTACCATAACCAAGTAATGAGTGAGCCAAGGGACACCTAGAAGCTACCAAATATATGTGTAATTGGAGTACCCAAAGGAGAGCGAAGGTTGGAGGGACCACAAAATAAAGTATATGAAGAAATGATGACATAATTATCCATATTTTATAGAAATCATATGCCAGATTTCCAAGAAACATCATTCATTCCCAACACAGGAAACATGTAACATTAAAGCCACAAGATAAAGCATAATCAGATCTGTTAAACTAGTCTTAAAGTATTAGGATTAACTAAGACAGAACAGACGCTGCATTCAAAATCAGCAAAGAGGGTATTGTGAGAAGCCAGCAGGATAAACAGTGCTAGGAGAACAATAAGATTCAACATTGACAGAGTACAGAGGGAAAAGAAGCAGCAAAAACCACAATTGGGCCAATCTGGAATTGTGTAACCTAGAAGCACATACAATCATTATTTTTAAAATGAAGAGTTCATTTCATAAAATAACCTTCTCCATTTCCCAGCTTTAGAAGGAAGGTCAAGAAAACAAGATGGTGAGAGAAGTCAGTGTAGAATAATAGTGAACACAGATTTTTAACATATGCAGAGGACGCTTATTAATTTTGGTAATACAGAGTGTTAGAGTGTAGATTTTTTTAAAAACTTGATTTATACATCCTATATAACTACAATCAAACCCCACCAAAGATTTCTGCAAAAATTACTATGATGTTTCTGAAATTCTTCTGAAATGCATAGCGTCTCCAGAAGTCAAAATACATTTTCAAAATAGAATGGTAGCTAACTAACATCAAGGAAAATTTGATATTAGAATTTATTTTAAAAGTTGACATCTTTGAAGATATGGATTTCACGATGCTAGTGCTCTTGATACTTTCAGAGTTCTCTTCTTTTTTAGCTCATGTGACCCAGGGACATGAGAACATCTGTTTCTCTTCAGAAGCATCTGCAGAAGCAGATGACTGTTACAAAGTTACTGTCTGTGTTCCAAACACATACAACCTTCTTCTAGAACTGCTTGTCCTTAAAACTTGATTGACTTGGTTTATTTTTTTTTTAATTGTTCAGAGGAATACTAACAAACTTTATAGGAGTCTTCAAAAGAAATATATAGAGATAAGGAGATAAAAACTTAGATAGCTAGATGGAAAAGTAGATAGATGATGGATAGGTATACAGACTGACTGAGACAGATATATATAAACAGACAAATAAAGCATAATCTATGGATGATAGCCATAGTAAATGATAGTGGTGGCAATTTTATACATTTATAGAGACTATGTAGACCTTCTTGCATAGAATCTAAAAGACTGATTTGGAAAAAAAAAAATGTAGTTATTCAGATCTGAATAAGGATTCAGGTAACCCAGTTCTACAGTTCCTAGGATCTGTCAATACTGCTTGTGAACTTCAAATTTGCATATTAGTTCAAAATCTCCTAAGTTGTTCCCAAGAAGTCGTGCAAAAAGTGAGTTCTTCTGGCCTTTAAATCATGCCACAGTCATAAGAGCCGTGTCTTCTTTCCCTTTCAAACCGTTTTCCTTTTTCAATGATCAATATTCAAGATTCCCCTTGCTTCTTCTGCATGTTAGCATAATTCTAATTTATCTCAGCAGTCAAAACATACAAATTTAAAAATAATCTTGCTATAAACAAAGCTAATTTATTTCAGTTCCCACAAAGAATTCTGAAACACTGCTGTAGTTTGTAACCCAATGTCACACGCATAAATTCCTGTAACCATCTCCCAAAAAAGGGGGATAGAATAAAAATAAATAAATGTGAATATTTTCTTTTATTGTGATCTCTCCAGGTTTCGGATGTAACTGTATGGTTCCTGCCAATTTCAGAAAGCTATAATAAGAATGAAAGTAGACCAAAGCTAAAATAATAAATGAGTGGATCGTCTTCTCTTGGATGAAAAACTAAATAATATTGAACATGCCTTTGGAAAATGCAGTGCTGAGCTTGAATGTGAACTGTATGCTTCCTAACTGAAAAAAAATTGCTAATTCTTTACCATTTTCTTAGCCTCTATCCTTATTTCTGTAAAGGAAAGATCACTACAGTAATGCCACAGGGTTGACATGAGGGGACAATGACATATTAGTATCAAGCTCCCCATTTACGGCAGGACACCTGGTTGTGTTTCAGTCAGAAAAGTTCTCTCTCCATCAAGTGGAACGAGGGACTGAGAAGCTGCTGGCCATCAGATGCAAAGGAGAAGGCTGTCAGCAAGAGAACATAACAATTTATAAATTTCTTATTTCACAACAAGCCCTGGGACATTCATCGTCCATGGAAATACGTGAGTGCCGAGACTGGGGCTGGTTTCCAGCCAGAGTCTAACACAAATGCACCTGAATGACTAACGTGTGCTGCGTGACTCACCCGTCCCTGACTGCAATCAGGGCCCATCTGCTGAGCAGAGCCACACAACCCAGGGAGGGCTAGGAAGGATTGCAGACCTCTTAGGAAGATCAAGTTCTGCTTATTCTTAAACTTTGTTAGGGGAAAGGCTTATAACCATTATTTATCAGGCTTCAGGAGAGGCCAGCGAGTTTGTTTTTTTGTGTTTTTTCTAGATGTAGTTTTATGTTTTCCTGAGTCTGTTTCCATTTTAGCAGAAAGGCAGCATTATTCTAGCTAGTATGCAGGAGATTTTCCCAAGACCTTATAGACAGACTCTCTGCTGGCTACTTTCATGTCACATGACACAAACTGTAATCATCTGAGAGGAGGATATCTCAAATGAGAAAAAAAAAAAAAAAAAAAAAAAAAAAAAAAACTCCATAAGATGGGGGTGTAGGCAAGCATGTAGGACATTTTCTTATTTAGTGATGGGGGTGGCAAGTTCTGTAAGAAAGCCAGCTGAGCAAGAAATAAGAAGCAAACCAGTAAGCATTGCCTCTCAATGCCCCTGCATCAGCTCCTGCTTCCTACCCTATTTGCGTTCCTGTCCTGACGTCCTTAGCTGATCAATAGTAGCATGAAAGTGTATGCTGAATAAACCCTTTCCTCATACATTTCCCTTTGGTAATAGTGCTCCATTGCAGCAATGGTAACCCTAAGACAGACTCCAAAGCTCTCCTTTCTTATCCATTTGTATTCAGCACAGTGCAGGGTGTTTGTTGAGCTACTTTGTCTTGAGGTTAGAGAACAGGAGTCAGAAGGATGGTTTTATGTCTCATAGTCTTCCAAACACCACCCCAAAGCTTCACACATGGGTGGGTTCCCAAAAAAATACAATTTGACCTTGGCTGCTAAACCACTTACTCTGCCTTTTTTTTCTGTCCTAATCTTCTGAATCCTTTCTTACAATAATTAAGTTAGACAATGATGAGAATATAGCCTGCCTTTCACACACATAGTCTCACTGGATTCTGTGGACCAACTGGAAACCTTGTTCATGCTGAAATTAGAAGTTAGCCTGAAAGCTGGGTCTCTAAGCTGGCACACCTCCAAAGCATCTCATCCAGTAGTTTCTGAGAAGTGTGAACCTCTGTCCTATAAGATTCCCTTTCCAAACAAACACAAACAAAAAAAAATACAAACCCCATTATTAGTGGCAACAGTGAAGTTAGGACTGTGGCACATAGCAGATTGCCAATAATAATTGAGAGAATAAATGAGATGATGGAAATGTGATGGGGAGAATGGGGAGATGCCAATCAAGAGAGTAGCAGAGCTCATGTACCCATGTCAAAAGCATTGGGTTGACGTGCATATCTGTAATCCTAGCTTAGGTAGTGACGTGATAAGTGCTTCCTATCTTACAGTCTATGCAAGAAATGAATTCTGGATTCCTTTAGAAACTCCCTTCCTAAGGATGCACCTGATTGTAACTGGGGGGAAAAAAGCAATTGATTACTAGCTTACATACACAGAGTGGGGAGTGTATAAATTTATAGAAGTAAAAGCTACTTGTCTACAACATCCTAAATAAGAAATGGCAACACAGAGATTCAGAGACAAGGATGAAAACTTGACAAGGTATTCATTTAGTGTCTGTCATAAAATTAACATAATAATACAGGGACTTTGTATAGAACAATAATTATAGCTTCAGATAGTACACAAGATGAGGTCCCTACAAGCCCCTTTGTCTATAAAGTCAACATTCTTCCTGAGGATGAGGGTTCTGAAATGTAGCCTTACTCACTTTAGTCAGGATGTAGCTGGCTCCTTTGAGGTTATTAAAATACTATGAGGTTAAATTGCTGAAGAGGTTTTATTCTATTTGTCTTTAAAAAAAATGTAGGTCATTTTCACTGTATAGTTTAATGTGCTCAATTTGCTGTGGTATCTGATGAAACTGTTGATCAAATTGAGGAGATTTTGTAAATGATGGTACCCACAATAAAGGTGAAGTAGTATTAGAAGTTTTTGAATATGTGGATATTCTTCTAAGAAACACATGTAGTTGTTTACAAGGCATCCAACTAAAGCCAACATCTCTGTTTTGGGAGGATCTTCTTTGTAAAGGAGTTAAGGATGCATCAAAGACCCACTAAGTCAGCAGTTGCTCTGTGTCCCCACCACACAGCCTTTCCTCAAGGGTTGTCCAATATGGCTTTCAAAATTCATCTTTGTCCAAGTTTTTATCCCGAATTTCTAGACAAGGACAAGAATAATGAATGTATTTCGGGTTTTTGACAGAGTACGGCGATTAAACAGATTGAACACATTCATTTGTTTAAAGATTATCTTTATTGTTCTTAATTTTGTTTGTGTCTGCATGTGTCATGACGCCAGGGGTGCTGGATTCACTGGAGTTCGACTTAGAAGTGGCTCCGTGCTACCTATATGAGTGCTGGGAACTGATCTAGGACTTCTGAAACTCTGCATATATATATATATATATATATATATATATATATATATATATATATATATATATATATATATATATATGTATATGTATGTGTATATATATATGTATATATATATATATATATAGTTATTGGATATTCTCTGTATTTACATTTGAAATGTTACATCTTTCCCCTCACTCCTTTACCCCCTCCCCTTGTTTCTGTGAAGATGCTCCCTCTCACAACCACCCACTCCCACTTCAGAGCCTTGGCATTTCCCTACAAGAAGAAAACTGCACCTTCACTGGACCAAAGTCCTCTTCTCCCATTGATGACAGACAATGCTATCCTCTGCTACATATGCAACTGGAGCCATGGGTCTCTCCATGTGTACTCAGTGGTTGTTGTTTTAGTCCATGGAAGTTCTGGAGTGTTTGGTTGGCTGACATTGTTTTTCTTCCATAGGGTTGCAAACCCTTTTAGTTTCTTCAGTCCTTTCTCTAGCTCCTCCATTGGGTTCCCTGTCCTCAGTCTGATGGTTAGCTGCAAGCATCCTCTTCTGTATCAACATGGTTCTGACAAAGCTTCTGAGGAGGCATACACATTAGGGTCCGGCCAGTAAGCACTTTCTAGCATCAGTAATAGTGACTGTATTTGGTGGCTGCATATAGGATGGATCCCTAGGTGAGTCTCCGGATGATCTTTTTTTCAGTCCCCGCTCCTCTACTTGTCCCTGTATTTTCTCTCATGAGTATTTTGTTCCCTCTTCTAAGAAGGACTAAGGCATCCACCTCTGGCTTTCCTTTTTTTTTTTTTTTTTTTTTTTTTTTTTTTTTTTTTCCGAGCTTCACTAGGTCTGTGAATTGTTTCCTGGGTATTCTAAGCTTTATGGGCTAGTATTCTTTGCTTATCAATGAGTATATACCATGTGTGTTCTTTTTGTGACTGGGTTACCTCACTCTGAAGCGCCAAGGCATTTCACTGGTCCCATAGAAGAATGAGTTCTATTTTATTAATGAAAGTATTCCATCAATATTTTATTTATTTACGTGTCAGTCATTGCTTTGCCTTCTTCCCCCACAGTTCCTCACCCATTATCCTCCCTACTGTCAACAAAATCCTGTTCCCCCTTTCCTCACATCTCAGGTATTTTCTTTTCATTTTGGCCTCAAGACTCTCTATAGTTAGTTTAGGCACATCTGTTTCCACTGATGCCAGATCAGGCAGTTCTCTGTTATACATGTATAGTGAGGTGTGGTGGGATACCCACACCTGACTGTGGATACTGCCTAGCTGGTGGCTCAGAATTTGGGGACTCCCAGGGGTCCGCGTTACTTGAGATTCCTGGCTTTCCTATGGGGTCATCCAACCCTTCAACTCCTTCAGTCCTTCCCCTAATTTTTCCATAGGGGTCCCGACCTCAGTCCAATGGTTGAGTATAAATATTGCATCTGTTTCAGTCAGCTGTTGGTTAGGGCCACTCAGAGGACATCCATGCTAGGCTCCTTTCTGCAAAATTCATAGTGTCCTCATTTTTAATACTTGAACAGTATTCCACTGTGTAAAGTAACCACATTTTCTGTATCCATTCTTCAGTTGTGAGATATCTAGGTGGTTTTCAGCATCTGGCTATTACAATTAAGGCTGCTAATGAACATAGTGGAGCACGTGTCCTTGTGGTATTGAAGAACATATTTTGAAAATGTGCCCAGAAGTGGAATGGCTGGGTCTTCAGTCAGAAATATTTCCAATTTTCTGAGGAATCTCCTGATTGATTTCCAGAGTGGTTGTACTAGTTTGCAATCTCACTGGTACTGGAGGAGTATCCCTCTTCCTCCACATGACTAATGAGTTCTTAACTACATCTCTTGGAACACACTGGAACAGATTAATGCCAACCTAGAAAGGAATATGTTTGGAAAGCTGTTAACCGTGGTTCCTGTCTAAGCTCAGATCCCTCTTCATTGGTAATTACTAACTCACTTAAAGCCTCATTTTTTTTTCTGTCTCTAAAAATAAAGGGATTGAGTATAACTCTTTTGGAGAAGATTTTGAGAGACTATTCCACAGCTAAAAATCTGATCTAGCAATTTCACTAGATATTAATCTATAGACTCACGTGGACATGTCTATGTGTAGGTTGTATCAACAGAATTTCTATAACTAAAATATTTCTGGGTTTTTGTTTTTAAGACTGTTTTTCTACTTAGGACTGGATGGCTGATCTGGAACTTACTCTGTAGATCAGGCTGACCTTAAACTCAGCAATCTGCCTGTCTCTGCCTCCCAAGTGCTGTGATTAAAGGCATATGCCACTATAGCAGGCTAAAAATAACTTTCTGAAACCTAGAAATATCCTCTGTGTTCATCAGCTCAAAAATATATGAACCCAATAGAGTGTTATATAATAAAAGTAATGAGCACATACAAAAAAAGATTACATACCACAATATTGAAAAAATATTTCATGAATAAAATGTTCTATAGTATATGATGTTATTTATAAACAGTCCAGCAATTGATAAAACCAATTTACAATGAGAAAAAAAATGCTTTGGGATTAGATAGATCTGAGTTCTAAACATGGTCTTGCAAGTATAAAAACAAGCAGTTTGGGACAAGTTTGATTATCTCTCAAATTTCAGGCTCTCTAAATGGTACATAAAGCATTCAGTATGTCTTTCATCTAAAGTACAGAGGAAACAGTGAATCGTGCTACTGGGGTTGCGAACTGTGGCATTCTGGTTTTGCTTTTGCTATGTGTTCTTAGGGATCAGAAGACACTCTTAAGTTGATTTCTGTTGGTTTATATTTTTCATTTTCACATACATTTTGATTTTAGTATGCGCTTTCATCCTATGCCTCTTCCCACCCTCTGTGTCCTCTTCTTCTTCTCCCTCCTTTCCATTTCTACACACTTCTCTTCACAGTTCCATCTTGGCGCTGCCTTGACCTTAGTTTTAGCTTGCCAAGGCTTCACTCAGATACAATACTGGAAAGATCAGCCAGCACTAAAAGAAGATGATGAGTTTTCCTCAGAGCATCTCTCATCTGGGTCTCTCTTCTCATGTTCATACCTATGGTTCGAGATTACGTCCATCATTTTCTTGTGTACACCTGTGCATTAGAGGTGGTATTATTCCTGAGTTCAAGTCTCAGCTATATTAGGAGAGAAATGTGGAATAGCTTGTGAGAAAAGAAAATGCTTGATTCTGAATAAATAATTTGAATTACACCGATGTTTTTTTTTTTTTTTTTTTTTTTTTTTTTTTTTTTTTTTTTTTTGCCATGTGTACATGAACTGCAGCCAAATAAAGCTATAACACCTGAGTGAACTACCTCATACCCATTGCACAGGACTCCAAGACTTTACAATGAATATCTTCACTACACAATCCCACTGGTTACAATTATTATCTTCCATTTTTCTCTACCTTGATTCCTTTTCTCTACGGAGATCTTTTTTTTTTTAAGAATATCTAAGCAATGCCTTATTACTCCTTTGTTTAAATACTTCTAACAACCACTCAGTGTACTTGGAATAAATATCATGCACCAGAATTGCCAGGATCCTTCCTTCCAGCATCAATCTGAATGTTTTCTCTCTTCACTACAGTGGCCTTAGGTATGCTTCTCAGATTCCTTCATCTCCAGGTTTACTCGGTCTAAGTCTTTATCAGAACAGTTTCCCAGATTTTCTAGATAGGGCTTCCTCAGAACATTCTACTCAAAGTATCATATCTGGAGAGACTTCCTAAGAGCAGTCTAGTCAACATAAGTTTTGCTACACCCCAGGTTACATCTCTCTGTTTTCTTTTTTCTTTATTTTACACTCGCCATTGGCTCACATATCTGTTCTACGTTTTGATTGCTTATCTGCTTTCTGGAGTCACATGTTGGTAGTATTATTGAGATAATATATTGTGACTACAGTAACATTCAATCCTGTGATCTCAGTACTGGGTCTCAAAGTTAAGTGCAACATGTCTATGATTCTTCTAAAAGAGGCACAATGTTCTTTAATAAAATAATTCAGCTTTTATGTCTCCTTCTCCTCTAACATAATCAAGTGCCCGACTTATTCTTGATTGGTACACTTGTCAGATTGTGTGAAATGGACCCAACTAACAAACTCAGGGAAAGGAAACCTTAGTTAAGTAATTACAGCCAATGCGTTGGTCTGTGGTCATGTCTGTGGGGGATTTCTTATTTAATGATTGATGTTAGGATGCCCAGTCCACTGACGACAGTGCCAACCTTGTGCAATGCTCTTGGTTTATGTAAGAAAACAGGCTGAGCAAGCCATGTGGAACAACACAGTAAATAGCACTCCTCCCATGTTCTTTGCTTCAGCCCCTGTCTTCTCATTCCCACCTTGAATTCCTACCCTGTCTTCCTTCAGTAATGGGTTATGGACTGGGGGTTCTGAGATAGAATAAACTCTTCCCTTCCTGAGACAGTTTTACTCAGCATTTTATCATGGCAACTGAAAAGCAAGCTAGTATATTCTGTCTAGCCATTCCCAGACTTTATATGATGGTGGAAACTTTTGTACAAATTTCTCCTCTTTTACTCATCTTATTGTCTGAGAAGTGAGTTCCCTACAAAAGACTGATGTTCAAAAAATTCTAATATATTGTAAAATGAATGCAGCTGCTTCTAACAACAAGCTTGGTGAATTCAGTTCAGTGCTTTGATATGCAGAGAATGCACAGGACTGTCATGCATATGAACAAATAAATATGAACCCCCTTTTAAGTTTTTTTAGTGTGATATTTATTGAACATTTATTCTGCAAACATACACTTAAGCAAAGCCTGACATGATCATCCCTCAAGATATCCCCCCTCCCTACGAATCCAGGGTAGATTTGGAAAAAAAAGAAGAGAATAAAAACATATCAACCGAGATTGACAGTGAAATGTAACATAAATATTTTGGAATCTGATCTGTGGTTTAACACATAGTAGCTGTTCGACATTGACAGATTATTTAACCTCCTTAGCTGTAATTTTCTCAGTAGTGGGACACTTAACACCTGTTCTCTTCTTTGCTGGCTTGTTGTTGTAGAATGTAAATGAGTTTTCAAAATCTTTAAGCATTCAGAGGACGTCAGCTCTTGTCATCAACTATAAGTCACTGCAATTATGGTCTTTGCTTGGGAGGGAGTCAAGCAAAGGAGAAAGGTCGCTAAGGTGCTCCTTGAGGAAACCAGGGGCCTTACCAGAAGGATTGCAGCTCTTCTAATTTTCCTTTGGAAAATTAATCTCAGCTGAGTACAGCCCCTGAGGAGAAGGATAGGTTTTTAAACAACTAGGCAAAAATAGCCACATGCCTTCTTCCAGACCAAACCATCACATGAGCGAAGAATAATGCCTAGGCTGTGCATGAGTGCAAAATTTTCTTTTTTTTTCTTGAAAGCTACGGATTAGTATGTGATGTTGAATGCCATTTCACCTGTAGGGTGAGGGTGAAGGATGGATGGTTTGTCTGTGTCCTCTTTCAAGGACAATGTTTGGTTTGGGGAGAGGAGAATGCATGTAGGATTTTGTGAATACCTATTGTTCGGGGGTAAATATTAATAGAAATACTCACCCTACATTATCTGCCAAAATTAGCCTTCTTCGTGCCCTACAGCTTTATTTTTATCTCTGAGATCACTATGAAAGGATGAGTTTTAAAAAGGGTTATAAAACAGTTCTACAGCTCTGAGGACTGTATTCACTGATCGAATAGGGTCAAGGTAGGAGGAGCCGTTTATATTTACATTCTAATAAGAATTTATTTCTAACTATTGAGCAAATCTGATGAAGTCATTTTATTCTTGTTCTCTGACACCTCAGTTTTCACATTGTTAATTTAATAATAAGTTATATGAAAGTTGCCACTAGTGCTGGTTAGTTTTCTGTCAACTTGGCACGAGCTACTGTCATCTGAGAGGAGGAGATTTCAATTTAAAAACAAAAATGCCTCCATAAGATCTGGCTGCAAAAACCTTTAAGGCATTTTCTTAATTAGTGATTGATAGGGGAGAGACCAGGCCATTGCAGGTAGAGCTGTCCCTCAGTTGGTTGTCCTGAGTACTATAAGAAAGGAGACTGCACATGTGATGAGGAACTTAGTAATCAACACTCCTCCATGTTCTCTGCATCACACCCTGCATCCAGGCTCTTGCCCTCTTGAGTTCCTGTCCTGGCTTCTTTCAATAATGAAGAGTAATGTGGAAGTGTAAACCAAATAAACCCTTTTCTCCCCATGGTATTTTATTGCAGGAATAGTAATCCTAAAACACCACTAAAAGGTGAAATACTTTTAAAATTAAGGGGCTATTTTCACAACTTTTTTCCTATGATAAACAAGCCCACTGTTGTAATTTCACTTAAATTATAACAGGTTTGTATTAGTATGCTTGTATATGTACATGCAAACACATAGACTATAAAAGGCTGTTTGGAAAAGTAATTTAAAAAAGTAAGACTTCCAGAGAAAATCTTTGACTCAATGTTTAAGTTACCAGCACCTTTGAAACCTCAAGATCTAAGGCACAACATTAAAAAGATACATTTAATTTATTGTTGTTTTGTTTCAATCTCTGTAATATTACTTAGCAATAATATTTATGCATATATGATATAGTGAAGAATCTTTTGACAATAGATTTTCCTGTACAGCATAGAAGATTTGACAAAGGGGACAGAAAATAAGATGATGACAGAATGACAAAGGAGAGCAATTTTGGTTTTAAAAGATATTCTAAGAACAAAGAGAACAAAGAATAAAGCTCTAGAAGCAATGGGGAAGAAATGAATGGGTTCTTACTCCCAAATTTTCCTAGAGAGCAAGACACCTCTAAACATAAATTAGACTCATTAGATTAAAAGAATTGATGTATTTTTCTCTTCTTAAGCCATTAATTTTAGTAATTTGTTGTAGTTTCAATACTAATTTAATACTGTGTAGACTTAAAATTCATGGTGATAACGTAATTCTCATTGATAACAATTCATGACACCAATCTTGGGTTTGAGGTTTGGTATTACTAGAATCTTAAAATATACATACTAAATCTTCAAAGGATTGAAGATAAAGTATCTTTATCCTGGATGTAGATGAAGCCAGGTTAACAGCCACTATTAATCCAGAATGTATTTATCCAGAATGATGTAACATTTTATATGTTACTTAGTTCTGTGTGCTTTATTAGCCTCATCGATAAATGAAACTCATTAACAGTGATATTACTCAAAATATTCAGGTCATGTGTTTAACACTTTAAAATGTTTCTAGTCAAAAAGCACTAAAGACAGAAATCAGGAATCAAGTCGAAATAGTTGACACATTTACAACATCATAAACAAAATCTGAACCCAAAGATGTCTTTTGGGATGATGTCTATATTCTGCCCTGTTTTTGTTTCTGTTTCTCTGTGTTAAACCCCTTCCCATACACACCAATTGAGATTCAAGGTGAAAACACTTTTTGAGAGGACCTTGGATAGATTCAGATTTCTAAATGAGAAACTTATGAAACAACTGGCCATTGGAGATTTTTGTTTTCCCATTGAAATCCAGTGAGTTTCTATTCAAGTGGATTAGAACCCCACAAAGTCTCTCTGAGACAATGAGCATATTAGCCCTCAACAGTGAATTCACTTGAAAATGTAAGCATTTGCCTTAGCACTGGTTTCTGTGCTTCTTTCAGTTGTAGCTATATATTATATATATATATAGGCTCTTTGAAAGAATGATGCCAAGGAAATCAATGTATAAATATATTGCAATACTGGGGATGTTAGATAAACTACCATGGTATGGGACATGTAGTCCAACAACTGTTGTAGTTACACTGGAAAGGCTGAGAACCCAGTCTATGCTCAGTTTCCAAGACTTGATGTGACAGCAGCACCAACCTGGTCCTGACCATCTGTATGATGATCCGAGAACTGCAGGTCTTCAGTTCCCATTGGAAGGCTAAAGAATCATGCTCTTAATGGCAATAACCCCAACAATGAGCTACATGCAACCGCCAGCGTGAAGCAAAAATGGGCAAGCAAGAAACACTGCTTTGCCTTTGGATTTCATTACCTATGTGCTACTGGTAGAAGGTGTCCCCCATTGTTAATTCTATCTGAAAATGCCTTCACCTGCCTGTCGAAAGGCTTGGTGATTGCAAATGCATCAAGAATCAAGATTGATCCTAACAATGATAGAGTTTTATCGTTGCCTATTTGGAACAGCAGTTCCACACGTGCAAAGTAAGAGTGAATCAGGCTGTTATTGTTAGAACTGCAAAGTCAGGTACAAGATTGTTACAGCATCATTGGCATTATGAAGCCAGATCTTAAGTGTCTTAGCACAGATCTTGTAATTTCCACAGATGTGTGGATGGTCATTCATGTTTATTTACTATGTACTGCCCTACCTCGTGGCTTTATTTCTTTTACCTTCACAGTCTAATCATTCTCTTTTTCAAGAGGTTATTTTAAATAAGTATTCCCTTTTAATTAATTAATTAATTTGTGTGTGTGTGTGTGTGTGTGTGCGTGTGTGTGTGTGTGTACCTATCACTGTATAGGGGTGAGAGTCAGAAACACCAGTTCTTAATTCACCTTCCACCATGTGTATTCAGGAAATTGAACTCATGTCATCAGGTTTGACCGGTAGCACTTTAACCCTCAAAACCATCTCACCAGTCCAAATAAGTGTTTTCTAAGTCTGTAAAATTATAGTACATGATACCACATCACCAAATCAGTGGCACTGGCTACATCTCTACTACGTTCTTGCTTAACATATAACAGAACATTTCAATATATACAGTAGAGTATGTTTTACAGTTCTACTATGAAAGGGAAAACATCCAAAATGAACTCACAATTTTGAACCTAATTATATAATAAGATAAATTCATTGTCCAACGTAACAGCTACTAAACCTATAAAATCTGAAGACTCCAAATGTATTCAATGTAGCCAAAAATGCAGTTTTCAATCTCAATCCAAAGTTAATAAAAAAAAACACTATGCTTAATTATTAAGACTCCTTCTTTGACATGTGGGAAAAAAGTTGGTAGGTGGATCTAATTCATTCCATTGTGAATGGGAAAGAGTTTAGACATAAATAAACATTGATTAAAGTTTAAAATTTAAATAATTAGATCCAAATAAAAAATTTATCTAAGTGCATTAGATTACCAGATATCTCGGTTTATTTGGGGTTGAAAATATTTCCTATACAGTAAGAGATGTTCAACAGAATTCAGAGTGGAATTGGAAGTAGCAGAAAGGATTCAAATCCTTTGTGTTGCAAGGACAGAAGCTTCTGAGTCTAAACTAGAGGAGCTTAACTGGGTTTTGAGTGTGAAGCTGGGGCCAAGAAAAAAAAGAATTTGTGTGTCCAAGTATACAAAAGCAGAAAGTTGCCAAGAAAAGCATCTCCTGGTAACTCATCGAAAAAAGAAAAACTTCTTTAGTGAGAAACAGAAAAGTCTAGAATGGACCATGAAACAGGTCAGCTCAGAATTTGTTGCTTGTGTGGATCGGATCACAAGTGGAGAAAATAATGCAAAAAAAAAAAAAAAAAAAAAAAAAAAAATCATGAGAGCATTGTAAACTTCATGATTGAGGCTTGCCATAATGACAAGAAACCACATGGTAGAGATAATTCTAAAATCAAGAGGAGATGTGTTTCTCATCGACAGCAGGGAATGGTGTGGTAGGGAAGACCACCATGGAAAATAAACACACCATTCAAAGTTACAATTTACTTAAGGAAATGATCCACCACATGGGAGATGAACAGAAACAGCACAGTAGAAAATTAATATCCCCAGAAATTGAAATTAGGGAATGAACATGAAAAAGAAACTATCAAATAAATACTTTTGAAATGATTAAAGGCACCATAGAGGGAAAAATTAAAAGTGAAAAGTAAGAAATTATCAAAGTATGAAAAAATTGAATTTGTAAGAAAGCTGATGCAGTGAAGAAAACAGAAACGTATGTAATCTTTTATCTGCTGGTATATAGAGTGGGTTATTCAGTCACAGATGAAGAGAAAAATATATATTTGGAAGATTAGAAAAGGTAACCCCATAGGAAGAACAACATTATCAACCAACCAAACTCTCCAGAACTCCCAGGGACTAAAACAGCAACCAATGAGTAAACATGGAGAGACCCATGGCTCCAGTTGCATATGCAGCAGAGGATGGCATTGCCTTGTATCAGTGGGAGAAAAGGCCTTTGGTCTAATGAAGACACATTTTCATTATGTGTAGGGGAATGCCAAGGCACTAAGGTGTAGATGGTGGTTGGGTGACTGATCACCTTCATGAAACCAAGTGGTGGAGGAGGGGGATGGTACTGAGGAAAAGGTGATAACATTTAAAATGTAAATACAGAGAATATCCAATAAAAAAAGAAAAAAGGGTAAAATTGTCTGATCCGGGTTTAGAGATATGGCTAGGCAAAAAGACAGAAGAAATGAGAAGACATGGGACAGCGTGTTAGCATTTTCAATATTTCATGATATATGTATGTCATAATGTATGCCACATGATAGTTATTTAAAAATAATTGTTGCAAAAGCAATTAAATGAATTATTCTCTAAAAGGAAGTTTAAAGATACTTGGTAAACAATTGAAAATTAGTTACACCATTTTTGTGTGATTGTCATATTTGAAGAGGAATAACATGTCAGAGAAGAAACACAGCAAATGTGTAGAGGATAGAAACATCAGAAGCATAAAAAAGGAAAGTGCTGACAATGACAAAATCAGAAATTGGGAAAGAGACAATATTTCTTAGACCTGGTATTAGCAACCAGAGATCAAAAAGAGACTAGAGTCAACGTGCTCACAGTGTGACATTAGGCAAATGCTTCTTCTAATGCTTCAGTGTAATTCAATATGAAAGTAAGAATAGTACAAATAGTACATTTTCATTAAATACTAAAGACTTGCAAACCATCACAAATGCAGCACTGGACTGGAAAGGAATCAGAGATACACAATAAACATTGGGTGGGGGGAGGAATTGTCAGGCACTGCGTATGATACCCATGAGCAAAACAAATAACTAAATTACAGAAATTATAACCAAATTATGATAGTATACTCACAAAGAGTGAGGCAAATGACTGAGAAGATGATGTTAGAAACAGCAGAAATTTAAACTCTTTAAGTTGCTGGACAAATTAGCCTCTCAAAAATCTTAGATATATTTGTTTCCTTTATGAATCCTAAGATCAAAATATAGAAATAGCGTACAGACTCAGATGCATACATACTCCCTTCAAAACTCGAAAAGAAGTCAGAGAACTTCTAAAGAATTATGAATCTTAAAGACTTCAGGGAGGAGAGGAAGAACATAAGATAAAAATCGTATTAAGCTGTAAGCATAACAGAACATCATCAATAGTTTTAGGAATTGATCCTTGCCCATGGTCTCAACTTGGGCCTGTTATAGGTTGGCTATTCCCTCAATCTTGGTTAAGCATTTCAGAAAGTTTGGTAAGGTAGAGCAGGCCAAGACCAGAAGACTCAGTGGGCACACACTTGTTCTTAGGTGACTCCCAGCTCTTGCCAGACTCCTTAGTTAAAACATGGGCCTTGCATCTCACACAAAAGAGATGTGACCTGTGGTCACTTAGATCCAAAATAGAGTTCCCTAGAGGTACCTAGAGACCTGCAGGGATTAGCCAATAAGGTTCCTTTCTCAGACATTGCTCCCTGCAAATGGCATTTAATCTTGGGCCCACTGTAAAAGGTGGGATATGGTTTTACACATCTGTTTTATACCATGACAGTAAACTGTTTAGAACCATAGACTGTCTCTTTTCATCAGGATCCACCATGGGAAGCCATGAAGAAGACCTTTGACTACAGAGACACAGCCTAATAATCTCTCATGGAAGGTTTCTCTGTGTTTTCAGTGACAACTGCTATCAAGCCTAGCTCCCATTGTTCCCTAGCCAGGAGCTAAACACTGCCCCCAGCCCATGGGCCTCAACTCTGTTCTCTACTCCCAGGGGTGCCTTGATGTCCAAGAGTCTGAGATCCCCATGGCTCCGGCCTCATTATAAGCCCAGAACCCCTGAGTCAGCTCAGACTTCCCCATGTCTCACACTGCACTTTCCTACTCCTGGAACAGTGTTGTATGGCTTCCTTACAACCCCAAACACACCCAGATGTCAGTATGGGGTAAGGTAAAAACAGTTACCCCTCCACTTTACCTCCCCAAGCAGCCTAGCCTAGCTCAGAGAAGAAGCAGGCAATCAATCCTCCAACTATCACTCCACTGAGATCCCTGCGTGGCTACAGGAGGTGGCCTTCTCAGATGACATATCCATGATTCCAATGTTGTGAGTCACAGCTAGGGTCACAACCATTGATTCTTGAGCACCTTCCTCATCCCAGGCCATGTCTTGTCTTTGAGATAGCCCTCCCCCACCTCTTTATTCCTATCAGTTTTAGATTTTAATTCACCTTCCTGGCCATCTAGACATCTCTCCTGTCCTTGCTCATAGCTGCTCCTGAACTCCCTTTTCCTATCACCATCTTCCTCCCTCCCTGTTCCCTTCTTTCATTTGCCTCTTAGGACTATTTTATTCCTTCTTGAAAGCGAGATTCAAGCTTTCTCACTTGGGCCTTCCTTATTGTTTAGCTTCTTTGGGTCTGTGAAGTGTAGCATGTTGTCCTGTGAGAAGCTACATCCAACAGCTAAGTCAGACAGACATGGACACTCACAGCCAAACAGTGGATTGAGCTTGGGGACTCTTATGGAAGAATAGGAGGGAGGATTGCAGGCCCAAAGAGGAAAGGAACTCCACAGCAAGACCAACAGAGTCAAGTGACCTGGACTGTTGGTGTTCTCAGTGTTTGAACCACCAACCAAAGAACATACAAACATGGACCTAGGCTTCCTGCATATATGTAGCAGATGTGCAGCTTGGTCTTCATGTAGCTTAGTAGAAACTTTCTTGCCTATTATTCACGGGGCTCCTGGTCTGACCAACAGTATGGCATAATTGAATAAAATGAAGCTACAAAAAAGCAATAGGAATTATACAAGAGAGAAAGGGATCAAAATATACAAAACATTCCAAAATTCTAAAAACAAATATATCAGTTATATGTACAGGTTCTTTTAAATTTACACACACACACAGACACACACACGCACCTGGTAAATAAGTATGAGTGCCTGAGCTGAAGTCTTTACCATCTAGGCCAAAGACAAAGCTGGTTATGACCAAGCATGTCCCTGTAACCCTGGCAACATAAAGGATAGAGAAAGAAGGTTCTGATGCTTGTTGGGTGTGAGTAATATTCAAAGTTAAATGGGAAGCCCGGACTCAAGGGAGTAGTGCAGAAAGTGAGAGAG
Organism: Micromys minutus; assembly: GCF_963924665.1. NCBI lineage: Eukaryota > Metazoa > Chordata > Mammalia > Rodentia > Muridae > Micromys > Micromys minutus. The sequence goes on along the minus strand of NC_137963.1, from coordinate 14,507,984 downwards.
CAGGAAAAGCAATATACTCCTGTGTCCTCAGAACTTGCATAAACATGAGAGCCTCCCACATACGTTCATCCATCATGCACACACACACACACACACACACACACACACACACACACAAACAAAGAAAACCAAAAATGTCTGTTAAAACTTTTTTATGGTAAGTTTAAAATAATAAATTAATAATTATCTATGATAGAATATATATACATATAGATACGCACCCTCAATACTAGAACTTTAAAATGCATCAAGTGACTATTAATCTATTCAGAAGAACAAAGTAGTATATTTATACTGAAGATTTTTATTTACCTCTCTCAGAAACAAGAAGTAAAAATGAACAGGATAAGTAAGCACATAAAATATTTTTAAAATTTTCATAACTTAGATTTTAAGACCTCCTAGCACATTCCAAAAGGCTTTCATCTGAGCTGAAGAGATACTTTCATGATGACCAACATTTGCTGTTCTTCCAAAGGACTCAGACTCAGTTTCTAGTACCCACTTGGAACAGTCAGCACTCACTCGTTCCTCCATGTACATGAGACTCAATACCTTCTTCTCGACCTTTATTAGCACCCACACACACATGTCATTCTTCACATGGATGCATACAAATACAAAAGAATAAAATAACGATTAATACATATTGTGTGCTATTAATATAACTATATTGTAAAAGTAAAAATTAAATAGCAACAAAATATTTTTAAAAACCTTCTCATACATTAAGCAATTAAAATAATTATAAAAATATGAATCACAATACAGCATTAAACCTTGTTTGTTATAGCAAAGTAATTATTAGAGATGGAGAATATAAAACCTTAATTAAGAAAATAAGGTAAGATGAGAGTGAAAGAAACACTTAAAATTATAAAGGAGAGATAATGTAGCTTGAAAAAAGACAAAAAATAATGGAAACAGTAATATGAACAATAGAATTAAACAGGTCCAAAGAGGAAAGATCACAGAATTATTACTATTGTAGAGGCCAAATCAAATGCACATCCACATGCAAACATGAACTCAACCTAAATATTTGCAGAAAAATGTAACAAATCTACAAAGCATGTGTAATGCTTATTTTGTGTGGCAGTCCAACTTTGCTGTTTTGCTTTCCACGGTTTCCGTTACATGTGGTCACCCGCAGTCCAAAAATATTACATGGAAAATTCCAGAAATAAGCAATTCATAAGTTTGAAATTCAGGGCTGTTTTGAGCAATATGATAAAATTCTCATAGTAGCCTGCACCGTTGTGCTGGAGAGATAAAGCACCTCTTTGTCCAGTGTATGTATTGTCAACCTACAGGGTGGTAATTTAACCATCTCCTTTTGTTGAGTTACTTGACCTTAGTTGCTAAGACAAAATAGCTGACCAAATTCATTTACAAATGAAACAGTTTATTTTTGTACTTAAAGACAATTTACACTACATATTGTGATGATAATTTCCTCTTCCCCAACTCCTCCTTTCCTCCTCTCCACCCACCCAGTGCCATGATTTATTTTGATTTATCATTATAGAGAATTCATGGCAGGTGATTCCATCATTTTTAGGCCTTTGGCAAGGCAAACTCATCGTGGTATAAGAACAGAGTATCAGATAGCTTCTCACCTACCATAGCCAGAATAGAAAACAGGAGGTAGAGCAAAGGGAAGGGAATACATCCTTCAAGGGGATCTACTCCTTCCAATCAGTCCCCATTTTGTAAGTCTATTTGGTCTGGACTCAAAGGATCCACAAGTTGATTAAGTTAGCACTTGCACAGTCTTGGGTAGCAGCAGCAGCAGCAGCAGCAGCTGAGGACAAAGCTTTATTACCTAACCAGTTTTGTTGGACACTTCACGTTTAAATCAACATGGTCCTGAGAGAGCATTAGGGTACCAATCTCAGTATTTGCAGTGAGCCTGATGCTTTCATGGGTCTGCCATCCGCCAAACTTCATCTTCATTTATTATCACTTTCCTGGCTTATACAACCACACAAATACATGTAAGTATGGTGTGATGAGATATTTTGGGAGAGAAATGAACAATACTTATACAGCCTTTAAAATTATGTTTTACTTTTCTATTATATATTCATTGTTCCTCATCTACTTTGATGCACAGTTTATAACCTATGGTATAGATTTAGATGGACACATACAATTTGGTACTTGCTAATGATGGCCCAGAAGTCTTTTGGTGTCTATGTATCTATTCACTGTAGAAATAACTAACTTATCCTAGATAAAAATGAATATACAGTACACTTCTCAATCATTCAAACCCCAGGCAAGATGAAATAGGAAGTTAGCAAATGGGACAACTAAATCACACTGCCTCCTTCCAAGGCCTGGGAATCATTGTGAAAAATGGGGCCAAGAGATGGAAGGGCCAAAGGTAATAAATGACTATAAGAAAATTATTTTTGGACACAGCAGAAATGTTACACCTATGAATTCACAGCAGACACAGAGTGTGCAAACATGTACACATTAATGGCAGACTAAGTCCCAGCATGGAAAAGTGGGTTAGCACAAAGTCCCACTCCTAGCTAAGACGTTTCTGACATATTTTGTAGCTGCTAGGAGACAGAGAGTTTTTCTTAGGGCTCTGGACTCCAGCTTGTGGGTTAAAAGTATAAGGCTACCCTTGCCTACATACTTGAGACTCTTCCATAATGATAGAAAGATTCAGGCAGGAGGAAAGGCAGAGATGGGGAGAGGGATAAAGGGATATAGGTGGGTACAAACCAAAGGAGGAAGAGGATGGGATGAAGAAGGAAAGTCAGAAAAGATAATGTATTACTAACATAAGTAATATCAACTTATCCTCAGAAAGGTTGAAATCAAGAGCCTTCCTACCATCAAGTGTCCAAGGGACCTTTATACCTGAAGGTTATCTCACACAATTTTTCCTGCAGCATGCAGAGATTGAGGAAATCATGTCTTCATCTTTCCAAACCCACCCTGGCTTAGTTCTCTATCTTTCTATTTCCCATTGGGCATTCAAAGCACAAAAACTTAGACTCATCATTACAACATTTAGTCCTGGAGACTACTGGACCCTATATAGATATTTCCCACGTGCCCTCCCTCTTCTGTTTTTAAGACTAATTTAAAGCTGGTGTCACAGCATCAACCAGCATCATAGCATCTTCTAAAACCACAGGTTCCCCCTACGAGTTTCTAAAATTGTCAAGGCTATTGAAATTCCCAGTTCATATGTTTTAGACTGTTGTAATGGAGAAACTCTTTTAGACCTACTTAGTTTAATGACGTTTCTGAAATTCCAACTCTCCCATTTCCAGAATTTAATAATTTTAAGACTGGAGATTTTGATTTATGTGAGAACGTCTAACAACCAGACAACTGATCTGAAGGGGAGATGCAGGAACTGGTAAAGTATACCAAGTTCCTTAAAAGTACAGAAACAGGACAGCACATCCTTCTCAGTGAGGCTTTATTTAGCAAGCAGGCTCCCCCACAATATTTATTTTCCTATATTCTTCTAGTTTATATTTTATTTTAGTGTTCCCTGCATCTTCACGAAGCTGTCTCACAAACTCTGCCATATTCCTCTGTCATGTGGCCTCATAGTTAAAGCATCTTTCATCCTGCAGGTTTATCCAATTACTAACCAACTGATATGTCAATCTACAATGTGATTTTCAATAGGGAGATTGTGCCTGAGCCCTCAGTATTTTACCATAAATGTACATATCATAGTCCATGAGTTAAAATATGTGTTCATTAAACACTTCATGGGTTTATGAAGAAAAACACAGCAATATTTTGCTGGAAGCTTGCTCAAATGCCCTTTTACTTCCTGAACTGCATATCTGCCAATACAAGACTACAGGCATTACCAGTGGTGTTTATAGACTCAAAGACACTATTAGAGGCAGTAATTTTACGTGCCATTAGAAGAAGAAACAGGTCAGACTCAATGACACAAGGTGGCTTAAACCATTGTGAGAGGCTGTAGTACATACGGAGACATATATAATTCCACTCTTTATGCTATGATGTGTCATATCATATATCGTTGGAGTTTAGACCAAAAGCAAAAATTATGACACAGTGTGTTGTCATCATACAACATGAAAGGGCGTACCATCAACAAGATGTATCACTGAAGAGGATACCTTAATATCCCGGACAATACTGCTTGCCAGGTTGTCACACTAAGTTAATTTAGCAACCCTCCCTCTAATCAACTCTGTGCCTGGGTTACAAGTCCAGAGGGGTACACCTAACTTTTGTGTGTTTACTGAGGATCTAACTCATGTTCTCAAGCTTATATGGCAAGTGTTCTTACACACTGAATGAAGTTTCCTTTATAATTAATATGTCTCATTAATTTGATACTTCAACCATATTCAAAGTGCTCGCAGGTACATTACATGAACTAAAAGCTATCACTTAAATAAATTTCAACAGGTTTTCTTCTACCCTTTTTCTATTCTAGAATGTTATCAAGGGCACCATATTGCATTTAGTTTGTAGATTTCCTTAGATGACTCTGTATGGTGACATTTCCTCGGGCTTAATTTCTTGATAAAATTGAATGTTTTTAAAAACCTCTGATAAATCATCTTGGACATTTTGTAGGATACCGCTAGCTCTGCATATTCCTAGGACATTTTCCGTGGTAAAATGATTTATGGATTTGGAGAGGATAAAATCTCAGAGACGTAGTCTTATTCTCACCATCTGACAGGAAGGAATGTGACATCAACGTTGTTGAAGATACTCATCATGGTGTCCTAGAAAACTGTTTGCCAGGTTGAAAATGGATTGTGTTACATTCACCTTCTTGTAAGAATTTAGAAAAGCATCATGACAGAGAAATGAGGTGTTTTGTCCCAGATAAGTTCTTTGCTTGTTCCTGAGATCAACTTCCTGTGGGACCTTAATTCTTCATGTTTCACATATAACCTGTGTACCTAGGGGGAAATATTAAAAAGGAAAAGAAAACCTTTCTTCATATTCTATATTGTTTTTTGAAGATGCCAAGAAATCTTTACACAAGAGATTATGGTAACTGCTGCTATATGATATGATTAAATATTTTGATTCTATATATTGAAATAGTAAATATGTACTGTTGGAATTAACTTATGAAAGGAAATAAAATCATAATTATCTGTTTCTTGTTGTTTTCCATTCTTTGTGGTTATAATAACATCATATCATTTCTTCCTTAGTTTTTCCCACTACACCCTTTGTTTCTACCCATAACACATTTAAATTCATGTTCTTTTGTTATCAATTGTTCATATATACAGACATGTACATGCACATTCATAAATTTAAAAACACAGACTAATCAATCTGTGTAATGTTAATGTTAAGTATATATCTTTAGAGTTGACTATTTAGTATTCATGAACCAGTTGTGTTCTTATCTGGTGAAGGTGATTTCTCTCTCTCTCTCTCTCTCTCTCTCTCTCTCTCTAGGCATTCCTTATTTACCTATAGACCTTTATTGAGGGCTGAGTCCTGCTGAGATTTTCCCTTCCACATTAATGTGCCTACTGGCATTATCCATGTTCAGCCCTTGTTTAGTCAGCCATATCTGTTTGACTTAATGAGTGTAGGTTATCTAACATTGCTTGAAGACACGTATTCATAGTGAACTTCATATTTCTCTGTCCACTAGAACATTTTCATCTCATCTTCTCCAGTGGTCATTGGGTCTTATTTTTAATAGTTCTGTTATAGATGTATCAGCTGGGACTGGTCTCCACACCCTTATTTTCTGTTTTCATGTTTTGTTTTTATCTATTTTTATCTGTCAGTGTAGTGGGAGAAAAAAGATAGGTCATTTGGAGAGTAAGACAAATGAGCTATTAAGAACCATGAGGGTGTAGGTAAAGGGACTCCTTGGGTTAGCTTGACCAAAAATCCTACATCTCGTCTAGAATGGAAGTGTAAGATAAGGAACCATTGAGAAACTCTTGTGGAGAAATGACTTTCGGGAAGGAATAGACTGATCTTCCAAAGACACAGGCAGGGCTTCACTGCCATTTGTCTGTGTTCTTTGGAAAATTTCTGAAAGGTGAGCCTTTGTGGAGGAAGTTCATCCCTGAGTCTGGCTGTGAGAGTAGACCCCTCTTCCACTCTGGTTTTTCATCTCTACTACATGTTTAGGATCCAAGAAGTGATCACTTGTTCGTTAATCAGATTACCATGTAGCAGATGATGGGTGAGACCTGCTCTCCCATGTTTATTCACTTAGCACGCCTCACCTTTGCCTTTGCTGAGAGGGTCAGCTCTACTGTGCTGCTTAGGTGCAGTCCAGAGCTTGCTTTCTGAAGTCCTGCATAAACTTTCATTTTTAATTTGATTTAATTTATTTTACCAGAAACGCAGAAAAGTCACTAATAAGCAATAAAGAGAAGAATGGAAAACATCTTGGATTGGGATGAATTAAAGTCTCCATTTATATAACAGTCTGGTAGAATATATATCTATAGAAAGAGAGCTGGTGCAGCTCCATTTTAAATACTGTAAGTCACAATCAATTACATACTATATAGACAATTTCTATCACCATTTAATACATTACTAGAATGTTTATAGAATTGAAACTTTTGATGAGTTGACAGACAACCTATGTCAAGGCAACATCCTTCAAATATGTAGACTCTAAGAGTCATGTCTTTTACATCGTCTCGAAGAATACTTCTTTTTTTTTCCATGACTTGAAATACAGGCAGCTAGTTCCTGTGTACTCTCTAAATTTACTACCTCTAGCTAAATAATGCAAGTTTGTTTAAGGCTGAGTGGTATGTGCTTAGAGAGATGGCTCAGTGGTTTCAGAGTGCTTGCTGCTTTTACACAGGGATATATATAGTTCAGTTCTCACCAGCCAGGTATCATAGGTGCCAACTTCCTGTAATCCAGCTCCAGGGAACCAAATAGCGTCTTCCAGCCTCCATGGTGCCAGTGCACTTGGTGCATTTACAGACAAACAGACAAACAGACACAGACAGACAGACACACACACACACACACACACACACACACACACACACACACACACACATACACATACATACACACAAATAAATAAATAGGATTTTAAAGACTAGTAGATTATGAATGGCTCCTGTAAGGATTCTTCCAAATCTTAGCAAAAAATTGATGTAAACCAGTTCTCAGAAAGGTTAATAACAATAAGTTTCATTGATGTTGCATTGAGGGTTAACATGAAGCACAGTTAACAGAGACGACCCCAAGAACTGAATAGGGCAGAACAAGCTGGGTGACTATCTCTATCAGAGCTGTAGCCAACAAAATGTCCATCACAGTGGCCTTAGGACAAGAGGGAGTCAGAGAGAACATCAGGTGCACATTGCTCATTGTATAAAATGATTGTTTCAAATGGGATTCCAGGAGGTAAATATAAAGGGGAATGGGCAATTTTCAAATGTTCCTTACATTTGAAAAAGCTTTAATGTGCTTGATGTCAAAGTATTATGTCACAGAGACATCATTATGTCTGTTTCAAATATAGGTTCAGTTCCTAGCCCAAAGTCATGCTGTCCTAGCACAGTTCCAGGCACATATTGGACACTCAGCAAAAAAATCTGATAGAAAGATACTTAATTAGCCTAAGTGCTGGACTAATCTTCTAGAAAGAACTGCCTGACCACTCTACTTCCTGGCACAATCATTGGCCATAGTGAAAAGTCAGCCAAGTCTCCTATTTTCATCTTCCAGTTGAAAAGACTCATTTAGGCACCTGAATGAAAGTCATTTTTATATTCTGTAATGACTATAACTCACTTTCTATTACTTAATAAAGGGGATGAATAAGAGAGAGCCTGTGAAGGCAGATAGCATTTGCAAATGGGCCAGTGTGACTTGACAGATGGACCTAGAGCCGGAAGCAGGTAGTAGAGAAACAAAAAGCTGCAGGTGTTGGCAGAAACTGACTCCCAAGTCATTATTCTTTCCTTGGATGGTGATCAATGAAGATTTTTAGCTGATTGGAAACTCGGAAAGACGGTGCTGATTTTTTACCCTGTTTTTGGCATTGCTTATATTGGCTCTTGTGAGATTCAGTGAACTGTGTCATCACTATTCCTTGTGTTAAAAACCACTTAGCACAAATAAAATAAGGTCATGAGGTCAATAATGGGTAGCATGACCTACCTATTGCAGCTTCTCTACCATTTTCCAGGAAGCTGGAGAATCTAGAGGAAACCACTCTTTTTCTCCTTTCCTCTTAGTTACTCCAACAAACTTACAAGACATTTTCAGCAACTCAAGAAAAGCTGACCTGGATTCCTTGAATAGTTTTCTATGGAGTGTTTAACACAAAAACTTGCCTTTTAAATGGGAGTCCCAGCTTGCCTTTATAAAACATCTTTCAAAAAATTAATACCTTCATTGTTTCTTTTTTTCTGTTTATATTCATGGGAATATAGCAATATCCTAAGTGGAATCTATTGCATAATTCTCCCTTGGATGTAGATATCCTCTGTCCTAACTACTCAGTAGAACCTTACAGAAAACTTACAAAATTAAAGATGTTCAAACCATTACATGAGTATATATGTGACTCAGGTGTGAAAAGTATGACAATATTAAGGAGATATTTGATAAAGTCCCATTTGACTTAGGCAAAGCAAATGGTAGCAGAATTTAGAGGCATAAATGTTTCTAGGGCTTATTCTGAAGATTCATGATCTCACTTAGAATCATCCAATTTCGACTAGAACTCAGGGAATCTGGGAATGTAGGTCAGTATATTTCTTATGCTGCTATTATCTGTAACCCAAATTGCTCATAGGTTTACAGAAAGGGCAGCAAAACTTGAAAGACCAAACACTTTCGTGTAATAAAGCAGAGGCAGGTTAGTATTAAAGCCCACCCTTGCACTCAAGTGCACGCTCATTGCCAATGGACAACAGCTTGGATTTGATTTAATTGGAAACATAATCCTAGGGGAATTCTATAAAGAAACTATCAAAGAAATAAGGTTGGTGATTGAGAGGACTTTGAGATTATTTGCAGCTTTCTCTGTCTTGTCTGAATATGAACCTGTGTCCTAAGTAGGCCTGCGTTATAAGAGAAAGAACCAATGAGCCAAATCCTTGAGGAAGCACCAGCTGTGACTCATATACCCACTGAAGTCAAACTGGCAACCGAACCAATGCAGTGAGGAGCCGAGATGAACTGAACGATCCTGTCCAGTCCATCTCTTTAAATTTAAAACCAACAGGTTCCACATTGACCCAAACCAACTGACGAGCTAAACAATTTTACAAATAGTGGATTGTGCCAAAGGAAGGATGTTTTAAAAAATGTCACTGGTTGATGGGATCCGTGAGTGATCTGATCAGGCCTTTTATCTGCTGCTGTCACTTTTCTAGATCTAAATTCAAAGGTTGGAAATGGTGCAGGGACAAACTTTTCCACTTACATAGCAAGAGCACCGTGAACAAAAGTTGCTTAATCCCCGGCTTCATGCTTTACTACTATTGTAAGACACACACACACACACACACACACACACACACACACACACACACACACACACACACACACACACACCAGAGAAAGAGAGAGACAGAGAGAGAGAGAAAGAGGAGGGGGTATGGAGGGAGGGAGGGAGGGAGGGAGGAAGGGAGGAAAGCAGAGATTTAAAGGCAATGGCATGGCACTGTTGAACTGAGAGACTGGGGGAATGATCCGTAGGCCTTAACAAGCCTAGGCATTTCCTCTTCAAAGATTGTAATAACAAAAGAGTTACTTCATAATTCTGTTCAAGTAAATTGAATAGCATAACATATGGTGAATGTTTAGCTCAGTGTCAAGTAAAGTTAGGATTTGTCTGTAGGCTCTCCTGCTGTCTTGTTGTATTGCCTCCCACCCCATAAGAATCCATTTACTGAGTTCTTGCATATTCAAGAACCAGATAGCTGCAAATCGTCCTGCCAAGGCAAGCCAAGGGAGTGCAGACCCATGTGAACACCTCCTCTGGGCAACGCCCCTTAGTAACTTCTTACTTACAATGTAGCTTTTGGAAGTAGGGCACTGCTGGTTTAGAGCTGTCTGCTCTGAAACTGAAGTTAGGGAACTGGCAGAGGGGCAACTGTGAGACACCAAAACTCCTCATTTTCTCCTGTATTCATCAGAGAAAATAAAAGTAGCTATCAGAAGAAAGGGAAGGTAGAGAGAAGTTTGAAAATCGTCATGCCTGTACGCCAAGCACGAGTACACTCTCTGGTCCCTTAAGTGTGAGTAGTTTAGCCAAAACAAAGAAGAAAACCAAAACCCAAACCAACAAAAAATTGTCTCCTGTCTGTGCCTGTCTCAGCTGGAGCTCCCTGACTCCATCCCATTTATTGTTGTTGTTTAGCTGACTTAAGAAGTGTATGAGACTGGGGAGTGATGGGATGGATACCTTCACCAAACAGATGCAATCTGTGTTACATATTTTCCTTATTCTGGGGACAGCAAGATTTACAACATGCAACTTAAGGAAGGAAGCATTTATCTGGCCTCCCACTGTGTGAAGGTAGGGTCAGCTGTGGCAGTAACAGCATAGTATCAGGAGCAAGTCTCAGCTACTGATGCAGGAGCATTAGGTTACATGCATGCATCCGTCCATACAGATCACGGGCCAGAGAAATGAGTTTGCAGGTGCTTGCCTGGCTTGCTTCTTTCTCCCGTTTAACTAACTTGGAGAACCTACTGGTTGAGTGGTAGCGCATTTACAGTCAGGGTGCTCTTCCTTCTTAGTTAAAACCCTTTCTAGTAGTGTACTCAAACGCTTACTTATGGTTGTATCTCCTAGGTAATTCCAAATCTAGTCCAGTGGCAATGAAGACTAACTCAGAATCTCAAACCATCTTAAACAAGTTCAGCTTAGGTGCTCCTAAAGGACGATATTTAATAAGCAAAAGAGTATGCCTTGGTTATAAAACTCATTTCTTTTCTTATTTGGACCCCACTGTGGGCGAAGAAAAGCAGGAGCTTGTTTCCTTCTTGGCCACCTTTCAGTGTGGGCTATGGAGTTACAAAAGAGGCCATCTTCCTGCCCTCGGTGCAGTCCTTGCCGATAACCACAAGGTGGTACCACAGATTAAGGTGAAATGCTCAAACCTACTTGCCTGTTCCCAGGTGATGCTCCTGGGCTTCCACCACCCCTGGGAGTTAATATGACTTCTGCTTCTATCCATTCGTTTTACAGACAGTGACACCAATGTTCGACACAAGGCACTCACTAGCTGAGGAATGTGGTCCATAGAACAGAAATCTGCTCTTAGCACTTATCAGACTACAAAATGCATTTTCACTGTAAGTACCCAATCTGGGGAAATTGTCTTCTAATGTAACAAAGCCTCTTCTACACCTTGGTAAATTTTGATGAATAGTTTCCCCTATTGAAATACATCTAATAAATTAAAACACAAACACACAAAGGCTAGAATTATGCCCATTTTGCTTGTCTCATTGATGGGCCAGAACTTGTTTTACAGAGTTTTGACAGAACACTTATAATTCCTAATATGTGAAGGTAATTTCCTCATGGGAAAAATTACCTCATCCTCATCTCTAAAGTCTCAACTATGGAAAAATTATAGAGACCCTTATGTATTCGGGACTAAGTGACTGCCTGCTAAGAGAGTCTAGTTTGAAACTGAAAACATGACAATTGAGCCGTAAGGACTTTTCCAGTTTCCTAGGTCTGCTGTTGAGCCATGTGTTGACTTTTGGAAAGTATTTATGCAGATAATGGATGTGTGATGCCACTGTCTCATTATAATCTTTTGCTACATTTGTTCCTACATGGAAATCATAAGCCATCATTGGTCCTCACATTTGGAGAAGCCATCTGGTCACTAGAATTCAGTGGAACTGACCATGGTTGTGTTACTTGGCATATTTGTTTCATGATGCTACAGAGAAATTGTGTCTCTTTACTCAAACTTTCTTGCAAATGGTATTTTTTTTAATTTGGGACTCAGGTTCAGAACCTTATATTCTGTAATTTTCAGTTACCTGATACTTTTCTAAAGCTTAGTAGAAAGCAGATTATATCTTCTGCTACTACTTTTGTAGTTCCTAAATAAAACATGAACACTCTAATGCTCAGTCACCAGGTTATCCAAGGAGAAGACGATTCCAACTAAATTTGCATTTGTTCTCTGGATATGAGGTTGCAATTTGGGGATGAATAAAAGCCATTATGTTAGAGGTAGCTTCTCGTTCATCAGTAGAAAAATGTCAGTGGTTCTTAGAGGAAAAAAAAATACTATAAAAGACAAATTTGTCCAGGTCAGGATTTGTTCTAGTTTCATATTTTAATGCTCAGATAAACCAATCAGCCCTATTCAGCACTCTCTTTCTTTGAAATAAAGTTAAAGTGTAGACAGATATTCTGATAAAAGATTTGAAATGTTCATAAGCAAAAATATCCAAAGGAAGGTTCACCAGTGTTGAGGAGGGAATCTACATTGAGATGTATTTATTTGTACTTTAGGCATGTTCTTAGAGGATTTTTCTTTACTATAACCATGCTCCAAGCTTTGTCTCCTCAGTTGCTAAACCTTGTGATAGACAGTTCTTTGGGACTTGGATATGGACCACAAAAGTTTTCCTACCAGCTTCTAATTCAGTTCTGAGCCGTTCCATCTGAATGAGCTCTTTCCATTCCTTTCCTGAGTTCTCGCATAATCATGATGTGTAAATCCTTCACATGATCCAGTTTCCTAGTATTCTTTTCTAAAAACTCATGACAAGAACTTCATGAACCCAGTGTAAGTCTACTATACAGTCGTATCCCCGTGCTGGATTATATATCTATATCTATATCTATATCTATATCTATATCTATATCTATGTCTCTCTCTCTCTCTCTCTCTCTATATATATATATATATATATATATATATATATATATATATATATATATATAATCAACTTGACATAAGGTTGAAACATCTGAAAGGAGGGAACCTCAATTGAGAAAATTCCTTGATAAGATTCTGCCATAAGGCATTTTCTTTTTCTTTTTCTTTTCAATTTTATTGGATATTCTATGTATTTACATTTCAAATGTTATACCCTTCCTCACACACACTAACTTCCCTCCTCCACCTCAACTTGCATCCATAAAGGTGCTCCCTCTCCCAATCACCCTCTCCATTTTAGAATCTTGGCTGGTTAATGTTCTTCCCTTGAGGTTGCAAACCTTTCAGCTCCTTCAATTCTTTCTCTACCTCTTTCATTGGCGTCCCCATTTTTAGTCTGTTAGTTAGTTGTAAGTCCTCATCTGTAACTATATGACTCAGGCAGACCCTCTGAAGAGACATTCATATCTAGTTCATGCCAGTATACACTTCTTGGCATCAGAAATAGCATCTGACATTTTCTTAGTAATTGATTTTGGGTGGTGCCATAACTAGGCTGGTGGTCCTCAGTTCTCTAAGAAATGTAGCTGAGCAAGTCATAGGCAATAATCCAGTAAACAGCACCCCTCCCTGGCTTCTGCAGCAACTCCTGCCTGAGCTCCTACATACAGGTTCTAGCCCTACTTGTGTTTCTGTCCTGACTCTCTTCAATGATGTACTTCAATAATGTGGAAGTGTAAGGCAAATAATTCCTTCCCTCCACAACTTGGTTTTGGACATGATATTTTATAATGGCAATAGTAACTCTAACTAAGGCAAGCACTCAGATAACTTTGCTAAGCAGGAGCAAATAGAAGACATGAATTATATGTCTTATGTTTTTGGTTATTGAAGAAGTCATTGTATAAAACCAAGGTGTGAAATGTTCAGGCAGGCAGAGAGATGAAAGTCAAAAGAGCTTTAAGTATTTTTTTTTAATGAGAAAGAAAACAACTAGCAATATGGCAGATACATTCTTTCTATTGTATTGACCCTTTCTCGGATATTCTTTCTCTCTTCCTAATATAATACTAAAGAGGATATCTACATCTATTGCGAATCAATGTTACCTACCTGGTAATAAAGGAAAATGTACTCCCAGGTATATTAGAGTCCTATTTTCATCTGTTTTCTTATCTCATCTTTTGTGTCAGGCATGGTCAGATTCTCTAATCTGAATAAAAATTTTGTTTCACTAATCATCTCTGTCTCTCTGTCTCTGTCTCTGTCTCTGTCTCTGTCTCTGTCTCTGTCTCTGTCTCTCTCTCTCTCTCTCTCTCTCTCATCATCATCATCACCATCATCCCCACTCCTGTCTCCTGTGTGTATGTGTGTGTGTGTATGTGTGAGTGTGTGTGTTTGTATGTGTGTGAAGCTAAAATTTAGAAAGAAAATAATATTCAACCTAACCCATACGACTCTTCATTGTAGAAAATGCTTCTATATTTCTTGTGGTACATTTGAAATCCTCAGGCTTTTGGAAATGGTCTCTGGAGGTAGAATGGAAACTATTTTGTGTATCCATGTTCTAACTTTAGATCATCAAGATATTGGTGACAGGAAACAGAATTTCCCACATTCTTTGGAGATCCCTTCACTTTTATTACAATTAAAACAGAGCCCAGATATTTGCCTTATATTTGAGGAACATGCTACTGGTAACAGAGCATTCATATTATTTTTCGTTTTACTACCTCCTTCCACAATCTTGCGAGACAGTTGTAAATCTCATAGTTTTTTTTCCATAGAAATAAAGCTTTTGAGATTGAAAATGGAAACTCCTGCATCATGTAACAGAATCCAAAGAGATATATTGTAAATATGAACACAAGACTTTTGATTAATGACTGTATGATTATTCTTGACTCATAGATGCTTCTAGGTTATTCATATTAATGTATAATGTGATCACTTATGAAGTTCTACTGTAATTTTATCTCATATAATAATTATGCATGTTTCTCCATTACAGTCTGGATTGATTGCCTTCCTGGATTATGTTTCAGAGAAATAGGACAGTGATAAGTTCAAGGAATGAAGTGCACAAGGTGAGTGCATGAGAGAGCATATGTACATGTGTGTTTAATCAACACAACTTCCCTTTGTAATTCAAAGAAACACTAGTGTGGCAAGTTCAGAAACAACATAGTTCCCTTTCCTCTTTTTTATTTCAAAAGAGTGGAAATTTCCACTTACAACAATGTTCCCAACTTTTAAACAAAATTCGCATTGTTATCAATATAATCTATCTCATGAGTAAGAACTGGAATTATGTGGTTTGTCAAGATGTTAAATATGTAAATCACTGTTTTAGTCTCTCAGTTAGCAATAATTTATGTTTACTGGTGAATTAAAATTGGCTGAGAGCTATTGAATTTAATTTCATATTTAATTCTTCCAGTAATTATACAAGGTAGATATTATCTCTGTTTAACAAATGCAGAAATCAAGGTGTGGACATGATGACAAATTAGCCAACCACTGAGAGACAGAGTTAAGCCATGAAGAAATCAGCTCTCTATGACTAAAATATGATGTACAAGTTCAAAGAGTTTTCCATAGGGACCATGGAGTTTTCTTAATGCTTTAAGCATTTGAAAATACTCCTTCTGCCAAAAACTGTCAAGTTCCCAATAACCTTGGTTCTGAAGATCTCTTAATTCAAAAATATCAGTCACTAGAAATTGGACAGAAAAGAGAAATAAAAAAGACCTGGCATTGTCACTCCAGATAACATGATCAGATTTTTTCCTGACATCTGGAAATTATAGACCACGGTTTATCTATCTGTACCTCTGTCATTAACTATTACATGAAATTTTTCCCATCTTGGCTAAAGTCACAAGAATTGTCCTGATAAGCAGGAATGATTTAGACTGTTCAAAATATTATCTGAAGAACTTCCTAGATTTCTGAGAAGATGAGGCACTTACATGGTACCTCACACTACACTTGGAATAGATTATCTGAGAAACAACATAAAAACAGTATATATTTACCCTATAGTTTGGGCAATGCCATATGATTAGAAGTGTCTTTAACTTCCTTGTAGCTCAACCTATTTAAATTGCAGGGAAAAATCCAGAGAGTCCAGGGAAGGAAAAGGTTCTGCCTAAGATTCTTCAGTAGGTAAGCTATGAAGCTGAACCTTTGACTCCTAAAAAGATTTTTTTTTCTTATATTACTCAGGGGAGCTTCATTGACTTCCAAAATCATATCTATTCCCTGAGTAATGATACTTAGGAAAGAAAGTAAGTCAGAGACTTGCCCTTCGGATTGAGAAGAAAATCAGATCAACTAACTGAATTAACATGCAACAAAAGCCATGTTATAAAAATAATGGTAAAAACTTATTGAGGGGAATGCCAAAAGGAGATGATGTCCTTATTTTAAAGATGTTAAGTGAAATTAAGTAAGACATTGAGTAATAAGACAAGGTTATTATCATTAAACAATAAATTTGGAGTGAGAAGTATAAGTGATAAGTAATTAAAGGAGAAATGCCTAGCCTAGGTTGGAAAAAAAAAAAGAAAAACACAATGCCACAACAGAGTTATGAAAAGATACTGAAGGTCACGAGATGAATAGTGAAGACAGAAGAAGAATGTATACGAAGCTTGAGCATCTACTGGGTTTTCATTTTATGTTGATTAATAAGAAGAGTGGCTTGAGGGAATGAGATAAAGGCAAGTATTCTATATGGACTTAAAAGAACCCCTATTCACATATGCACACTCACTAAATGGCCAATGAGGACCAAACTGTAACTTTAGCAACATCTCTATGAGCACACATATGTTCACATCTACTTAATATGTAAATACTTTTATTGATATATACTTCATATGTTATATATGATGTGTGTATATGCAAATGCATATGTACATACACATAATGTACATTAGGTTAGAATATCACAATCACATATCCTGCCACAAAAATGAAAAGAAAACAATTTTTTAATCTTTCTAAAAAATGTTTATTAATTGTTTTATTATTTTACATTCCAAATGTTGTCCCCCTTCCTGTTTCCACCTCCATGAGTTCTTCATCCTATCCCCTTTACTTCTGAGAGGGTACTCTCCCATCTATGTACCCATTCCAACCTAGACCTGATCACATCCCCCTTCTCTGGATTAAGAACATCCTTTTCCACTGAAGACAGACAAGGCAGTCCTCTGCTACAACTGCAACAGGGGCCATGGACCAGCCCTTTTATGCTCTTTGGTTAGTGACTTATATTCTGTGAGATTTCAGGAGTCCAGGTTAGCTGATCCTGTTGTTCTTCCTATGAAGTTGCTATCCCCTTCAGCTCCTTCAGTCCTTCCCCTAACTCTTTCATGTGGGTCCCTGACCTCCGTCCAATGGTTGGCTGTAAGTATCTGCATCTGTCTCAGTCAGCTGTTGGTATAGCCTCTCAGAGAACAACCATGTTAGGCCCCTGTCTGCAAGCATTAGATGGCATCAAAAATAGTGTCAGAGTTTGGTGGTTGCACATGGGATGGATCCCAAGTTGGGCCATTATTTTGATGGACTTTCCTTCATTTTGTCCATTTTGTCATCTGTTCCATTTATTTGTCCCTGCTTTTCCTTTAGACAGGAACAAATTCTGGGTCTTCATCAACCCTAGAAAGCCTTTTGCATCTTCACCACTGGCCAGAAACACAAGGTAATTTCTTACCTGTCTCCCCTGATTCAATACTCCACTCACCTATGTCTCTCGCTTTCTAAGCAGTTATATTTTCCTTCCCTTAGCATTTCTCAATCATCCTTCTGGACTTTGCTTTAGCTGAGAAAGAAGCTACCACAACTGGTCCTATAGGCTGGGCTCCCCCCATTCTCAATCCCAGTGATTCTGGCATTTCTCCCATCCAGAATATCTTCCCAAGTCTACTATTCTCTACCTTGTCTGTCAATCGTGATGCAATTTTATATTAATTCCAATTTTTTTTCTTTACTTCTGAATTGTTATGTGTCCTAAACAAAAAGTTAAGCAATGGTGGCTATATGGCATGCTACAGGAAGTTAATAAATATTGTTGACAATATAAATAAGTAAATGAATTAATGAGTAAATAAATAATGCATTAAATAAATGTGCAGTACTAGAATTGCCACAATCATCTTAAATGGTATGTGAAACCAATCTGATACCTCAACATATATACCTTATACTTACTAAACATTTTGTTTCCAAGTATCCTTTGCATGACAGTTTTGAGAGATATGTTCTAGTTTGTACATCTGACCATGGTGGGTGAAACTTACCACACTGTGCACTGGAACACACAGGCTCTGGCAAGGACACTGAGAAAGGCTGAATTTCTGGGTTTCTTATTACTATAATTACCTGAGCTTTAACAGATTTGTGTCACTTCCCAGGAGAACCACCCTTATGGATATCTTCACAAACGGTATACACATAGAGAATGCAATGTAAATCATTGGTATTTGGAATGTTTCCAAAAGTTAAAGTAACTGCAGAAAGTCTAAACCAATCTCATAAACGGCTCTGTCCTATTTGTGTCTCTGCTATGCTGCCTGATTTCATGTTACCCCTTTTGTATTTCTATTTTATTCAATCCCAATCCATCGTATTCTTTATTATTCACATTCTCCAAGTGACACATTAGGCTAAAAACTATTATGGGTTCCAATAGAAGCAGGAAATAATCTGTGCGCTCAACATCTTGGTACAAAGGCCTGTGTGTAAAAAAGGGGGAAAAAAAGAAAATCTCCAAGAATTACTGTGTCTATTCTCTTTAACATATGGCAATCTTCACAGGTACAAAAAGATTATCTCTCACAGTGTCAAAATATTTTCTGGGTGAATTAAAAATGGAAGCTCTCATTAGAAAGAAGAGGAAGACTTAGAAAAGATTATAGACATCTTTCTACAGAGTCAGAACAGAGGGTGATGGGTTCTTAGAGCACAATCATATCTTCAAAAATCTGTGACTAGTGTCATTTTCTAGTCTAAACAAGGGGAAAGGACCAGTTCTCCTCAATGATTTCCAGACAGCCTCCATTTTTTCGAAGTTTAATCCATCATATTAAGAAATAAAAGTAGGTAGAGATATTGTAAGATCCATAGAAAATGGATGACTGCAAGGAATTTAGTCCTGGCACTGTGCAGTAACACACATAGACTCCCCACAGTTGGAAGAGTTTGCATAAGATCTGTACAGAGTCAAGCCAGATTGAATCCCAGGGTGCAAGCAGAGTAAGGGATGCAGAAGCTGTATCCCTAACTAAGGTAGCATTGGCAATTAAGAGCTTCTAGGAGAGGGGGTCAATTTTCCTTAAGGATGTGGCTCCTGTAAGCAGACACTGCTGACAGGAGCCTGGTATTACTGTCTCCTGAGAGGCTCTGCCAGAATCTGACAAATACAGACGTGGATGTTTATAGCCAGCCATTGAACGGAGGACAGGGACACCAATAGAGGAGTTAAAGAAAGGACTGAGGGAGCTAAAGGGACTTATAACCCCATAGAAGGAACAACAATATTAACTCACTAGACCTCCCAGAGCTCCCAGGAACAAAACCACTAACAAAAGTGTACACATGAATGGATGCATGGCTCCAGCATCACATGTAGTAGAGGATGGGCATCAATGGGAGGAGAGGCCCTTGGTCCTGTGAAGGCTTGATGCCACAATGTATGGGAGTACCAAGGTAGGAAGGCAAGAGTGGGTGGTTGGGTGGGGGAGCATCCTTATAGAAGCGGGGGTAGCAAGGATGGGATAGGGAGTTTCTGGAGGGAAAAACCGGAAAAGGGGATAACATTTGAAATGTAAATAAAGAAAATATACAAAAGAATATATTTTTTAAAAAAGGGTGGTGGCTCCTGGTAAATGATTACATCGTAGTGAAAGTTGTCTAGCCAAGAGTATAGTTGCAGCACTTGTGAGATATGATGAGCGCTTTATATAGCAAAAGAAGATGCAAAATTGGGAGGATAGGGAAGTGGATCTGGGAGAGACACTTTAATTATATAAACTATATATCCAAATTCGCACAAATCCTAATACAAGTTGGAGAAAAATATTAAAAATGGAAGTCCCATCATATACAATGGAAATATTTAGCGAAAGTAACTAAATCAAAACATAAGGCATCCTTTATTACTCAGAATTTCTGTGTATTTTGATTATAAAACCTTAGTAATGCAATATCCCTAAGTGGAGAGACTGTATCTTTGTTGTCTTCGTAGATGTCATATACATATACTTATCGAAGGACTTTGCTATGTTTAAAACATTATTGTAAGAGAGAGCAGGTATGCTGAATATATACAACCCCATGATGATTAATTCATGAGTAGGAAACAGTGTCAGGATGCATGGATAATGACAGATAGATATCAATAGAGACTTTCTAAATTCAAACTGGAGAGTTTACCATTCTTCCTTTGGTAATTAATGGGGCACGTAGGCAGAATAACAGTAAGACTGCAAGAAACTCAAACAATGCTGCTAATGAATTAGTCCTGACTGACATTTATAGAACACGCCACCCAACAACAGCAAACCCCTCTTCTTTATGTATTCATGGCCCGTTTGCCAAGATAAACCATTTTCTCAACAACATCAACAAAAGACCAATAAATCTAAAATGGTTGCAGGAAGTAAAAAAAAAAAAAAGGACATACTGAGCCCTTATCTCGAATGTAATCTTGTTATGTTTGTATTATGTCATTAAAATTTTCCAATTAATATCATGGGAGTTTAAATTGTTGTCCTACTAACTCTCTGTGTGACTGTTGCCCCCTTTTACATTTGAAAGTATCAAAAGGCGATTGTTTCAAGCATCATTCATTCCTTAACAATCGTTTCACAAATGGCCAGGTCGCATATTGCAAGCGTTATTGACCTAGTTCTAAGATTAAGAATGTTTATGGCAATATATTTCAAAGTGTGGTAGTAGTGGTTTCAGTCTTGAAAAGAATCATAGTCACTGGGGGTACAAACACTATGTGGGTGGGAAGAACAATAGTACTTGTCTTCAATATGTATTAGAAATATTTATCCAGGTAAACACATAAATATTTGAAGTCAATTTAAAGATCTTTAATATACTAATTAATAATATGAATATTTATGAATATTTGGTATCAAGTTACATCATTCCAGCCATTATGTAAAGCCATTTTGTGGCCTGGTGGAAACTCCTCTTAGCGCAGACACAAAAGTATATTTGTCACCGTACTTAGGGTACCCCAGGATTATCTAGAACAAGATCCCATTTTTGAAGTCACCGTACTGCTTACTGTATAAAGTCAAAGTTATTTCTTTACCACCAAACATCAAGTTTTCTATGGTGTGAATATAAACACAGCCTTGTGGAGGTGACCATTTGACCAAGTACCTCATAGCATCATTTAGACAACTTTACTTTACCCTTTGCCCACTCAGACTTGAGTATCCCGTGGACGATTCTACAAATTAAACTGTTAAGAAACAATTACTTTTTACAAACAAATATGCTCATGGTCTGTTACTAAATGATACACTCATTTTTTTTAAAAAAATGCTAAGCTTGCACTAAGTTAGTTGAAAAACTACATCATGAATACATTTTACACTTTATTTTAATATAGACTATTTCTATTTCTCATAGTGCTGGGAAGTACTTTGAACACTAACATGGAAGAAAAATTTTCCTCAACATCATCTAGATACAAGTCTTGCAACCAACAACAGTGACCTGTTTGCAAAACACACTGTTCCAAGTGTGGCATTAATGTAATGGGAGTTTCCAGGAACATTTTAAAAAATGTTTTGAAAGACCAATAAGATGCAACCCATAACTTCCACTGCAAAAGTGGCCAGTAATCTGAGACGAGAGTCACGTGTGTGGGGAAAACCTTCTATTATTATGTTGCTTAAGAATACTAGCAAGAAAATGACTTGTAATCACATGTTGCTATACCAATGCATCAATGAATTGCTCAGATGTAGATATATGTTGAGGTGATACATGATTGGACAGGAAAGAGATAGGTGGGGAAAGGTCGAGGAGTGAAAGTGGAGGCAGGAGGGGAGAGGGATTTGGGGAGGAAGAAAGATGAAGGCAGATGTTTATGTTTCTGTGCATCTCTTTATAAAGAAGGTTGTAATGAATGTTTTATAAGGGATGGAGTTGTACAAGATTTTTTGACTTATAAAGGTTGGCAAATTATGTTTTGCCTGTTTGGATCAGAGTAGTTTGTTGTGTTCTTTGATGTAAATTCTTGATTGAGTTCAGAGGATGTAATGGCTGAACACATAAAGCTCGCCACAGAGTTGGGATGCATGTATCTAAGGCTTGGTGACAACACACCAAAGGGAAGCGAGTGAAAACAACACACCAGGGCAGTGGGTCGTATGCACCCAGGACAGCATCAAAGGGACAGACAGTAAGGGGACCCACTTCTGAGTTCTTAGAGGCAGCCTGGAGCAACAACTGGTGTGGGGACGAAATGCGTGTGCTCCACTCCTCACTAGAGTGGCGTTAACAGGGTGAGAATGTGGGGTCGGGGAGCGATAAAAGGTTAAACCATCCTTCTAATATTTACCGCAACAGAGAAGGCTCTTCCTTCAGTTCATGGTAATTTACACAGAGACCCACAACTTAGACTATCAGCAGAGAGCCTTTCTGGATATAGGTTACATCACTCAAGGTGATTTTCCAGTTGCTTCATTTTACCTACAAATTTCATGACTTCATTTTTTAAAGGCCATAATACCATGCTTTCTTTATCTATTCATTTGTTGAAGAGACATTTATTGATCTTTTCTTTTAAGACCCTTGAGAAGTCTTGGAGTAAGCAATGAAAGTATCCTGTCTCTGGTCTTATGTGAAAACTTAAATCTAAGTGTTGGGTTGCATGCCTTTTTTTTACTAGTACTTGGCAGACAGGTGGATTTCTGGGAGTTTGAGGCTAGCCTGCTCTACATATTGAGTTTCAGGACAACCAGCACTGCATAGACTGTGCCTCAATAAAACCTAAAACAAGACATAGCAAACAAACATATGAAAAGAAAACCACTTACAGACATAAAAATACATGGAATCTCAAATGGAACGTGGCCCATATCAGGTAAATGATAAATAAAGTGAAGGGGATTTTTCAGCACCACAGAGGGGTACTCCACAATGTAGGATATGTAGAACTCGGGGAGATTTTCTCAAGAGAATAATCAAAATGAATGGAATTAGTACAAGAGAAAAATAAGTTAGTTGAAGGAAAGAAAAATTTCCTAAAAACTGTGATGTGAGAAAAGACTGGGGATAACAGAGTTCATGGAGAAATCACATTGGCTTTCTCTTGCAGGAAGCTACTGAGAAGTAAGGTGTGAGGATGGTGAGAGATGAAACACCCTGTAAGCCACACTCAAACTCAAGAACAGAATTCTGGAATTGGTACTGGGGAGGCAGCAGCACAGCGTTGACACAATCACGTGTCAACTGGGACCTCGGTGTCCCAAAGGTAGAACCTGGAGCCCAGAAAGAGAAAGCCACTTTCTCTGCCTCCCACATCTCTTCACTTGGTGTCCCGTGGTTCAGTTTTCAGAACAGGCTTACCAAGGTGTGGAGTCTAATGAAAAACTCCATGGTATGTTCTTATTCACTTACCAGGTAATGAGCAATTAAGGAGCTGACGCTTAATGCTAAGTCTTGGCTGTGAAAACCCTATTTCTTCACTGGAAATTGAAATTCCTTCACTGAACTTGAAAGAAGAGAGTCCCCATGCATCTTTCCCCATTGATCTTTTCTGCGCTTGTACCGGACATCTAGAAAATGGTCAAGAAGTATTTCTAAGTAAGTAAATAAGTCACTGTTTGAAGTGGGCACATCTGTCACCTCTGTTTCCATTCACATAATTCCTGAGATGACTCCTATGACAGTGTCCCCACTGTGCCCATGTCTTTCCTGGTCTCACTTCCCATCCCACCTCGCTCTCTGTGAAGCTGGAGCAACAGCTGCAAAAAGAATCATATTTTAAAGGCATTGGTCTTTCCTCCCAAGCCTTTGGCATAATCCCCAGATGTGTGTGGGGTACCCAATGTGTATTCCAGAGCCTTTTATAGAGAGAAAAGAGTGTGGAACGACTGTGCAGGTGGTCTCCATCCTAACATCAGGAGAGCTAGAGATCTTCCCTCTTGAGACGAGATGGTAAAGGGCTACAGAGCAGATCCTCCACGGGAGACATGTGAGGGTGGTCAGCCCATTTGCAGAAAATTCAGGCCTGACATGGAGCCCGAGAGCTTTACTATAGGTTTCATCTGAGACCCAGAGCTGTGTTCGGAATTCCTGCTCTCAGTTGGGACTTCCTGACCTGAACTTCCCCAACTCATCTACCACCCCCTCCTGCAACTTGTCTGCCTCTGCCAATTTTCCCCACTTCACAGTAAATGCACCAATTACAACAGTTAACATGTATTTGGAATGTCATGTTGCCATGTCGTCATAAACTCTGGAAGCATTCAAGAGGCGACTGAGTTCAAAGTCCAACTAAATTCAGGAAGAGGGGGCTTAAGAATTTTTAAAACGCCTTAAGAATTTCTCTGTTGAAGTTATGGAACGAACGTCAATGTTTTTTAATGAAATGTTTAAATTTTACCCTCGGATATACAGAAAGCATACCTTAAGCTGAGCAGCTCATAAGAGCAGGGACAGAGTTCATTAACTGACAAACATCCAGAGTGACTCCCAGTGTCGGGAGGGGGGCTTTAGTAAACAGCGTTGATTGGGACAGAGTCTTTAATTTGACGCCGAATTTAGCTAGCTGCAGAGTGCATAATTTACAAAGCAATGAGTAAGGTTTCACAAGTGAGTGGAAAAAACTCTACACAAAATCCCAGCGTTGTTGATGACTTTCAACAGCGAAGAGGCACAAGTTTGTTAAAGTGACTAAAATACACAGCATTCTGTATAATTAGGTTTCCTAAATTATATCAAAATGATATGCCAGATTTTTTGTTTATTGTACGTCTAGAAAGGGGTCTGTCAACGGTCTTTCCTTTGCTGTAGTTGTCTATTTTTGTTTGGTTTTTCATTGGTTTTTGGTTTTAGTTTTTCCAAATTACTGGTGAGGTGAAGGTGGTTTTTGTAATTTATAGGCTGATAAGATTTTTTTTTCTCTGTGTTGGTTATGTATAATCTTTGCCCATTTTAAAGTTTTAGTTGTGTGTGTGTGTGTGTGTGTGTGTGTGTGTGTGTGTGTGTGCCTGTGTGTGCATGTGCCTAAGTGTATATAATTCCACTGTGTGTTCATGTTCCCGTAAAGGTATCAGCAGCTTATGTCAGGATGAGACACAAAATTCAGATCTTCTGCAAAGACAACAATTGCTCTTAACCACTGATCTATCTCTCTAGCCCAAACTATGTCCATTTTATTTATTATTTATTCATTTACTTTATTTTTTATTTTTACCTTATGTATTTTTAAAAATTTAATTATTTTATTTATTTACATTCTAGTCATCTGTTTTAATTTACCTAATTTAGTTTCTTTAGATATTGTGGAGAATCTTTCCTTTTGTCTTTTCAGCTTTTTTTTTCTTCCCCCCCACCCCCAGAAAATTCTCACCTATGTATCTTAGAGTGTTTTACCTGTTTTATTTATCAGGTTTGGAGTTATTGGTCTAACAATAATATCTTTGGTCCATTTGGAATTGACTTTTATACAGGAAGAGGACAAATACAGTCTAGTTTAATTTTTCTGTATCTATCCTTTTTTTTCTAGCAATATCTGAAGAGGCTCACTTCCTCAGTTGTGGTTGGGACAACATTGTCCGTGATTAGATGGCTGCAGCTCTGTGTTTATTTCTGCCTGTTTGATGCTACTGCCTTAGGCTACATGCCTTTCTAGTACAGTACTATGGTGTCTCTCTGACTGTGACTCCAAGTATGACAAAATCAAGTGTTGTGACACATTTCATCTCTGTTCTCCAAACTCAGAAATATTTCAGCTGATCAAGGGTATTTTTGTACTTAGATATGAAAACTGGTATTTTTTTTTCCATTTCTGGGAATAAAATATTTAGAAGTCTTGATATAGACTAAAAAAAAAATAGGTGAATTAAAACCATTTATTTTGTTTTGTGATTATGATGATTTCCATATTCTTAATCATACAAATAATTATCAATGAATGATCTCTCCATCTTCTAATGTCTTTATAGCACTTTTACCTCATTATTTTTAGTTTCAGTTTTATTTTGAAGATATAATGAATGGGAATTTTTTTTTCTGATACTTTCCCTTAGCACCAGGTAAAGTTGTGTCTGTAGGGTTCTGACACAACCAGGATCACAAGAGGGACAAGCTTAAGTCAGAGACAGCTAGGGCAGGTAGCACTAGGGATAACCAAATGGCGAGAGGCAAGCACAAGAACATAAGCAACAGAAACCAAGGCCACTTAACACCATCAGAACCCAGTTCTCCCACTACAGAAAATCTTGGATATCCCATCACTCCTGAAAAGCAAGATTCAGACTTAAAATCATATCTAATAATGACAATAGAGGACTTGAGAAAGGACATGAATAACTCCCTTAATGAAATACAGGGGAACACAGAGAAATGGGAAAGGTACTGAATATACGTTGATTTCAGTATTCTACTTCTTAGATAAAATTATTCATATATTTAAACATTTTCTGGTGGATGTTTTCTGATACTTTAAGGGCTTCTACAATAAAGATAATTTGACTTATTATTTTCCTGTTTGCATTTCTTTAATTTTTTTTTCTCCTGTCTTCTCACTTGGGTAAAGGTGTCAACTAGTTTTCCAGATTTCATTTACAGTGGATACATTCTTTGTCTTGCTCCTGAGTTTAACAGAAATACTTTTCCCTTTTCCCATTCAGTATAGTATTAATAGTAAATATATAAAAAGTAATCTTTGTTTGATTCAATGATGTTTCTTCTAATCCTTGTTTTTAAAACTTTTATTATAAAGAGGTATTAAACACTTCTGATCGTATAAAAAAGTCTCATTTTATTCACTTATAGGTAGATATGCAGTTTCTTCAAACCATTTATTAAAGAAACTCTGTTTACTCATGTTCCCTTGGTGCCTTTTTAACAGATCTGTGTCTATGTGTGTTTGGGGCTTTGAATAATGCTCCATTGGCCTGGGTCTGCTTTTTGTTAACACCATGCTATTCTGATAACAATACCTTTTTAATATAGCTTGAAATTGGTAGCTTTAATAAAACCATATGTTTTTTTTTTCCTTCTGGCTCAAAATAGTTTTCATTATCCTTATAATTCCATATGAATTTTAGCATGATTTTCATATTTTTACAAAAACACTTCAAGATTTTTTTTTTCTAGGATTTTACCATACTGGAGATTGTTTGGAAGTGATATAGGTATTTTAAATTTTAAAATCATTTGTATTTCTGCTCTATGTACATCAATTATTTTATTATTTTTGTCTTCTCTGGTACTTTAAATTGATGCTATAGATTTTTGAATTTATTCATTTTACTTGTTTTTGGTCCTTTTAGTGTCACTGGAAATGAAATGGTTTATTCTTTCAGTAGTCTGACATCAGTGTGTAGAAATATGGCTGAGTATAGTTAGCATCTCTTTACTGGTGTGCTAATGGGGACTCTGAAGAACATAGAGGAAGACTAACTATAAAACCAGAAAACACTTACATGCAAACTGAGAATGATAATCTGCCAAGCACTTGGTAGCACTGGGGATTATCACATTGGATACTCTAGGTTTTGTCTGGGTGCTAGCTCAGTAGAGAGAGAGGGAACTCAAAGGTAGGGAGAGTTTTTGTGTGCCTACAGCTCGCTATTAGCAGGATCATGACCAAGGTCCATAATTTTCGTCTCAGGCTCTTTTATCTGCCATATGAGTATTAAAACTCAGGTTCGATGAACGGTCCTGCTCCATACCTCTGCTAGTGCATCCATCACTAACAGAATGAAAAAACAGATTGTGCAGTACACATACTTTATCCTTTTGAAAGTGCTTTAACTTTTCCACCTGTCAAAGGGTAAAAGTATGGGGGAAATTGACAATAAATTTATAAGAAAAATTACATATAAACTGGTCTGATACAAGAAAGTCCAGGTACATATAAATTCCTTTTATTTTTCTGGTAAATGATTATTGAAGGACATTTATACAAAAATGTCTAAAACAGCAGCCAAAGGTCTATTATCATTATAAGAATTGTTTCATTATCTTCACTAATACCTGCATTTAAGGCACCCAATACTTTCACTTTCCTAACAGATTGTTGTAATGTATATATTTTTTTTCTTAAATGTTTCATTAGTCCTTTGAGTTGTTCAGAAGTTCCTTCTGCTGCTGTCTAGCCAACAGAAGTTGAACTCTGATTTTCTGTATTCTCAGAAACCACTGCTCTGCATATGTTCTTGCGAGGCTATTGTTAATGTAAGCATCCCATAATTCTGCTTCACAAACCTAAATACGTATTGATTCTCAGTTACTGCTTCCCAAATACTTTTCTTTCGCTCCTATGCTCCATTAATTAACCCTCTCATTTAAATACATAGAACATAACCTTTCCTTCCCACTTCTGTTGAAAGAAGTTGTACTAAGAGTTGGCTTGACTGACAAGGCAAAGTAAAGCAGTTTTCAACTACTATTTTTTCTGTTTTATACACAAATACCTCTTTATCATTTATTGTATTCAATCATTGTCCCAGATCCCTGGTATGTCTTACCTGCACTCTAAAATCTCTAGTTAAGGAAATAATAGATCAAAGCCTGGTAAGGCGTGTCCATATGAGTCCTCTGACTACTTCAAAGATTCTGCTAGAATGGGGAAGCATATTTTGGGCTAAGTCTCTAAATGATCAAATAAAGACACATGATAACATGCTTATCACATGAGCAGCCAGAAAAACTTATTTCAAGGGGAACAATGACAACACACTCAAGAGTATGAGGAGTGGGTAAAGTCTTGTGTGACTATATATTATTGATCAGGATGGACAGGTCAAGGACTACACTGCCACAGACCCATGGGAATAGCGAGAGCTTCCTTTAGTCAGGCTCAGGGAAATGGCAAAGCCTTCCACTGATCCAAGTGTAGATACTGACTCCTTATGCAGAAATCATCAGCTTCCTTCCCTCAGAGGAATGCTGCCTGAAGCCCCTCCGTACAAAGACTCATCATCCAGCTGTATATAATAATGTCACCTCAATTATTTGTAAATAATAATTCAATGACTTTTAGGTTGCTGATACATGTTCACAAGAACATCTCAATACACCCAGTACCAGCTTTTCTCAATGTGTGTCTGTTGTTTCTTTATTTTTTATCTCCCCAGTCAGATCAGTTCCAACACTATGGAGGTTGAAGCACAGGGAGAAGAGTCAAAGTGCCTGGTCATCAAACAAATCCATCAAACACACATACTGATGGGGGGGGAGAGAGAGAGAGAGAGAGAGAGAGAGAGAGAGAGAGAGAGAGAGAGAGAGAGAGAGAGAGAGAGAGAGAGAAGAAATGCAGAAAGATTATTTAGAAATGCCAAGCAGAGTTACAAGATATATCTTGTCAAAGTAGTGTGTGGAGCCATGTTGTGAAGTGGCAAGATAAATGCTGGATTGGGCATGTGTGAAATAGGTTTTGTTTAGAGAAATCAATGGAAGTTGCAGATGACCCAAGGTAAGACCAAGCAGAAGTTATTGATAGATAAGCATAGAGTCCAATATAGGTGGCATGGCATGAGAAAATAAAACTATACTGTTACCTTGGGAAGTCATAGTGTAGGCTCTTATAGAACATTTTAAGGACTGATTCATGTACAAAATGCAAAGTTTGAGACACTTTTCTTGTAAGAGAAAATGGCATCTGATTTGTGTTATAAAAGAATAGCTTGGCTTGCTGAGTTGAAAATAGTAGAACAGTGTGGAAGAAAGATCATGATTACAAAGCTACTACAATAGTTCAGTGGAAGACAATAATACTTGGACACAAGGTAAGGCAGGAAAAGGGAAAAAATAAATTGATTCTGCATTCGATAATGGATGTGAGATGGTCAAAGGAGGAAAACAAAAATTGATCAAAGTTGACTCTAGCAATAAATGTGTTGAAACTGTCATCTTATAAGTAAGAGAGATATTCTAGTGAAAATTATGTTTACTTGCTTCTTCAATGTGCCTTGGGCAGGGGAAGAGATTGGTTTACTCATCTAAAGTTTAGAATGTGGATTGAATAGAAACCCATGAAGGTTCGGCACTTCCTTAACTAAGACATAACAAAGTACAGAAAATAGGTTTGGGTTAGAGAAATATGTTAGAAATTCACAATTATTGGGAATATTTGTCCTTCAAAGTGTCTGAAGACTGATATCTAGTAATTTTAATTGAAAATTGATCTTGAAAAGTGTGAGTAGAGATTTGAGGAAATTAAGTAAGTATATACTACTCTTGAAATAAAAGTAGACAGTGTTGCAAGGGGGTGTGCCAACAAGCAGGCCACCACTTTTAAAACAAACTTAACTGGTTGTTTGGTTATTTAGGGCTTTCCAGAAAGGCTACAAAATGCTACGGCATGTAAGAATAGCCTGTCAGACACAGAAAACAGAAAAGGAAAATCTCTAGTTGTACTCTTGTCATTTCCAGTTTTCTACTGATAAACATTTTCCTGTAGCTTGTAACCTGGGCTTTACCACCTAAATGCTTTGTGGAGTAGAAACCTCCATGAATTCTATCAATCCCAGAGCCTATATACACCTTCTGGCATCAAAAAGGATGGACGGAAAGACAAAACAATGGCAAAACCAAAAACAAGATCAGAACCTTAACTTGAGAGAAGACAATACCTAAGCTTCAAACTAGAAGGCAGTCTAAACCAGGTAACTAGGTAACCAGGTAACCAGGTAACCAGGTAACGTTTCATAGCACTGTACAGACACAAGGTACATTTAGTCTGTGTCAGGACACTCTGAAAGAAGGGAGTGCCACACAATATCCCTGTCATTGTGTTCTCCCAAGTCAAACTCTCAGTCATTTTCTATGACTTTTCTGTGTGTATTTCCTTCACAGAGCCCCCACAAACTATCCTTCAGTGCCTAAGTTGGTCAGTTAAAGAAAGGGAGTTTGGATTTAAATGTTCTGAGATGCCAGGTTTGATTCTATCAGCTATCAGGCTGTATCTAAGTGGACCATCATTCATCTTTCTATATCAGAACAATCATGAACATGTTACAGACAATCCTGTTTGCTCCCAGGGTCACCTGAACAGATCTAAGTAGGTCATAGAGTATGAAGATACTTGGGAAGCCATGGTGTTGGATGCATCTCAGTCAGCATTATCATTATACCATCTTTGTTTCCAGTAATTGACTTTATAAGGATGGTGATAAGGATTCCTTTATCTGCCCTACATATTTCTAATGCAGTGATAAGCCACTCAATCAAATCTTTTGGCTGGGAGATTTCATATATATATATATATATATATATATATATATATATTCCCAAGCACAAAGCATATATATGTGTGTGTGTGTGTGTGTGTGTGTGTGTGTGTGTGTGAAAAATATATGTTATGTGTTTATTATAAATTTGAGTTGAGTTCATACACATACACACATATATGTATATATGTATATATGTATATATGTATATGAACCCAACTATTTATAAGTAAATAAACAATTATAGAAAAATCAGCTACAAATTTAAGTTCATGCCTTGCACTAAATTACGTGTGTGAGATTAAAAGTGAAGCCCCCCCCCATTTTTGAAACTGAAATATAAAACATAGGATAGTTTGTTTTTTTTTTTTTTTCCTTTCAAAGACAGAGTCAGGGTTGCAGAAATAGTTCAACACACATCAGGGCCTTTCCCCTGTAAGTGTGTCAATCCTGATCCCACATTTCTAGATGCTGCTGTTTGTTTCTCTTCTTCTATTGCCTGGCCAAGACCTGAGCAGCATCTCTCTCTCTCTCTCTCTCTCTCTCTCTCTCTCTCTCTCTCTCTCTCTCTCTCTCTCTCTCTCTCCTCTCCACTTGTGACCAGCAGTAATAGTGAGGTGATATGAGCATCAGGTAACAGGATTCCTGGAAGATCTACTCAGCTTTCAGAGAGGCTCAGCACCTACATGACTCCCTCTCAGTCAGTAAAGGTAAAAGTCAAGAAATTGAGGCCATTGTTGAACTGGCCAAACAAGACAACAGGCAAAAATGCCCAATGATTTAATAAAAGATCTTATTCTTTTCTACTTTGCTTTGGTCAGATATTTCAGTGCAATTGCCTCTTGAAAGGTATATAGAGCTAACCTGGGGTATCACCTAGAGCCAGCCATGGGCAGTGACCTCAGGCTGTTGCAGGCTGAGTCCTGGTCTGTAGAAAGAAAAGCTGGAGGAGAAAAGGACTCTGTCCACTCTACCCAAGGGTTTTTTTTCCCAATAGTCTAAGAATAGCTACCAGAAAAGATTTTGAACACCTAAACTGAAAATCCATGTGTCATGTAGCCTTCATCTTCCTCCATGTGTGTGTGTGTCTGTGTGTGTGTGTGTGTGTGTGTGTGTGCGCGCGCGCGCGCACATGTGCATGCATGTGTGCTTTCTTTGGAGAAGAGATATGTGGTTGTAAGGAGAATGTGATGGTTTGTATATGCATGGGCCAGGAAGTGACATTATTAGGATATGTGACTCTGTTGGGAGTAGGTGCGTCACTGTGGATGAGGGCTTTAATACCTTAGTCCTAGCTGCCTGGAAGTGAGTATTCTACTAGCAGCCTTCAGATGAAGATGTAGAACTCTCAGCTTGTCCTGCACCATACCTGCCTGCCTGCTGCCATGTTCCCACCTTGATGAAAATGGACTGGACCTCTGAACCTGTAAGCCAGCCTCAATTTAATGTTCTCCTTATAAGAGTTACCTTGGTCATAGTGTCTGTTCACAGCAGTAAAACCCTAAATCAGAGGTTATATGAACTAATAGGGCTGGTAAAATCAGCCTAGACCTGCCAGTCCCTGCAAGTTTCTATGTGTATGACTTCTTACTTAGATTGTAGAGAATACTTGATTATCATAGAAGAGTTTCTGCCAGAGAATCCTCAGCTGTTCCACTCAAAAGCCCTCTCTCTCTTTCTTTTTTAAGTACATATTGATTAGAGTCCAAATAGCCGCGACTCTATTCTTAGGACTGCACCTTAATTACAATGGATTCTCAGTAAAACCTGATGTTTCAGCTTCTCCCTATTCTTTCCCCTTCCCCTGTGTCTAATATTCAGAGAAGAATTATGCACCAGAATGACTTCCTTTTAAAAACATGTTGTGCAAGCAAGATATCAATGATATGGTGATCACGTTAATTGTTTCAACCTTAGTAACACAAAAATGAATTTTTAGACTGGATTCAATGCTTAATTTTAAAATATATTTTATAACATTTATGATTACATCCTAATAGGTAATGAGACAATGGAAATAGTAACAACAACAATAATAATAATCACCATTAAGCATGTGTATGTGCTCCTCACTGTAGAAACTGTTATGTGTATTATTTTATTTAATAGAATAACTACACATACTATTATTATTCCTACTCTGCTAGATTTCTACTCTGAAGTCAGAGAGTGAAAGAATCTTACTTAGCTTCACTCAGTTAATGGAAAGAGTCTAGAACCTCTCTGGCTCTGGAGGCTGAGGTTTTAATTATTACCATAAACTTGTGTGTGTCTGTGTGTGTGGGGGTGTCGTGTGGCTTTTATTTTGCAATTAAACCACTGGTGTTCTGCCTGTGGCCACCCTAAAGATTTTACACTGGAGTTCTGAAGGTTCCACACAATAGCTGTAAAGTCAGGTAACAGAAACAATGATTCAGACCAATCAGATGATTACAAACCTGGGGTCTCCAGCAGGGCTTCAGGTGGTCAGGCATAGCTCTGGACATTTAATGAAGCAGTGACAAGGGAGGGGCAAGTGCTGGGCTGGCCTTGAGCAACTTCAATAACATCAGGGACTGGGAAGACCTCAATAACATCAGGGATAGGGATCTCAAGTTCATGCTTTACTTGGCCTAAAGGACCAACCAGCAAACTTGGCTTTGTTGCCCATCTCTTCCTCTATTTTAAGGATCTGCTTGTACTTGGCCAGGCACTCAGATAGGCATGGGGCACCATACTTGATCTGCCCAGTATAGAGCCCCAGCACTGGGTCAGGGATGATCAAAGTATCTGGTCTCCCCAGACCGTTGAGACACCATGACATCCCAGCCATTGGATTGGGCCAAATTACACAGCTTAGACTCTGTCACAGAACCAACATGGTTCACTTTGAGGAGGCAGTTGTAGGACTTTTGGCCCACAGTCTTGGCAATTCACTTAGGATTGGTTACAGTGAAGTCATCCCCCACTATCTGGATGCCTGCACTACCTGTGAACTTCTGCCAAGTTTCCCAGTTCTCCTGGTCAAAGAGGTTCTCAATGGACACTACTGGATAACCCTGGATAAAGGACTTGCACAGGTCAGTCATCTGGTCTGGTATGAGGCATCTGCTGGAGTCATCCAGAGACTTGAAGTCCAGGTCATGCTTGCCAGACCTCTAGAACTCAGAGGTTGTCATACACATGCTGATGACAACCTGGTCAGTGTAAACAGCCTTTGCAATTGCAGTCTTCAGCAGTTCCAAGGCTTCTTGGTTCTCCAAGATGTTAGGTGCAAATACACCCTCATTACTCTCATTGATGGCATCCTTCCGGTACTTCTGCGTGATGATGTTCTTCAGGTTGTGGTAAAACTCTGCTTAGTTGCAGATGGCTTCCCAGAAACAGGATGCCCACACAGGTAGGATCATGACCTCTTCCATGGCCAGCTTACTGCAGGCCTGGGAACCACCACTAATCCTATTGAAAGCTGAGACAGACAGAATGACTTTAGGGTTGCCAGCCAAGTCAGCAATGTGATGGTAAATAGGCACTTCCTTTTGTTTAATGGCACCAGCTTTGCAGACAACCAGGGACACACCTAGGGTAGCATTTGTACCAAATGTAGATTTATTCTCAGTGCTGACCATCTTGATCATCAGTTTGTCAATCTTCTTTTGATTCACTACATTCAGTTTCTTGCTAACTAGAGCAGGTATAAGAGTGTCATTGATGTGTTCAACTGCCTTTGAGACATTCTTCCTTATGAAGCACATCTTATCATTGTCACAGAGTTTGAGGGTCTCGTAGATGCAGTTGGATCCATTGCTGGACACCACAGCTTGGAAGAGACCTTTTGTAGTGTAGAGACCCACCTCAACAATGGGGTTCTCACAGGAATCAAAGATCTTTCTGGCATGAATCTTGAATATAGACGTGGTAAATTCTGGCTCTCAGATCACTGTAAAAGAAGAAAAGAGCATTCCGCAGATACGGAAGAAAGTAGTATTTTGATGCTTTTAATGAATTGAATAAATTTGACTAATTAAGAGGTCAGAGAACAGGACAACAGGAAGTAGACCTCACTGACACCACCACTAAACCTTTGGTATTTCATTAACATCTCTTCTTAGATTTAAAAAGAAAATATTCTCATAAGGCCTTCCAAGTATCATAATCAGACCAAGATATAGCAAGTGGATAACACCTAAATGTCTGGCTTCAGACCACACAGATAATAAAATGAGATTCTATTGTCAGTCTCTGTCTTCACGAGCAAGATATGGAATGTTTTGTTATACATGAAATGAGTTAATAAATTTTAAGAGACTTAGTTAAAAATTGCAACTATTTGGTTAAACAATTGAAACTATTGCCAGAGAAACTAAGGAATATTGTAGAGATCAAATTGGGTTGTATACAGTTTCTCAAATACTGTTTTTTAATTAAATGTTTTTTTCATAATTCATATATTTATATATTACAGTTGGTTTGTCTTAACCCTTCATCTTTAAATTATTCATAAAGCATAAAAATGTAATGTCTACCCCCTTTTACTCCTCTAACTCTACCTATAATCTCCACAAATTGTCATCCCTCCTAACTCCAAGCCTTTTTTATTAATTTTTATTATTCCTTTAATTTTTGATATCATAATTACATCAGTTTTCCCTTACCTTCTTCTAAATATATACCCCTCCACATACCCTTAATGCTCTTTCAAATTTATGACCTCTTTTAATTAATTGTGATTGCATGAGTGTACACACACACACACACACACACACACACACACACTCACATACACATTATCAGACTAAGATTCATGGTTTCTCTAACTCTAATACTGTACCAGATTTTATCATTCTTTCATTCCTATCAATATCTACAGGTCCCTTTCTTTCTTTTTTTTTTTAATTTTGGTGCAGCAGAATTTTATTGATGGTATTCAAGAGAGTAGGGATGGCTTCCTAGACCCTCCTATTTTTATGTGGGTGCATCTGAGATGGAAATTTTGAAAAGATGCTCACTGTTGGGGGTTGAATTGGGATGGGGACTCCTTAGGAACTGAAGGCCTCTCTCTTTCTCTCGGTATCCTTGCTAGGGGTTTGGGTAATCCAGGGTTTTTTTTTTTTTTTTTTTTTTTTTTCTCTTTGGAGGCCATGTAAGCCATGAGGTCTACCACCCTGTGCTGTTTGTGCTGTAGCTGTATTCATTGTCATACCAGAAAATGAGCTTCACAAAGTGGTCATTGAGAGCAATGCCAGCTCCAGCATCAAAGGTTGAAGAGTAAGGGTTGCTGTTGTAGTTGCAGGAGACAACCTGGTCCTCGGTGTAGCCCAGGATGCCCTTTAGTGGGTCCTCAGATGCCTGCTTCAACACCTTCTTGATATCATCATACTTGACAGGTTTCTCCAGGCAGTATGTCAGATCCACAACAGATACACTGGGGACAGAAACACAGAAGGTCATGCCAGTGAGCTTCACATTCAGCTCTGGGATGAACCTCCCTACAGCCTTGGCAGTACCAGTGAATGCAGGGATGATATTCTGGGCTGCTTCACACAAATCACACCATAGATTTCCAAAAGGGTCATCCACAGTTTTCTGAGTGGCAGTGATGGCATGAACTGTGGTCATGATCCCTTTCACAATGCCAAAGTTATCATGGATGACTGAGTTATCTAAGTACATCTGTTTGGCAGGAGTATCAAGTTGATCCTGGTGATCTCACCCATGAATGCACATCAGTGGGAAAGGAGATGATCCAATGAGTCTCCCTTCCAACCCTCTCTGACTACTGATAAGTACTATCCTGTGCAGAAAACCATAGTTGTTGTGAGTTCATGGTTGCCACAACTATTTTGTAGAAGATAAGGTCCTTCAAGGCTTCCCCCTGTCTTTCTACTCTTATACTCCATTTGCCTACTGTTTCATAATATTTTTTAAGCCTCAGAGGCTGAGCACTTAACTGTCTCTGACACTCAGCACCTTGAAGATTCATTGCATTCTCTGCCACAAGAAACTTATATCTTTGCAGGGATGACTGGATCATTTTGAAACAACCATTTGTAAGTGGGTAATCTATATGTGGTGGCACTAGAGCAGCATTATTCAGTCAAGTAAGGTATCTTCATTTATTTTAACTTTTTAAGCTCATACCTGAAATTGACATGCAATGCAGTAGGTTTATGTGTGGCTTTCTCATATACCCTTTCTTTGGATTATATCTTTCACCCTGCTTTCTTTCTTTCCCATCCCTCTATCTGTTACATATTTAGTCCTCCAGTACTGCCCTTGTGTATGCCCTGCCTTCTAATTTTTGCTAAACCTCTTTCAATAAGGCATCCCTCTGATGGCCAGTTTTAAATTTATCTTATGAAGCTTTTATAGGTGGTTCAAGTTGAATGCACAGGTCTAAGTATTCAAGACTTTGGTTGACATATTGTGAGAGTGCATGGGGTATTCGACTGTCTACGTCTGGGTTACTTCTCTCAGTATAATTTTTCCTAATGCTGTTAACCTGTCTTCAACTTGAATTTTTATGTAAAGCTCCATAAAATTCCACTTGAGATTTATCACGTTTTCATTATCCATCCATGAACAATAGTATTAAATTCTGAAATCACATTGTTTATTCAACTGTAATAGGTTTTTTTTTCTTTTCACATTTTTTCCTTGAGAGCCATCTTTTATAGCACCAGATTGACAGTTGCTACATCCAGCAAGAAACCGCCCATGCAATATCCTCTATTTGACAAATGAGGCCAAGTGTATGTTTTATGACATGTGGCAAGAGAACCAACAGTGTTTAAAACTAATTAAATATGGAAATGGCCTTTGGTGTATAAGGTGAAACTTTTGTGCATTGAAACCATCCAAGAAGCTTGTAAATATTTCCATTCTTGATCTTGATTTGGGAACCAGGAGTTACTGTTTCTTGGTTCCTTAATTTTATATGAATGATTTTCTGGGCACTTGAAAAAATATGAATCTTGAAGATAATGTAAAGCATTTATCACTTTGTCTAAACTTATGGTGCACTCTATCCTATGCTGAGTTTTACAGAGAATTGACTAGGGGTAAAATACATGAAAAGCAAGGCACTTCTGTAGATCAAAATTAATATTACATAGTATGTCATGTGCTCTAACAATCATAATATATCAATGAACTTCTATAGTGTCATTCAATGCAATTATATTTAAGCCTTCACAAGGATAACAAAGATTAGCACACACAGTTCTCATCAAAAGCTTAATTAAAGGTAAGACTCATTTCTTCACATTTATTTACATGTTTATTTCATCATTTAATCCAGTCTTTCATTCATTGAATGATATACATTAACTACATATAGAATGACTTGTGCAATTATAACACTATGGATATAAACTTATTATATCAATTAGTTCAGTTCTTCACTCACTGACTATTACAAAGTACATATCCACTAAAGGACAGGTGTTATCACAATAGTAAGAAAATACAATGTAAGTACCTAAGTGGAAGTAATAGTAGTCTGACCAGAGATGGTTGACACTAGCCTCCATACATCTTTCAATAGTTAGGTCTTAGTTACTGTGCCTCCTAGCTATCAAGTTGGATGGGGTGTTTATCACTATTTTCACAACTCTAATTCCTGTTAGTTCACAAATCTGTGATTAAGATTTGAAGAAAAGAGTTTCTTCTGGGTTGGCTAATCCAAATTATCCATATTTGAACTGAGAGGATTTCATTACCACTATCCAGACTGGCCTATATGAGTTGTCTTTTAGATTTCTAGAAAAATTAAATTTCTAGCATATGTCATAATGTAGACATATTCCAGCAAGGAAATGAGTAAATGAATTTGTTTAGAGTAAATTGCATGAGCCAAGTTTGTGTGGTATCAGAGAACTGCACAGTGCATTTTCAGGAAATGCCACATACCTGACAGGTTTCAGTATCAGCTCTTTGTTTAGACAGTGTGGATCTGTCCACACTATCTTCTGTAGAAACCACATTGAAACCTGAAGAAATGTCTGACAAAAACTGACTTATAATATTAGAGATGCTATAAAATATGTTGTCTGGATTTCATTTCTAGGGCAGGCTTTTCAGTTGATTGAGAAGATCTTGAGTTTTCAGAGTTCTATCCACCAAAGATGTTCTACCAACTTGGTGTAACTGGGTGCCCCTCCACCCATTCACCTACTCTGCATCACAGCTTTGGCATCCAGTCTCCACAGGACCGAGGGTCTTCCCTTCCACTGATGTCAGATAAGGCTGTCCTCTACTACATATGTATCTGGAGCCATGAATCCTCCCATGTGTACTTCTTGGTTGGTGGTTTAGTCTCCGAGAGATCTGGGTGGTCCAGTTAGTTGATATCGTTCTTCCTATGGAGTTATAATCCCCTTCAGCTTCTTCAGTCCCTATGATTATGTCCCCTAGAGATTTTCTTTGATGGCTTTAAGCCATCTTCTTTTACAGCGCTCTTTGGTACATTTATCTTGACCTTTGTCTTTGTAGAAATCATGTTTATATAGTACTTCACATTTTGTTAGCACCTGGAAGATACTCAGTACGTACTTTCACTGGGTAAATGTAGACAGAAGCACGTATTATTGAATTACTAATAACGATGAGATTGATGGCCAATATTATATTTCTACAATGCTAATTTTTCTATGCTTTGTATCTTATTTTAAGATACATATAATTCATGTAACAAAATCACACATTTTAAAGAGGTCAAGATCAATTATTTAAAAGATACTTTGAAATACAACATGGTTGGTTATGCATTTATCCTGTTATCATACACTAAGCAATTTTATATGCCCCAAATATGACTTAGATATTTCAATTCTGAAAATACTGCCAAATGACTCTATCTAATGAAGCAGGAATGCCTGTGCATGTATCTTGCTATCATATCCACAATGTCTAGAAAATAAAATAACTCTAGATATCCATCAACTGATGGGTAGATAAGACAGGTGCAGTACATATGCATAATATAATATTACTTGGAGGTAACAAAAAGAAAATTTGCAGAGAAATATGTAGAATTAAAGAAAAACATCATTTTCAATGTGGTAATACAGACATTAAGTTGAAATGCCACACATTTTCTCTCATGAGAATAAGAAGATTCTAACTTGATTCCTTAGGGTGATACGTCTAAAACATGAAATAACTATGCAAGCCAGGAAGTAAGGATGAAAAAAAAAACATTAACTTGGGTATCTTCAGGACAGTAAATTGTAAGTAAAGGGTATATAAATCAGAGAATAATGTTAGTGGAAAGTTTAGACAAAAATAAATATTTAGGGAAATTGAGAAGGTGATGGGAAGAAATAAGAAGGATTTGGGGAAGTAAAAGGAGTATAAATAAATTTATTGGAAAACAAAAACTTCATACCTATGCAAAAACAGATAAATATTGACAGCGGGTGTTTAATTTTACGCTGAAAGGATTCAAGGTCCATAGGGAAAAGGGTGACTAGTTCTTGGTACTGTGAGCTTAGCAATTGCTCAGGTTTAGAGAGACAGTAGGCCAATGCAGAAGTATAGATCTGATGGTTAAGTAAGCAGACACATCAGCAAACCACCTTCTAATGTCTATGTTTATACAAAAACTGCTCCATACCTGAATCAGAGAACTCACTTCTTACAGTGAATAGTACTGAAGTTAGAGATTTGTGGTTGCCCAAGATACAAGGTGTCCAGCGTTAAGCAAGTCACTTCTATTGTGCCCTATAAAGCTCTAGAAATATTGTATAAATGAGGCAGAAGGTATATAAAACCAAAAGATATACTGAAGGAATATAAAATTCCACCACTGAGAATTAATAGAGCTACTGCAAATATTAACTTACATCAAGAGTAGAAAGCTTCTGTAAGGCAAAGGACATAGTTAATAAGGCAAATCGGAAACCTACAGACCAAGAAAAATATTTCCACTAATGCCATATCCGATAGAGGGCTAATATCCAAAATATATAAAAAAAACTTAAGAAGCTAATCACCAAAAAATTTAAAAAACAATAAAAAGGGGTATGGAACTAAACAAAGAATTCACAACAGTAGACCCTCAAATGACAGAGAAGCACTTAATGACATGTTAAAAATCCTTAGTGATTAAGGAAATGCAAACCAAAATGACCCTGAGATTTTACCAATCAGAATAGCCAAGATCAAAACTCAGGTGACAGCACATGCTGTCTAGGTTGCAAAGAAAGAGGAACACTCCTTTACTGC
This sequence comes from Micromys minutus, assembly GCF_963924665.1. Classification (NCBI taxonomy): domain Eukaryota; kingdom Metazoa; phylum Chordata; class Mammalia; order Rodentia; family Muridae; genus Micromys; species Micromys minutus. The sequence goes on along the minus strand of NC_137963.1, from coordinate 14,466,472 downwards.
TGGGGGATTGCAAACTGGTACAACCACTCTGGAAATCAATCTGGATATTCCTCAAAAAATTGGAAATAGATTTTCTTGAAGATCCAGCGTTACCATTCTTGGGCATATACCCAAAAGATTCCCACCATGGCACAGGGGAATCTTTTTTTTTTTTCTCCCCATCGACTCCATTCCTGGATTTTATTCTTACAGCCTTAAAACTTACAGAATTTTCTTCCCTTATTAGGTTACTTGTATCTTATTTATTGTGCATGGTGGAAGTTACATATTCCCCAGTAGCCTCTTGCTATTTTCACTTTATCGGATGTAGCTAATGTGCTAACATCTTTTCTTACACACTTGTTGATTTTGTAGATACACAGATGAACAACAACTTAATTGCAATTTAATTGATAGGTTTTCTGTCTTGTAGTAGGGTGAAAGCATTATGCATTTAGTAGAACTCATACTTTGGTTTTGAAGTTAGCTCTTTCCTTGCCCTGTGGCATGTGGCATCAAGGCATAGCTGTCAGTCACCCAAGAGAAGAGAGAGCAAGAAGCAGGTATGCTATAGTGTGCAGTGTCTGTGTCTGTGGCACTAATTTGTGTATATGTAATTTATTTTTTGTAGTAGATGTTGTGATTATTTTATTAAAAGACTTAATATCAGAAAGGCTTGATAAATACCCTAAGAGATAAAGGCAATTCTAAGTGGGAAGCATGCAGACCAGAGTTTTTCTACATTTTTCCCATGTTTATTTTATGGAAAATAGATTATTTTCTCATACAATATCCTGTTCACACTTTTCCCTTCTTCTTCCCAATTCTTCCCCATTTCCTCTCCTTGCCAGATCTAATCTCTCTCTGTCTCTCATTAGGGAAGAATAGGTCTCTAAGATATAGCAACTAAACACTTTTATAACAGATGTGATTGTTCATAGCCAGAAGCTGGAAATAACCCAGATGTTTCACAACAGAAGAATGAATACAGAAAATGTGGTTCACTTACACAATGGAATATTACTCAGCTGTTAAGAATGAGGACATCCTGAGTTTTGCATGCAAAGGGATGGAACTAGAAAATATCATCCTTAGTGATGTAACTCAGACCCAAAAGGATTGTATGGTAGGTACTCACTAATAAGTAGATATAAGCCAGAAAATGCACAGAATACCCAGGATACAGTCCACAAAACTAAAAAAAAAAAAGGTTTACAAGACAAAGGTGCAAGTAAGGACTCCTCAATCTGACTTGAGAGGGAGAAGGAAGCAATCTCTCAAGATAGAAGGAATGGTGCGTCCTGGGTAAGAAAGGGGACAGGGAGGGGAAGAGGTGACATGATCAGGTATTGGATGCGGGGGGGGGGGGCTGAAACCCTGAGAGACAGCAGAAAGAATGAAAACAGGAAACATTGGGGTGTAGGAGGTGCAGTGGATTCGACCTTAAAGAATGTAATAGAGATCTTAGAAGTAAGAGACTCTCAGGACACAAAGAAAGGGACCATGGATGTAATGCCCTGTAGTGGGGAGAGGAAACTTGTAGAGTCTACTTCCAGCAGAAAGACAGGTAATCAAGTGAAGGATGGGGTTGCCATCTGTACTGGATGGCTTTGTATCAACTTGACACAAGCTGGAATTATCAGAGAAAGGAGCCTCAGTTGAGGAAAGGCCTTCATCAGATCCAACTGTAAGGCATTTTCTCAACTAGTGATCAAGGGGGGAGGGCCCAGCCCATTGTAGGTGGAGCCATCCCTGGGCTGGTAGACCTGGGTTCTATAAGAAAGCAGGCTGAGCAAGCCAGGGGAAGCAAGCCAGTAAGTAACACCGCTCCATGGCCTCTGCATCAGCTCCGGCTTCCTCACCTGCTTGAGTTCCAGTCCTGACTTCCTTTGGTGATGAACAGCAATGTGGAAGTGTAAGCTGAATAAACCCTTTCCTCCCCAGCTTGCTTTATGATCCTGATGCTTTGTGTAGAAATACAAACCCTAAGACACCATTCCACAGTCAAAAACTCTGACCAATAACTGTTCCTGTCTGAAAGAACTACAGAAACAAAAATGAAGAAGAGACTGAGAAAAAGGAGCTCCAGTGACAGACCCAAGGTGGGATCCAGCTCTTGGGGACACCTCAAGGCCTGAGAAGGGTATGGAGTGCCCACAAAAAGGAGCCTATCATGACTGTTCTCTTATGACTATGATTATTATTAGTAGTAGTAGTAGTATTGGATATTCTCTGTATTTACATTTCAGATGTTATCTCATATCCCCCAATCCCATCCCCCCTCCCTCTCCCATTGCCTCCATGAAGGTGCTCCTTCTCCCAACCACCCTCTCCCACCTCAGCACCTTAGCAATTGTCTACACTCGGGTTAGGGTTAGGGTTTTGGAATGCTATCCCCTGCTGCATATGCACCTGGAGCCATGGGTTTCTCCATGGGAACTCATTGGTTGGTGTATTAGTCCCTGGAAGCTGTGGTGGGTTTGTTTATTTGATTATTTTGTTCTTCCCATGGCTGTCCTTTGAAAGACCCAACAGGGAGCTGAAAGAGTCAGATGCAGATATTTACACCCAACCAATGGACCAACGCTGGTGAGCCCTGTGCTTAAATTAAGAAAAAGCTAGAAGAAGCTGAGGAGAAGGGCAAATTTGTAAAAGGACCAGCTGTCTCAAATAATCTGCACCCTTTAGATCTCACAAGTACTGGATCACAAACCAGGCAGCATACACCAGCTTATATGAGGCCCCCCCAACACATATACATCAGAGGACTGCAGGACCCAGGGAGTGGGGAGATCTTGTAGGGTGGGGTGTGCAAGGGGAGACATACTTTCAGGGACAGTGGGGTGGGAAGGAGGTGCATGATTTGGAACACCCAAAGGATGTACCAGACCAAGAGGAGGATAAAATCTGAGTGTAAATAAAAGATTTCGTAAAAATGTTCTAAAAAGTATTCACAAGTACATTATAATTTTCTGTTTAATAAAGTATTTGTATCCATAAAAAACATAGTTGCCCACATTTGGGCTTATAAGACTGATCATTCCAACAGTCAGTTAAGGAGGGAACCTTATAGAGCCTTATCATTTACCTATAAACTATCAGCTAATAGTTAAACAATATAACATTTTATAATCCCTTGTCAATACACACACACACACACACACACACACACACATATGTGTGTGTGTGAATTAATCTCATGTCTAGGTCTGTTTAAGTCCCTCTAAAAATAACTTAAAGTATTAATTAATAATCAATGACATATTATTCAGTTTTGATGATTAGAAGTTTATGGTCTATGGATTTTACCTTTTTTGAAGGCTTTTCCTCACAGATGACATCTGTATCATCACATGGCAGAAAATGCAAAACTTTTTTGACATTTATAATAAGAGCCCTAATCCCATTTGTAATCAAGAAGCCACTCTGAATTAGTCAAACAATAAAGAACTCTTCCTAAGAATCGTTTATAATCTCAACCTGGGCATTAAATGTTGAAACATATGAACTCAGAGAAGGAAGGGACTTTGGCACTCAGGTTATAGCATTTCCATAGTTTCAGGCCTCATTTAGCTGTCCAAATAAACAAAATGAAATTGTGTATGCAGTAGGGTTCAATGAAGGAAAGGAGAGAATACGGAAATGTGGAAATCCAGGGAGCATACAGGCCTAACAGTCTTCTTCTGTTTAGAGGAAACATGGAGAGACTAACAAGTTGGTCGAGCCAAATGGAAGAAAAAATTATCTTTCATTTTTTATTGAAAATAGTTTTTCATACAACAAATTAAGATTATGGTTTCTCTATCCCAGATTCTCCCAGATTCTTATGTCTTTACCGCCCACCCAAATTTACACCCTTTCTTTCTCTCTCACTACAATATCAATAAGCATCTAAATCATAATGTTGTTGTTGATGGTGATATAGATAAAAATAAAATAGAAGAAAAAGGCTAAAGGAAAAAGTACAATAGTTTTCTTTGTATGGGTGGCTTGTCTGCATGGGTATCTATGTACTTCGTTTGTGTCTGGTGCTCATAGAGGTCAGAAGAAATCAGATACTGCAGAACTGCAGTTACAGATGGTTAAGAGTGCAATGGTGCTGGAGAACTTGAGTCTTTTCCATGAACAGCAAGTGTTCTTAACCACTGAACTCTCTCTTCAGCCCAGATGAAATCATTCCTGTTAATGAACCCCTAATGCATGATATGGGGCAGATTTATGTTAACAACTAATGTAGGGACAGAATTCCAGGTAGAGTTTAATATTCAATACATATGACATTGCCAGAAAAACAATCCAAATATGAGTAGACCTCTCCTCAGAAGGATTTCCCCCCCCCCCCCAGACATCATGCATTTTATGGGAAGAATGAAAAGACACAATGCACTGGATGAGCAAGAAGCCAATAGTAGAGACGATACTGTGAAGATCCACTCTTCTCCCTTCTACTGCCAGCTTCCTATTATCTGCTAACCCTCAGTTCCTCTTATGAAGCCTTGTCCTCTTCTTTGGTGTTCTAAGTCTTCTGGTTTATCTGTTTTCTTGTTGGGTCCTCCACCTTGGCCTGCTACCAAGTGCATCCTGCAAATGTTTATTTTTATAAATGTTGCATATCCAGGACAGGAGATAGGGAATAGGGTGAGCCAGACTCATTTACCAAAGCACTTTGGCACTGTGCTCTCGAAGTCATTTCCGCAGGAGGCTGCCCTGGACCGAGTGCACTTACTCCCAGCCCTCCCGTTCCCATTTCCAAGCAGAAGTCTTTGCAGTTACAGTCAGAAGCCCTACAGAGTTCTGTGCCAAAGCCTCCTTTCCTGAAAAGCTGGTGGTGGCCTCCTACATCCTCCCTCACCTTAATAGCGACACTTTTATCTATTCTCCAAGGAAATAACCAAAACCCCAAATGAATTGGAGAAGTACAGACTCCATTAAACAAAAAGTAAATATTTACTAGGAATTAACTTGTGCAAACTCTCTTCCAGCTACTGGGGGTCCCAAAGTCTTGGTAGAAGAACCAAAGAGGCACTATATAAAAAGTCTTCATAAAGACTGCCCCATAGAGCTTAGACATATAATATCAAAAATTCCCAATGAACTAGAACATGGTACCAGTATATAGACTAGGAGAAGAAAGGCATAAATGAGAGAGTAAGGGCAGAAGGAATGGAAAGAGAAGAGTTTTTGTAACTTATGTGAAACAGTTGCTGAAAAGCTCCAGGGTTCATTTCATCCTCATTTCTGTTCAGTCTAGTTTTCCCCTCCACTTGTCCACCAAAATGAAGGCTAACAAGGTGATCACTGTCAATCATGTGCCTGAATGTCAGGATTCCTTCAGAATCATCATGGTTCTGTGGATTGCCTGGTTGGCCTTCAAAACGTCCCTTCATTTGACATCAAGACATCTTACAGGCTAGTGGTGAGTCTGAGCACCCAGGGCTTCTGGTCCTGAGGTTGTGTTGCTGTGCTATTCCAAAGCTCACCCTTTGACATGTTCTCTACCTCAACCCATTCCCTTGGTGATCCCTTTCCTTCTCTTTGCTTCAAAGGCCACCTGCATACCTTTGCTTTATCATCCCAGGCTACTACTCAAAAGTCCAGCTTCATCATTTCTTGCATGCCTCTTGCTTTTCTTTTTTCAAATTAAACATCTCATCTTTTCTTAAATATTACCCCCCTTTGGGGACCTTCTGATCTCAGTTAAACCTATTTTCATATTTCGTGATATAAAACTCCCCTTTGTCTCACACCTCAGCCATGGCAGACTGGGTTGGGACAATTTCAGAATGTACTGTGAATTCAGCTTCTCTGATACCCTTACTCCCAGCAGCTTGTGTCAACTCTATGGTCTCCTCAGCCTTCTTGGTCTCCTTGCCTTTAGGTTTGCCAAAAAAAAAAAAAAAAAAAAAAAAAAACCAACTCACTGGCTATATAATTCTCATAAACAGATCAGATGCAGCTGCAGCTCAGTACAGAATTCACCTAAGGTCTCTAAGTTCAAAGAAAAAGTGAAAATCTAAAAAATAATTGATAAGGCCCTAGTCAATCTGGCCAGAAGTCCCCTCTCTGAACTCTTTGTTCATCTTCTGTGCCACCTCTTTTTCTCTGTTCTGGTCCCCACACTAGCATCCTTGTTACCTACCCAAACATCTAACCTTTATGAATCTAATGGCTGATTTTCCCATTCTCTAGGTCACTGAACAAGACCCTGTAAAATTTTCTCCTTAAGAACATCATTATACTTAAAACTGTAACTCTAGCATTCACTTTCTGTCTTTTTGTGTTCTTTATCCTTCTTAGTAACACTCACTGACATCATTTACTGCATATATCTGATTTACTTTCCTTATTTTTATTCTGTCTGTTCATACTAAAAACAAAATTATGGGGTGCAATGTTCTCTGTTGTTGTTCCCATTATATTTCTATACCCATCATCGATCTGTCTATATAACCGCTATGTGTCTATTGTTCATTTATCTATCATGGAGACTACGTAATAATATTAAAGTTATAATTATGAATTGTTGGTTAATTATTGCAATGAATATATCATTTCAAGAAGTATGTACTATGTATTAGATTTAAAACAAATATTTATGATTAAATGACTTTGCCTTAAATAAATATATACAAATAGAAAAGCGAAAGGGCAGTTTCAGAAAGATTTGGAAAAGCCAAGAAAGTCTTCACAAATAAATAAAATAAAAATATTTAGCATGTTCTATGTTCTATGCATGTCAAGTGTCATCTAAACATCAGCTCATTAAACTTTAATGACACTGTGAAGTAAGTTTATAAGGTCACTGTCTCTGATTGATAGCTTAGAAAACTGCCATGCCAAAGGCTGTAACTTACTTTCTCAAGATCAATGCAATGGCTTTTAAAACAACCCCAAAGCCAGCTGTGCTCTGTCTTGTTCTTGACTATGGAATGCCATTCCACAAATCTGTCCTTGGGAAAGACTATTCCAGTACAAATTAAATGAAACAATAAATCAGATAAAGATACATCCAATAAGCTTGGTCAGTTGTTTATAAATATATTTGTTTAATTATTTAGTAACTATTCTTAGTTCATAACATTTCTATTATAAGACATGCCATACAAATAAGAGAAAAAAGGTAGTGAAACTTTCCCTGCAGCTAATGTTGTTCTAAACTATAATATCATTTTCTTCTTTGGGAGCACAGAGAAGAGAGGAAATTATTTTATTAGGGGCAGGCAATCTTAGACAAGGAAGTTCTAAGAGGTGTCTGATGTTCACAGTCCTACAGGACGGCTCAAGACTACACGGAGGAAGTCCATTCCAGGAAGAAGAAGCAGCAGGAGCTAAGGATAGAATTGGGGCATGGTAGGATCCATTCAATGGAAAGAGCTTTGCAGGTGATATAATTAGATGAATGAAGGTTAAGTTAGAACTTTAAGGGCAGTAAGAAACCATGCTGTGGCCTGATTAGATCTGTTTTATTGAAATCATTTTGAGAGCCACCAGGGAGAATGTATGGTCAGAGATAGTAAAGGGGACAGGATGTTGGGCTAAGCATCTTGCAATATCTGGGAAAAGATTATGAAACTAGCTCTTGGACAAGGGTAGTATAGATAATGTCTCAGGTAGACACTGAGAGAATTTATCAGTCCTTCTCAGATACAGTTATCCATTTAATTTCCTTGGAAACTTCAAAACACTCTGATACGCAGAATGTAGCTCAGACCAACTAAATTTGAAAATTTCTGGAGAAAAAGAAAACAAGGCAGTCCACAAAGTTCCATAGGCAATTGCAACATAGAAGTCAAGTTTGAGAGCTAATGGTTTGTGAGCTCATGAGAATTAGTTTATCTGAATAGTAAAGTATTTGTAAATGGAATAAATTAGACGTAGAGAAATTTTTCAGCTCATGTAATTATGAGACCTACTATTGTTTTAATGTTTTATTCCCCAATCTGAATTGCTACAGTGGGGTTTGTTGAATTGCTTGAGACAAATGACATATTGCTCAGATAGACACAGTGGCAATGATTGTCAGGGTTATACAAGACATTGCATAGTGACAAGTGCTGGGTCCCACAATGAAGACACAAGTTGACCAAATAAGTATACTTCGTTTGATAATTGTTTACTTTGTTTTATTTAAGCTCAAAACCTAGAGTTTTTGTAAAATATCCAGTATCCTGGAAATAGACTCCTAGGTATCTAAGAGATAGTCTAGATATCTTAGGATGAAAATTGGATTATGTTCTCTGCCACTGTGGTTGTTTAAATTATAACAACAAAGCAAGTCATTAGGAAAAGTTTATAGTCCAAGATCTGGAAGAAAGACTAGATTTTTTTTTTTTTTGTTCTTAGGCACCATTTTCTTTATTGTAAAGAAAACATAATAGTAAGCCACACTTTAGTCTTTAGTGTTGCAGTAAATATTATATATATATCGGCCCTGAGGTCTCACTCCTCAGGCCAGGTTTTAGTATGGATCCCCATGTGCCTCTGTCATCTGGGCTAAGTCACTCTCATGGACTAACTCCCTTCCCTGGTGGTTTTCCATTACCTGTATTCTGCCTTGTCCCCGGGGGTTTCTCTAACCCCAAAATCTCACACAAACACAGCCTGATAGCTTTTCATAAAGGTTTATGTGCTCAATTCTCAATCCACAAGCCCTTTACACAACAAGATTACATCAAATAGATAGATACAAACTGCCCTTTTTATGAGTTATTAGACCTATAAAATCTTTAATGCTCATAGCTGTTTAAAGCCAATTAAGACTACCTGGATCTAACTAGACTTTGTGGACTTCCATGTGTGAAGCTTCTCTCCTCCCTGGTCCTCTGACCTCCTCCCAGATCTACTCTCTTCACCTCCCTTACCTGCCTCCCAGTCACAGGCTTTCCTTTATTTTACTAATTAAAATGAGAAGGTTCAGATGAAGACACCTCATGAGAGTATGACTAGGCAGCCCTTCTTGGGAAAGTAGAATTAACATTAAAATACAAACAGCTTCAGGAAAATTTAGAACATTTGTGGAACAGTTAAATACCATGATAGTGCAAGAAGAAATGTGTAGTGTGGATATAGGAAGCATTCAGAGTATCTAAGAAGCAGGAAAGGAAGAAATAAAAAAAAAAAAAAAAGAAACTGGCAGAAACACAGAATGGAACCCAAGAAGTCAGGGATGAAGAGTGTATTGGTGCAGGTTGCACTGAATCTGGCAACTGGAGCCTCATTGCTCTTCTTGGTTTAATAAGCTTTAGAGTTAAAGCATATTTACATAAAGGGTAATTAACTGTCCTCATTCATATGTGAGCTTCCCAACACTGTCAATAAATAAAATATAAACAGTCACAGCATTTTTCATAAAGAAACATCTCCTCGCTGCTCTTTTAAAGGTTTAAATTTTATTTCCTGGGCCCTAACTGAAAGAACTGCAAGTCACATAATACGACAAGAGGTACCTTGTTTAGAAACCCCAAACCACACTTTAAAATTACTTTTATGAGGCCAGTCCTCATAAAAAGCCCTTTACACTGCTCCATAAATGCATATTTACTAGAGAGCAGATGACAATAATCCCTGCTCTTTCCATAATTATGAGAACAGCCATCACTGACATCCATGTATATTTCAATCTCTACACAAAGTGCTTTGTGTATGATTTTCCTGCATCCCAAGAAGCAGTGAGAGGTAAATGTTACTACTCATACTTACGATGGGGTAAAAATGACATCTCAAGTGTAAATACAGAATAGCTAATAAAAAGAAATAAAGAAAAAATAATCACTGTCCTGAGTCACTCTCTCCTTGTGCTCACAGTTTATGCTCAGTCTTCCATTCAGTCCAGAGGAACCTCCTGCCTCCATTTCAGAGAGCAGAGCCAGTCTACATTCATCTTTCTCCATTTAGCTGCCAGTAGCATTTCCCCATAGATAAGGACAAAACAATCATGATACTTACAGATTTCCCTTTTAATGAAGGCAGGGAATGACCATCTAAGAGGAAGCAGTATGCCCCAGCTGATTATTTAGGCTTATGGCACCTTGTTTTAAAATCAGTACCAGCCTCAACTTCGAGCTCAAGATTTTCCTTAGTATCCTGTGTTTTAGCTTTTGTAAGAATAGACATTATTTGTGCTGTTTTATATAGAATTTTAAAGGGCTTTTTTTGTGGGAAATGCTCACATTTCCATTTTCAGGGTTTTGTTTTTAGTTTATTTCCCATTGTTTTCATAAATAATCTGACAAGAACAATTTAAGAGAAAAAAAATTTTCTTGATTTATAGCCCCAGGGTATAGCCCATCTTAGTGTAGAAGTCTTGGGGACAAGAGCATTGGGCAGCTGGTCATATGACTCCCACAATCAGTATGGAGGGAGCTGGATAAATATATGTCATGATTCAATTCCCTTTCTCCATTTATAACGTCCTGGTTTCCGGTCAGAGAGTGGTTCTACCCATAGTTGGCAGAACTTTACAACTCAATGAACTCCATCAAGACAGTCCCTCACAGATATGCCTAGGATAGTTTCCACTCTGGTTTCAGATTCTTTCAAGCTGGAAATGAACACTATAACAGCTGAATACATCAAAATACTTTAGGTTGTTTTTGTTTTGTTTTGTTTTGTTTCCATACCTCATTCACCCAGTAAGGACAGGAAACTGGATACTCAGACACTGGGCTTATTTTTCTTCATTGAAGCCAACCTTTGAGAACGTCCTGTGGTGTCACTTGTATAGTGAAATCTCAGCAGCAAAATGTCTTAGAGTAACAGAGAACTTGAACTAAAATCCTAGATGGGAGCTACAACTCTTTCAGTAACAAAACCGGCATTTAAGTTTGCTTCTACTTAGCTTACTTGTTTAATGTGATTTAAAAGCCTTCCAAACCTTCACAGTATTTAAATAAAAAACAACTGGGGAATCAAATGATTGCCATTGCGGTTCTGTTCTGTCTAGAGGGATGTCTGCAGGTGTGTATTTTTTTCTTCTGATGTACATTTTTGTGTAAAATTACTTGGTGTATCTTGTCTTTGTTATTAATAAGCTGTAATAAGTTTTAAGATTTTTTTTCTAGATGAAAAAGAGTTAGCTAACCCCGGGGACATGCCAGGTTAGTGTGAAGGAAAGTGTGTGTGGATTTATACAAAAACAACAAAACAAACAACCACACTAAAACCAAGATGCATCAGGAGCATCATTTAATCTCCTACCATTAACAGGCAAACAGCTATTTCATTTAACTGGTTTTCTTCAGCAAGGAAACCTCTACCTCCCTCAAATTGCCTTTAAAGGTAAGCATTACTGTGCCCAGGTTAGTTTCAAGTTTTTAGTTAAATTAATGGACTTTTGAGAAAGCTATAGACAGGTTGTTGAATCTCTTTGTTTGAACCTAAAAATAGTGGAGTGTCCTTAGTTGCCTGGGCTATTAAGGTCTCCTCGGGGTTGACATTTTCTGAACTTTTATTTCTATGGGTGTTAGAGAGGGAGAAATGCAAGGACCATCCTTGAAACTGCAGGATCCTTGTAGTGGAAGTGCTGGGAGAATGAGAATTATTCCCACCCTGTAGTGGATACTGAGTCTCTGTCATTTATTCCAGAACAACATCAGGAAAGAGTCATGTACTGTTCTGATGACCTGAACCATGAATATCATCCTAGGTGTTCCTTTCACTCTATCTCGGCACAAAATTAAGATTTTGGTATGTCCTTGGTTTAACCCAGATAAACAGGAAAGAATGCCACAAACTTTTACATCCATCCACATCTAAGCAATGACTTCCGAAAAGAGCCAAAAGTAGCACCACATGGTGTCAAGTAAGCAAGCTGGTTTCAAACCTTAATAAGTAACATTGAAACAAAACTTCAGAATTGAAAAGAAAAATTCAATTTACAATGTCTATTTACTTCAGTGTCACAGAATGAAAATATTTATTTCGGTATCCCAATAGCTGACTAAGCAGGTAGGAATACCAGCCAATATCTCTCTCAAATTTTTGCAACTGCAAAGGGTTTTTCTTTTTTCATTTTTTTTTTTAAGTTACTTTTCTATCTCTCAAATTTAAGGCCTAAAATAAGAGGAGGATTAAACATTGAGTGATTTCTATGTGCTAGGCCAATTTTCAATACATGCCATTTTATTTCATGACATTGCCAGTTTAGTCCCACATTAACCTGTTATCCTGTCCATCTTTAGCAGTTGAGGTGCAAACACTACAGTAATACCCTTAGGCTCACACATCATCAGTGGTTAGGTGCGGCTGACATTTTGTCTATCCCGAAAATCCTGACGCTAATGACACCCTACCTCTGAAGTAGATGCCTGACAAGGCGTTTCTTTCCCAGTTTCCTTGTTAAATAAAAAATTGAAGGGAAGGGGAATGGAGGGAGGGTCTCTGCAAGGGGTGACTGTGAGGAGCATTTGATGTAAATAAATGAATATATTTTAAAAATTCAAAAGAAAAAGCAAAAAGTTTCTTTCTCTGAAAGGAAGATCTTTAGGATTCGCCTTTTTATCTCTATTGGAGGAACAACACCCCAGTCCCTGGGCAGCACTGCCTTCAGGCCTCTACTCCTGGTTTCATTGTTTAGCATTGCCAAGGCCTAGGTGTCTTTCCCTCCCATTTTACCTGAATGCTGTGATGATTTCTAATCCAACTGAACCCTCTATCACCCCACTGAGCTCCTCAAGTAGTTACAATGGAAAGCAAGACAGTCACATTCTACATTGCATACTCTCATTTTCTCCAATCTTTTATGATGCTAATTTTTTTAGTGCTTTTTCTACTCATGGTAATACTCTGCTGCCTCTAAGAAGAGACATTTCCTCAGTTTCATGTGCCTCCTCTCCACTGCTCCCAAATAACTCCTCTCTATGCTTCGACAGCTTAGAGGCTGTCACAGAAGCCACAACTTTAGCATGCCACTTTTAACCAATCTGTTTTTAAGATATTATATACGAGAATACTGTAACTGTGTTCAGACACACCAGAAGAGTTCATCAGATCCCATTACAGATGGTTGTGAGCCAGCATGTGGTTGCTGGAATTTGAACTCAGGACCTCTGGAAGAGAAGTCACTGCTATTAACCACTGAGCCATCCAGGTTAGCTGCCTTTCCTACGTGTCCTCACTTTCTGACGCTCAGAGTTTAGTCATATTGTATCTCTGAATTTATTTCTGTGTGTACTTCAGCAGATTGGCTTGCCCTATTAGAGAAAAGACTGTGCCTCATTTATTATTGTGATTGATCTATGACATTTATGTCTAGATCTATTATATGTGTTGCATAAATAAAGTAATAAATAAAGAAACAGATGAAAGAAATTTGGGTTAGAAATCAGGGATACTGGAATCTCATGCCTTTGTTTCCCTTGATCAGAAAATATTCTTGGTACCTTGAAGGGCAAAAGTGAATAACAAGGAGAGAGCTTAAGCAGAATTAAAGTCACTAACAGTATTACTGATTCTTCCTGTTAGATCTTTGCAACCTGGAAGAGGAAGAGTTGCATGCTCAGCAGATGTGCACTAAACATTTTGCACATCTGTCTGAAAGAACAACAGCTGGGGGAATTAATGCTTCATTAACCTTTCCACTGGAAGACACTGAATTTTAGATCACTGGAAAGAAGCTTGTTTGTCTTTGGATGCCTTTGATGTGCATAGAGGCAAGGGAGTCTAGAAAAAGCAAGGGGGGAGGGAGTCTTCAAAGTTTCTTCTACTAGGAAGACAAATATTAAAACTTCACTTCGCTAAGGACACCATAAAGCTTTGTGTCCCCTGAAGACCTTCCGTAATTATTAATTGAATTGAATTAGGTCAGATGAGGAGTGGCTCTGTTTTGTTGCTGTTGTTTTACTTGTGGAAGAATTTTAAGTAGATCTAAGAGATTTCTACTATCTTGAGATGGTGGAAATTTCTAGATGTGAGGGGGAGGGGGAGTGAGAAAAGAGAGAAAAGATTCAAATCAAATGTTGTTTAGCTCAAATCATAATACTGCTATTTAGTTCACAGGCAAGTCACTCAGAGAAGCCTTGATCTGTTAATCTGTAAACAGGAAATGCTGATTTCTATATTGAGGGTACTGTGAGTTTATTATCAAAAATAAACAAATATCTACCAAATTTTAATTTATTATCTAACTTCCCCATACAAATCTAATCACCATGTTGAGCTTATCTATCTAAGCTCTGTCTGTCTTCCTTCAAATGCATATTTTATCTATCATGAACAATTTTCACGTCTTTGATTTGCCATTCTAAGAAAATACCTTAAAATACAATTTCAATAGCTGTTTGATAATGGTCTGCACTTTCAAACTATCTAGATTTCAAAGAGAACCAGTCAGTTGCTCAGAAGATAAAAATCCATGATGGTATTGAGATTCTTGGATTGAAATCTTTCAGGATTAGTATTAGCAAAGGATCAGAAAAAGAAGCCGGGAGTAGACTTGTAGACTTGCTTACCTCACTTTCTAGTTTGTTCCAATTTAAAAAAAAAAGAAAAAAAAAAAGAAAAAAAAAGAAAGAAAGAAAGAAAGAAAGAAAAGAAAGAAAGACTGAAGAATGACATTGGGAGTCATCTGCTTCCTTCATTAGAATTTGTGATAAGACACCAGCCAAGGAATGCATGCATAGCCCTAAGATAGCCCACACATAGCAGTTTAGTTGTAAAGTAATACAAATAAAAACAGTGAATATTAACACTTACATAATACAGTTGGGGAGCAGGAATTCCCATGGATGTCAGATATCTGTAGTTTCATCAGTCAAGGATAAGACAGTTGTGTTTCTTTCCCAGAAGTCCTTCAATAGATCTGTTAAATACCATGAAGGAGGTTTTATAGTCAATATATCATAGTGTTCTAAGTCTCAGACTGATATTATACAATATCTAGAGGAAAGATGAGTAAAAGCATTAGCGAATATTTGAGACCCTAACAGAATTTTCCCCCCAGGTAAGGAGTTGTTTAATCTGTCCAAATAATTCCCTTTTACAAGCTTTCATTATTGTGAGAAAGTTAATTTATAGTCTATTAAAAGAACACTGTAAAATTCTCCATGAATATGTAGATGCAATTGTACCCATCTGAGTCATTTTTTTGTGCACACGGCACTTAAGTCATGTGAACAAATCTAGAGATTTTGTGTGAAGTACTTCAGATGTTTATTCAGGAGGCCAAAGATCTATTCTCATCAACAATGTACAAAGCAACCCCTTTCCACTTTCTAATAAAGAATGGGTAAACCCCAAGCTCACTATAGTTGACTCTGAAAAACTTTGATTTAAAAATGGTACATGATTAAAGTTTGAAGCTGGTTTCTAAATAATAATGTTCAGGTTTTTTTTTTTTTTCTTTAGCTAATCAGCACCAAATAATATGAGTCATATTTATCTTCCTTTTTATTAATTTATTTATTTTATAAAATATTATCATAGTGCACAAAATTTGTTACATAATAGTATGTGATGAATACACAATTTATTTTTCTAAGAAGGGCTGAGGCTTCCACAATTTGGCCTTCTTCTTTTTTTTTTTTTTTTTTTTTTTTTTTTTTTTTTGAGCTTCATAAGGTCTGTGAGTTGTTTTTTGGGTATTCAGAGATTTCTGGGGCTAGTAACCAATTATCAGTGACTGGGTTACCTCAATCAGGTTGATATTCTCTAGTTGCAGCCATTTGCCTAGGAAGTTTGTAAACTCATTGTTTCCAATAGCTGAGTAGTGCTCCATTGTGTTCATGAACCACACTTTCTGTATCCATTTATCTACTGAAGGACATCTGGGTTCTTTCCAGCTTCTGGATACTATAAATAAGGCTGTTATGAACATGGTGGAGCATGTGTCTTTATTATGTGTTGGAGCATCTCTGGGGTATATGCCCAGAAGTGGAATAGCTGGGTCTTCAGGTAGTACTATGTCCAATTTTCTCAGGAACTCCCAGACTGATTTCCAGAGTGGTTGTACCAGCTTACAACCCCACCAACAGTGGAAGAGTGTTCCTCTTTCTCCACATCCTAGCCAGCATCTCCTGTCATCTGAGTTTTTGATCTTAGCCATTCTGACTGGTGTGAGGCAGAATCTCAGTATTGTTTTGATTTGCATTTCCCTGATGGCTAACGATGTTGAGCATTTCTTTAGATGCTTCTCAGCCATTTGGTATTCCTCAGTTGAGAATTCTTTGTTTAGCTCTCTACCCCATTTTTAATAGGATTGTTTGATTCTCTGGAGTCTAACTTCTTCAGTTCTTTGTATATATTGGTTATTAAACCTCTATCCTAAACCAATGGTTCTCAACATTCCTAATGCTGAAACCATTTGATATAATTCCTCATGTTGTAATGACACCAACCATATAAGTTTTGTAGCCATGTCATAACTATAATTTTGCTACTGTTATGAATTTTAATTTATATTTATGGTATTTAGGGTGATGTGCTAAAACACTGCCTCACATGGTTATTTATAAACATAGTATAGACTTTTAAGAGAAGATATTTTCTACTAGCAAATCTCAAGAAAAATTCACTGTACTCTTCATACTGTATCTCCAGAAATTACCTATCTTCTATAATTGAAACTTTATACTCTTTTACCAACAGCTATATTCTTCTAGCTCTCATCAATCCTGACTGTATTCTCTGATTTACTTCAAGTTGACTTTTTATAGATTCAAGAATACTCAGTGTTAAAATAAACAACACTGCCCGGAAAACTAGATAATCCTTTTACAGGAAAAAGGTTAGACCCTTAAGTTACATTTTCAGAAATTCCTATCATGAATTAAATTGTTAAATGTAAGACATGCATCTGGTGAGAACAGCAGAAGACAACGCAAGGAAAAGGTTTCTGACTTTCATCTGGGCAATAGATTTTCAGGTTCCACCTTTCAAGCATAGTTACACAAAGCAAAAATAACGAAGTGAGATTGCATTAAAGCAGTAAGTTCCCTATGCTATGACTTGTGCCAGCTGGAAAGCAAGAAAACAGAGGCTGCATAGACCAAAGACTAGGACCCTAGGATGGAACAAAAAAGGACTGGTAAGAAAGAAAGACAGAAAGAAAGAAAGAAAGAAAGAAAGAAAGAAAGAAAGAAAGAAAGAAACAAACAAACAAACAAACAAACAAACAAAGAAACAAAGAAAGAAAATGAAATGAAAGAGTACTGGCTGGTTTTGTGTCTACTTGACACAGCAGGAGTTATCACAGAGAAAGGAGCCTCAGTTGAGGAAATGCCTCCGTGAGATTCAGCTGTAAGGCATCTTCTCAACTAGTGATCAAGCAGGGTGGACTCAACCCACTGTGGGTGGTTCCATCCCTGGGCTGGCAAACCTGGGTTCTATAAGAAAGCAAGTTTAGCAAGCCAGGGGAAGCAAGCCTGTTGTAGTAAATATTAAAAAATAGATTGGGTTTAACTCTTTACCGGCCCTGGAGTCTCGCTCTTCAAGCCTGGTTTTAGTACAAAGCCCCACGCTCCTCTGGTGCCCGGTCCAAGCTAACACAGCCCAACTCTTCCATGCAATTCTCTTCCCTTGGCAGATTTCTTCCACCTGTTCTCTGCCTCTGTCCTGGGGTGGGTGTTTCTGTACCCCAAATCTCACACAAACACAACTCTACAGCCTGATAGCTTTTCATACAGGCTTATATGTTCAACTCTCAATCCACAAACCCTCTACACAGCAAGATTACATCAAATAGACAAAGATACAAACTGCCCTTCATATAAAATGCTAGACCTATAAAATCCTTAATGTTCATAGCCTAGGTCCAGCTGGTCCTTGGGAACCTCCATGTTGCCTGGACCTCTCCCCTCAGTCCTCTCACACCCTCACCCTCTCTGACAACTGAGCTCTCATCTTCCCAGACCTCCTACTTCCCTGCCCAGTCACCAGCTTCCCTTTATTTTACTAAAATGGGATGGGTCAGTTGAAGTCATGTGACCAGCCAGCCCTTCTGTGGGAAGTGGAATTAACAGTGAAATCCAAACAGCTTCAGGACAATCTACACCAGCCCATAAGTAACCTCCCTCCATGGCCTCTGCATCAGCTCCTACTTTCTGACCGGCTTGAGTTCAACTCCTGACTTCCTTTGTTGATGAACAGTAATGTGGAAGTGTAAGTCGAATAAACCCTTCCCCCCTCAAATTGCTTCTTGGTAACGTTTTATGCAGGAATAGAAACCCTGACTATGACAGAAAGATTCCTAATAATATTAGGTTTTTTACTCCTAGACCAGAACTTGTTCTGGTCAGGAAATTTTCCTCTGCGCCCATGTGTTTGAGGCTGTTCCCTACTTTTCTCTGCTAATAGTTTCAGTGTATCTGGCTTTGCATGGAGGTTCTTAATTCATTTTGACTTGAGATTTGTACAGGGTAATAAATATGACTCAATGTGCTTTCTTCTACATGCTGACCACCAGTTAAACCTTCACTATTTTTTTTAAGATGCTGTCTTTTTTTCTACTGTATAATTTTAGCTTTTTCGTCAAAGATCAAGTGACCTTAGGTGTGTGGGTTCTGTGCCTGTTTCTGTATCAATACCATACAGCTTGAGGTCAGATACTGTGGTTCTTTTATTGTTGAGAATAGTTTTCACTAGCCTGTTTTGTTTTATTTTTTGTTATTGCAAATGAATTTGCATATTGCTCTTGTCTAACTTTATGAAAAATTGAGTGGGCATTTCGATGTGGATTGCTTTGAATCTGTCGATTTCTTCTTAAAAGACCGCCACATTTTTCCTGTATTAATCCTGCCAGTCCATGCATATGAGAGGTTTTTACGTCTTCGGAGATCTTTGCTTTCTTTCTTCAGGAACTTGAAGCTTTTGCCATACAGATCTTTCACGTAAAAGCAAAGTTTTAAAGCAAGCAAATAGTCTGCAGTTAGAGTTTCCAAAAGAAGACATAAATAGACGTCAGGTGTAGGAGAAGATTCCTATCATTAACCATGAAGGAGCTGGACTCAACATACTGAGAGTGGTCTCTGTGTGCCTGTTAGAAAGGACATTGTCAAATGATGAGAGAGAGTAAATGTTGGTGAGGTTGGGCAGCAAATGAAGTATTTGTCCAGACTTGGTGGGGATATAAGCTGACACAGCCACTGCAAAACACACTGATGTACTAAAAAAAAAAAAAAAAAAAAAAAAAAAAAAAAAAAAATGTTAGCACTCCCAAGTGATTACACATATCTCTTTTGGGGGTGTCATCAGTGTGTGGATGTTTCATCTGTCCTTCCATATGCATCACAACATTAATTACCATAGCCAAGATAAGCCATTGACCAGTGTCCATCAATGAATTAATAGATAAAGTATATGTGCCACAATAAAATGTTAATTTTCAAAATGAGAAGCCTTATCACTTATGATGTTGTCTATAGTACTGTTTTCTTTGGATTCATCCTTTCTGGAGGGATGGGCATTTAGTAGTTATTTGAGGTGATGTTTTGTTCAAAAATAATGTATGCCATGAGGAATAAAGAGTGTGGCTACTATCCAATTATCAGTGACTGCATATTATGTCTGTTCTATTTTGTGACTGGGTTATTTACCCAAGAAACAACTCACAGACCATATGAAGCTAAAAAAAAAAAAAAAAAAAAAGGCCAAAAGGTGAAAGCCTCAGCCCTTCTTAGAAAAAAATGTATAGCTCCCTCTCTCAGAGTGGGGTACACCTAGACTTAGATCATTAATAACTCAAGGGCTAAGAAGATAGCCTTATAGCAATTTTTTGGTATTTAAAAATCATTATGTTTAATCTGTACACACCAAGAGAATTTTGACTATTTCCATGTTTCATTTTGTTTTACACATACTTTGTACTTATTGTAACTAGTGAGATTTCAATGCATACAATCAAGCCTTTGAAAAAAAATCAAGTACTGACAAAAATATATTCATATAGTTTTATGTCATAATTCCTTTAAAAGTCTATACTTGTATCTCTGTTTTTTTTTTTTAAATAAAGTTGTAAAAGAAAAAAAGAGTGTGGCTAGACACTCTGACTGGTACAATGGAAGCTAATAGTGACATCCACTTGTACAAAAATTTAATTTTTAAACATTTCAGCAAAAATCAATTAGTATGTAAAAGATATTGACAGTAGGTTTGGGGGTATGCAAATGACATTTTTTTTAAACCACAGAAATTTGTATGTATTCTGTGTATGCAATTTTGTTGCAGAAAAGTTTGTTGATTTTTTAATTGCCTCAAGGAACAGATGTTCAAATGAATTTTTGAGGAAAATATGTCATCTTATGAAACTTAATTAAATAGTTAATACAAGTAATTAACTCCTTCTAATGCAACATATGTTGCATACACAAATATGTACACATGTTCAATTTTTTTTATATTTCCTCAAGGTAGATTTTTAAGTCCCTAGAAAATAGTAACTCTATATACTGCTGAGTACAACACCTAACATACAAGTTAAAGAAAATACTTGGAGATAAGGGGAGTAGTACTAAATAAATGTATTATAAAGATAGACAAGAAACATGAGAAAAGATTACAATGCTAGAACAGTAATTCTCTTGAAAATTGTAATGAGGAACTAGAGAGATGGTTCAGTGATCAAGAACACTTTTTATTCTTTTAAATGTCAAGGGTCTGGATCCCAACCCCCACTTCTAATGGTTCACAGGCACTTACAACTAACTCTAGCCACAGAGATCTGACTCCACCCTCTTCATTCACAAGCATACGGACATACACCCATACAGACATAAATACTTACAAAAAAGAAAATAAATGTTAAAAATAAAAGTGCAATGAGTTATGCTATCAGTGTGCTTTTTATGATTAACATCATCTTTCCAAATACATCTTATACTTCTTACCATAGCTAGTGTATGTTCTCATAAATAAAAATATTGTTTACTAGCTTAAAAGGGGAGAGGATGAAATAATTCTGATCTTGGGCTTGTACTTTATACTTGAAGGCTGTTTATAAGCCACTTGTGACCTCATTGTTATTATCCTGAGCTCTGGTATACGGAAATATAGTCTCCTACTGTTTTGTTGGAGAGCATTTGAGATAAAATGGAAGCAGAATACTTTTGTAAACATTGAACCACAAATGTTTTGAGTACCAGAAACCATAATAACTCTCCTCCAAGTGCCAGCTAGGTAAAATTTTCTAAGAATTGGTGAATCCATCCATTATTAATAAAACATTTTAATAAGTATTTTCTGTAGAGTAGAGGCAATAAACAAAATGGTGGGGTGGAGAAGTTGACAGAAAAGTTGTCAGGATGGGTAAAAACCACCTCCAAGTACTTGACATTCCACTGTATCCATTTCAATCATTCTCACATTTTACTTCCTCCCAGTCCATAAATTCTATGTTACAGAGATAATCTTTTCATGTACTACATAAAGGTTGGTTTTATGTCATTCAAATGCTGATTTTTATACTGGCAAAGAAATGAGTAGACATCAAAGTTTGCTACTGTGATTTTTTATAAAGATCACCTGTCTGGGTGTTTTATAAACATTCTTCTCCATCATCTTCTGAGTGTTCAAAAATGAGCTGATCAGCCAATTCGCTGGGAAGAACAGAATAAAGCAGGGCTTCTGATAGGGTCAGGTGTCCTTCAGAAAGTAGAAAGGGAAAGAAGTAGAAGGAGGTCTACCAGGAGGGAGAAGAGGTGACCATGAGGCAGAGGGTTCAGGGTGAGTCATGATGAACCGTTTGCCAAGAAATTTTCCAGAACACATGGAGCATAACGAACCAGGGAAAGACTTTGACCAAGAGGTCTATGATTAGGAGCTAAATAGCTTAGAGGGTTACAATAGCTTAGAACCTGTCCAGCTTAGTTCTACAGCAGGTTAATAAAAATTCTAGGTCTCTGTGTCTATTATTTGGGAGTTATAATGGACTAAAGAGAGTGTAAAAATGCCCTGAAGTTATTTGCAAACAAATAGGGTATAGTACCTCCTCTGAAAAATTCTACTATGCCAGGTTACCACTTTAAACACTCGGGTATGGTGGCACATACTAACAGTCCAAGTGTAGGCTAATGAAATGATTAATGCTTTGGTTTGAGACCTGCTTCTTTAATATAGTAAAGACCATCCTACAAAAGGAAAAATCCGTAAAATAAAATAAAGTATTAAAAATACTTTGCTTGTATAATACTATTACCTGATGTAATAAATGGAAAATGTTGCAAACCAAGTTTGCATAAACATCTTGATAGGGAAATATTATAATAGAAAACTATATTCATATTGATATTCATTAACAGGTTTCAAAATATACTAATAATCTAATGCTTTCTATCACCTAGCTGAAATTAAGCATCTCTTGCATATACTGACTTTCTGTGAGGCACAAAATTGAATCTGATATTATCATGTAGAAACATGTAAAGTTACCAAACTATAAATGTTTCCATCATAATAATATGAAACATTATAAAATAATATGGCATACGCTACTAATAAGTATGGTGTCAACACCACATAGGACTGGCCATTGAACTGTGTGCATACAGGGACTCAAAAAAAATTTTTAGCATTATGTGACCAAGAAATTCTCACAAAAAATCATGTTCTGGAAAAAGATATGCTCAGTGACATAAGGCAAAAATGCTGATGAACCCTCAGACTATCTGAGCCACTCACAGTTAGAATGTTTTCTGATTCTAAGCATTTGAGACTCATCCATTAAAAACTCTCAAACAATGCAAATTGCCAAGGTAGGATTTTTGTATCTATTTTTTATTTTTTTATATAAGGAGAAGGAAGCTGGCACAGTTTCTTCACTGGTCTATCCCAACAAATTCGATCTATACTTGGTACATGGTTCAGCTCTGAAAATATTTGCAAAACTGAATACTTACTGACATGTAATCATAAAAGAAGCCCAAAAGCATGTTTTGAAAGTCAAATCGGTAAGACCAGTACAAATAGCATGTGTCTTTGGAAGCTGTCAAGGTGAGAGCAGGTGTGAAAAACTATAGTTATACGTGTATCACAGTGTAGCATGCCCACTTTCATGATATTTATTTCACAGTTACTGTAAAAAGACACACATTCCATTTCCTCCATTAAAGACCATTATTATGGGACTTTAGTAGAAACACTTTTCTCTCTGAGAACACAGGACAAAAAATAAGAAATCCCAGACTCTCTCAGTCTTTGCTTATGAACATATGTCTATGTACATTCAGGTCACTTCTTTCAGAGGCTTTTGAGCTACAAACAAGAAGCCCTTGATCCCAATGAAATTACTACAATATGTATGTTTGTGTCATTTGGAAATGAGACTTGATATGAGGAATCTGTCTTTTCCTTTAGGTAATAAACAAACACCCACAGATAGATTTTAGAAGGTATAACGTATTGGTTTTTTTTTTTTTTTTTCTCTTCTTCTTATGAAGCAGACATTACGTTTAATTAGAAAGCAGTAGGTTACCCTCTAATTATACCAGTAAACACACCTTACCTGGCAGGTTGTTACTGTAGCAGGTAAGGCCCACATCTCAGAAATACCCTGTATATCTTTTCTATCTCAATTTCCAATGTAACAGCAACTTTTGTCACTATGAAAGCTAGAATCAGGGAGGGTCCAGCTCAGCTACAACTTAATTCTTCTCTGTTTAATGTGTATGGTGTTTTAGCCAGGAAGTGGTTGTACTCACCTATAATCCAAGATCTCTAGAAGCAGACACATGTGCATCTCTGTGAGTTTAAAGCCCAGCCTAGTCTATAGAGTGAGTTACAGGAAAGCCAGGGATACATAGAGAAAAGCTATCTTGAACGTCCACCCCTGAAAAAAGTGCACAGAAAAATAAAAACAGTCCCATATTTGTCACTTTTCACGAAGTGCAAGTACAAGTGGATCAATAACCTCCATATAAAACCAGATACACTGAATCTAATAGAAGAGAAAGTGGGAAAGAGCCTTGATCTCATTGGCACAGAGGGGAAAAAACTTCATGGCTCACACTCTAAGATCAAGAATTAATAAATATGACCTCATGAAACTGAAAAACTTCTGTAAGGCAAATGACATAGTAAGATAAATTGCTATCCTACAGACTTGGAAAAAAAATCTTTAGTAATCTCACATCCAATAGAGGCCTAGTATCCAAAATATATAAAGAACTCAAGAAGCTAATCGCCATGAAACCGAGCAACCTGATCAAGAAATGAGGTATAGAACTAAACAGAATTCACAACAGAGGAATCTCAAATTGCTAAGAAGCACCTAAAGAAATGTTCAAAGTCCTTACTGATCAAATAAATGAACATCAAAACCATCCTGAGATTCCATCTTACACCAATGAGAATGGCTAAGATGGAAACCTCAGGTGATAGCTCATGTTGGTGAGGATGTAGAGAAAGAGGAACTCTCTTCCATTGCTGGTGGGATTGCAAACTGGTGCAACTACTCTGGAAACCAATTTGGAAGTTCCTTAGAAAATTGGAAATAGATCTACCTAAAGACCCAGCAATACTACTTTTGGGAATTTACCTAAAAGATGTCTCCTCATGCCACAGGGACACATATTTTACTTTGTTTATAGTGGTATTATTTGTAATAGCCAGAAGCTGGAACCAACAAAGATGTCCCATGACATCAGAATAAGTACAGAAAATGTGGTCCATCTACACAATGGAATACTACGCAGTCATTAAGAATGAGGGCATTCTGAGTTTTGCAGACAAATGTATGGAATGAGAAAATATTATCCTGAGTGAGGTAACTGAGACCCAAAAGGACATGCATGGTATGGACTAATATGTGGATATTAGGGGAAAAAGGTGCATAGTATCCAAGATACAGTCTACAGAACTCAGAAAGGTCAACAAACTGAAGGACCCAAGTGGGAAAGCCTCAGTCCCACTTGGAAAGGAGAAGAAAGCAACCACAAGGGGAGAGGAAACCACTTGGGAGGGAAAGCAGTGGGAGTGGTTTCAGGGGAATATGATCTGGTATTGGGTGGGAGAAAAGGACTGAAGCCCTGGGAGCCAGTAGTAAGAATGGAAGCAGGCCACCTCAGGAGGTAGGAGGTTAGGAGGACCCTCCAGAATATGCTAGAGACTTTGGAAGTGAGAGGCCCTCAAGAGTCAAAGTATGGGAAAGTATGCTTGATGAAATGCCCTGCAGTGGGGAGAGGGAACTTGTAGAGCCCACCTCCAGCAGAAAGACAGGCTATCAAGTGAGATGGAGTTGCTATGCCACAGTCAAAACTCTGACCCAAAACTGTTCCTGTCTGAAAGGACTGCAGATATGGAAATATCAAAGAGCCTAAGGAAAAAAGATCCAGGGACAGGCCCACAGTGGGATCCAGCTCAAGGTGGAGGCTCTAAAGCCTAACACCATTACTGAGGCTATGGAGTGCTCACAAAATGGGGTATATCGTGACTATCCTCTAAAATACACAACAAGCAGCTGAAAAAATCAGATGCAGATATTTACACCCAACCAATGGACAGAAGCTGCTGACCCCTGTGGTTGAATTAGGGAAAAGGTGGAAGAGGCTGAGGAGGAGAGCGACCCTGTAAGAGGACCACCGATCTCAATTAACCTGGATCCCGAGATCTCTCAGAAACTGGATCACCAACCAGGCAGCAGACACCAGCTGATATGAAGCTCACAACACAGCAGAGACTCACAACACAACAGAGACTCACAACACAGCAGAGGATTCTCAGGTCTGGTTTCAGTCAGAGAAGATGCACCTAACCCTCAAGAGACTAGAGACCCAAGGGAGTTTAGAGGTTTGACAGGATGGGGAGTAGGGTGGAGACATCCTTGTAGAGACGGGGGGAGGGTATGGGATATGAAATAGTCGGAGGGTGGACAGAGAGGGGAATAAAATCTGGAGTGTAAAAATAAAACAATAAAAAATAAAAGAAAATAAAGAAAAAAATTAGTGGAAAAACCAAGTTTGCTACAACAAATTTCCAGTATCTGAAATCCTGAGGCAGGAAAAAGAGTCCATTCAACTCAAGCTCTTTACAGGGTACACACAAGGAATAGGGGTGTTTGACTGAGATACAAAGTGAATTAACTCTTCCTTCATCTCATTGCATCCAGTTCTGTCTGGAAGCTCCACACATTATTTCTCAGCCCTCCAGAGATATGTAGTCCTTTCAAATACAATCTAGTTCTGCTCTCTCTCTGCAAGTCATCCAGGTGAGCTGCATCTCCATCCGTCCAGCATTTCTTCCCACGGCAGTAACCGATAGTTAATATTCCTCTTCTTCTAAGCATTTGTTCTTCGAGGTTCCAGGGAATTTCTCCAGAACGTTCTTTTTCAGATTGATATTCAGTCTGCTGCCCTCACTACACAATCTCCCAGTTTAAATGTAAATAAAACTCAACCTGTGTCTTCTCCTGTTAACCTTCATACTTGGTTGCTCCCTTTCCAGTTATGATAAGAATTTTCTGGACTCTCTATTTGAAACTTTTCATCTCCATCATTGAAGAGAGAGAGAGAGAGAGAGAGAGAGAGAGAGAGAGAGAGAGAGAGAGAGAGAGAGTGTGTGTGTGTGTGTGTGAGAGAGAGAGAGAGAGAAAGAGAGAGAGAGAAATCCACTGATATCCAGCTTTCCTCCATTTATCTTTCTTCACCTCAATGACACGAGTGATTTGCCTTTAATAAACTACGTTGAGTGAATTAAGTTTGCTTGGTCTCTCCCTCTCGACTGTCTTCAGTCAGGTTTACTGAAGACCTTTCTGTAACTCAGTGAAACTCAGCTCTCTTGTTCCTCACCTAGGGCACTTACTCATGATGCATGAAACTGTGGTTACCACATCTTTTGGGTCTCTGAATTTTATGTCTTTTCTGCAAAATCGTATTAAGATACAGATCACATGCCAAGAAATTCACCTTTTAAAATTCAGTGGTTTGGACGTAGTCACAGTTTTGTGTAAGGCTAACCACGTTGGAATTCCTGGATATTTACATCACATCAAAGAAACCCGAATCTTAAAGCAGACGCTCCCAGTTTTTCCCATTCTGCCCAGTCCCTGGCAACCACTAATCTACTTCCATTCTCTATGGATTTGGCTATCTTTAACATTTTATGTAAGTGAAGTCATCCAAAATGTGGCCTTTAGTAACTGGCTTCATTCACTTAGTAAATTGTTTCAAGGTTTATTCATTATCTTGCAAGTATTAATGCATGATACCTCTTTTCAACTAAATACTACTCCATTTCTTGGCATATCTTGTATTCTTTACATACAGTCTGTTCATAAATGGTTGTGTTAGCTCAAGTCTGGTTATTCTCTCCTTCTCTCCACTCACCCCTGTAAAGCAACAGGATTCCCAAATGGTTGACACTTACATAGTTTCACTCACACTTTTTTAATTCTATCTTAGAAAATTTGGACATTACAAAAAAAAAAAAAAAAACACTTCAAATATTACTTTTATCCACTTTCTCTCTTATCGAAGTGGGACTCAATTATACATTTGATTTTTGGCACACCAGCAGGTCTAATACTTACCTAATGGTTTTTATTAATTTATCATTTCATTCCATCTATAAAGTTGAATTCGAGGTGTATTCCGGTTCAGCGATTACTTTTTTTCTCTCTTACGCCTGTGGTTAAGCATATGTATGTAATGAGTTATTTTCTTCATGTGTTTTGAGCTCAAGAATTCTTAATACATTTAAAGTTTTTATTTATACATGGCTGTGCATGCATGTAAGCAGGTGCCCCCAGATCCTAGAAGAAGGTGTCAGTTGACACCAAGGTGGAATTTCATATTTCAGCTCAGTGTCAACTAGGGCTCAATAATCCTGGTCTTATCTAGGCGCACTTGGGGCTCTGAATATGTTCATGTTTTCCTAGAGGCCTTCAAATGTGTTGAATTCATTACAAAATCCCTAGGAGTTTATCCATCTGAGGCTTTTCTTTGTAGGAGAGTAGGGTGTGAGCATTTGCATGAGGAAGGCAGAGGATAGAATCAGCTATTTTTCTTTAGGAGCTGTGCACCTTGTTTTTGATAGAGGATAGATTGATCACTGGTATGGGTTCTTGCCAATAGGCTAGACCTGACTGGCCAGTGAGACCCAGGGATCTGCCAGTTTCACCACCCAGTGACAGGATGACAGGCCTGTGTCACCGAGTTCCTCGTGTCCTCACCCTGGCAAGTGAGCACTTTCACCTGAAGTGCTCCACTTTTGACTAAGGGTGGGTCTCACTGAGTCTAAGACCTTCAGCAGCTTCAGATAAAATACTGGAGAGCTAGGCCTTTTGACATCTATTGGTAATCCAGCTACTCAGGAATGTGAGGCAAGAAAATTATAGTTCAAAGCCTACCTGGGGCACATCATTGGTTCAAGGCCACCATGACTGTTTAACTGTTTATTTTGTTCTCTCTCTCTCTCTCTCTCTCTCTCTCTCTCTCTCTCTCTCTCTCTCTCTCTCTCTCAAAATAAAAACCTGAACATGCTATGAAAATATATCTCAGTTCTATTACCCTTGTGAGTAATATATGAGACTCTTCTCTGTCTCCAGGATCTTAAATTAAATAATGGTCACTAATAATCTGAATAAGAAATAGCACCTGTAGACACAAATATTTTAATACATCATCCCTGGTTGGCTGTGTTATTTGAGGATTTAATGGAACTGTTTGGACGTAGAGCCTTCCTGGAGAAAACACAGAGGTAGAGCTGTGAGGATTTATAAACTTGTTACACTTATTGCCTTCTTTCTCTGCTTCCAGTGTATAGGTTGAAAGGTGATGTCATGCCTCCATCCTCCACAACAGAATTCTCTTTTGGTACCATAAGCCAAAACAAACTCTCTTCCATAGGTTGCTTTGGTCATAGTATTCTGTTACATTTACAAAAAGTAACTAATTTACAAAGGTTATGGAAATTCTACTTCTTGGGTGACAATTACCTGCAATAAGGTTTCATGTGTGTGGGAGGGAGGCATGGTTCTATGTGAAACATCTTCCACATTCTCTCACCTCTTACCAGCATATATCAGACTCTGGCCCAGAAATATGTATTCATTGATATCTTAGTGCCTACAACTTCTCATTTTAGCCCAGGCTTCCTTCTGAATATCTCTTAAATGCCCTGTGAGCCTACTGCCTCTAATCTAATGAATGCATTTAGAAGTCAATTGTTACTCCTAATTAATATCACTTTCTTTCTATTACATTATTTATATATCCTCTGATCATATCCAAGAATACTCCTGTAGACATAACTATACACCAATAGACACCTCTTTTTATATATTGTATAGCAGCCCGTGTGTTCCTTTATTCCTCATAATCCTGATGGCATTGTCTCTTATTTTGGTGGCTTTCTGTTGCATTTAGCTTGGAATCAAACTTTTGTAAAGAGAGCAACTTTGGTGTTTGGATTCTGCCTCTCAGCCCCTCAGTGCCTTCTTACCCTACCCTCCACCAAGCCCCAGTGTTTTGTTTTGTTTTGTTTTTTTAACATTTACATTAATTGCCTTTCCTGCTTTTTCAAGGAAAGTTGGGATGTGCTTCTATTAGTCTTCCACATATTCTCACTGCCCATTCTACCTCAAGCTTGACTCAGTTCCTTGCAACCACAGGATCCCAATCAGCATAATAACTTTGTAAGGAACATTCAGTCTTCATTGACTTCTCCTGCCCATCTTCCTCCTTTCCATTCATTAATATGCACACAATTAGCTAAGCTGAGCAGACTAGCATGACACCTTCTGTTGCTCATGTTCTTCCAGTCTGTCTTCTTGGCCTGTTCATTCCTTTAAGAGATCTTATCATAATCGAATTCTTTCATATTATGCTATGACAAGAGACCAGTCGCTCTCATTCATTTATCCCTCCAAGAGTTCCCCCCCCCTTGTTTTCTTCATCTTAAAGTAAATCCCCTTTCTAATCATCGAAGGGAGAAAACTTGCCAGGGCTAAAGACTTTAAGTCAGTTGATGAACATGTCTTTGATGTAAACCCTCCTTTTTAATGTATCTCTTCAGTACACAAGACCCGGACATTGTATGTTACTTAAATATTCCAAGAACAGTAGGCAGCAGTTATTACTGAGTCTAAAAACAGGAGGTTATATTATACTTTTATTGTTTTGTATCATTATTCGTTGTCCATAGGGGCATCTCAACGTAAAGATCTGACAAAACATGCACTGTAGATCTGTTTCTCATGTGTGTTACATGTTAGGTGTTTTTGTTTGTTTACACACGTGACATGCTACTTGCAGATGAGACATTGTTACTCTACTGCTTGATGTCATGTAGTTTTCAACGGATAAAATGTGGCAAATACTGCCCAAGTGTCATGATTGTGTGGAGAACTGGTGGGAATGGTTAAAACAATCCCAGATCTGGATCTCATCAGTGGTCCCATGCAGTGGTTGACAGTTTGGCTTCTTGCTATCCAGTAGTTACAGTGGTTGAGCAGCCTCGCTCTCAGTAACAAATCTCAGTTTGTAATCTTTTGTTTCTTCTTCCTAATCCTTCATTTCCTCTGACTGTTTCCTTTCGGTTCCCAGCAAGCAGGCCATTTATGTCTGGTTTATCAGGCATGTTGAGGCATGCATAGACATGTCTGCAAGTTCCCCCAGAAGGCTGATTCCGACACAGCCAACACAGCCTAGTGCCTGTGCCCCTCCCTTCACACTGAATCCAGTATCCAAGTGCTTGGACAGAAGTTCTTGCTTTCGAAACTTTAGTGTTTTTACAGCATCTCCGCCTCTGATTTACTTAGTGTCCAGCTGCTGAGATTTATCTCAAAACTTCCAAGTACAAGGCTGCAACCAATGTCTGAGGGCACAAAACGGAACAAATAAAGACGTTTGGGGACAGCCTTTTTTTTTTTTTTTTCTTTATTCATGTGATTTGCACATTTTTCTTGGCTTTCGTAATCTGAGGTGGCTGGGACCTAGGCCCCTTCATTCCTTGGCTCAGAAGTACACAGTACAGGGCAGTGATGTAAACACAGAAGCTGGATTTGCAAAAGGAGGCTTCACCCCTGCTAGGAAGGCATCCACCTCTGTGCCTCCCAGACAGTGTTGACGCATTCAGACAAGCTGGACCAAGAACCTACAGTCTACATTCCCTGGCCTTTGAAGGAAAGATGTTGCAATGTACAGGCAATTGGAGCATTTGCCTAATTCATCAAGACATTCACATTTGCTAGTAATACAATGTGGCTCTGATGAGAAGGACACAGGGGGAGTTCTGTGGATTAAGGTTAAAACAGATCATACCGACTAATTTTTCCCCATCAGGCTTAGTTTTAAAGCATCTTTGCCCTCATTCCTGAAAGTATTACCAGGCTGTGTAAAACAAACAAACAAACAAACAACAACAAACTCATGGGTTTAGTTGCCAAACGAATCTACGGCTAGCTGCAGGATCTCCATAGAATTGTATTTTCTAAAGTTTATCTTTCCATCTTTAGAGCAAAGGCAGCAACACTGAACTCTTTAGAGATTTTATAGAGATCCGTTAAGATAGTGGTTAGCAGGGTAATAGAGTCAGTAAGGACGCTAAACAGATTCTATCATCATATGATTTTCAACTGAAGACCATGTAACTGGTTTACATATGGTCATTTTGTATTTCTGCCTCAGAGTTGGTTGAGCCTTAAAATGAAAGTTCAGAAACAAGGAGAAACTTCTTTTTTTTCTTTAAATCATTTTTGAAAAAAAAAAAAAAAGAATTGTGTATGTATTCTGCCTGTGTGTTATGTCTGTGTACTATGTGAATGTGGTGCCCACAAGTGCCTGAAGAGAGCATCAAATACACTTGGAATCAATTTATAAACAGCTGTGAGCTACCATTTGGTTGTTAGGAATCAAACCCTGATCTCTTTGAATAGCAATAAATGCTCTTAACCACGGAACTATCACTCCAGCACCAAGAAATGTATTTTGAAGGAACGAATAAAGCATGAATTCAGTCTCCCTATTACCTCTGACTAATCCACACGGCTTAGGGCAAGAACTGTTTCTTCAGAGTTTTTTGTTTGTTTTGTTTTGTTTAACCCAGTTGGAAAGCAAATTATGCCTATTCCAAAGAGAAAATTGGAATATTCAATAATAATTATAGGAGGCTTCTTTAATATAGTCTTTTAGTTTCCAAATACATTTAAAGTAGGTTGCATTTTACAAAACCCTTTAATTGTCACAATAACCCTGGGAAATTCTTACATGGATTTAACTAATAAAGAAAAGGAAGAACACAGGAAAGAAATCTTGTCCGACCAAGAACCAGAGACCAAGTAGTTCTTCCAGAGTTTCTGTCAATCATCATGGTTTTATCTGCTGGACTATAAAATATGTGTAAATATGGAACCTCAAACCACCCTGGAAATGTGTACCTCATTCTTCCTAATGAGCCAGTATTTAGCTCATAATTGTATGTTCTGATATGATTCATTTAATGGGAATGGAAACAACGTCCCTACAGTGTTTTTTAAGTATTTCATTATAAAACTTTTCAAACAATATAAAATATTGTGTCCAATTAATGCTGCAGTTAACAATTTGACTCATCCGATGCATAGATACCGGTCTATCCATCTTATTTGGGATTTGTTTAACAATAAGTTGTAGAGTTCAGTCCACTCTTCCAGGATGCATATGATTAATTACAATTTAATATAGTGTGCTATTTTTCTTTTCAAAACTGTATTTCAGAGTCCTCAGATAGACAAAGTTTTGGAAAATTCAGAACACAATTAAACAGGAAGCCCTGGTTAACTTCCCTGGAATATTAATATTTCATTACTATCAATGTTGTTACTGCTGTTGTTGACATTTTTAATACCTGGCTTCTTAATCTATTAAATCAATCTTCTACTCAACAGTTTTCTTTCTTGCTCAGTCCTTCCATTCATCCCAGACTTAATGACTCCTGCTCAGTCTTCCCATCTTCCCCTCATCCTCTTGTGTCCAAATTCAACCACAGGTCGTATGCTGCCAGACCTCTATATATTCAGTGACATTCTAGTACCGCCACAGAATTCTTCATGGTATCCAAATATCTGTCTGACCCAGCCAATTATTACAATCACACCTTATATTGAGTTAGTGCTGGTTCATTATTTCATTCAGTAAGTATTTTTCAAAACCCTATTGAGCCAGGGGAGCAGGAGACAGCTAGGGCAAGAGGAAGGCCAGGAGTGCTGAACAATAAAAGCATTAAACCAGTCAGCACATATCTATTGCATAACCTCTGAGTACACAGCATTGTCATCAAGGACTTTAGAGTGTGGTCGATAGAAGAAAGAAGCAAATGCTCAAGAAATAATTGGAGACCAGTTGCAGAAGGAGAAGAATCAGGAGTGAAGGCATTTTGGTTGCACTGAATGGTGATGTTCACACCTGGCAAGGCTATGTAAAAGAAGGCTGCTTGTTGGATTCAGGTCAAAGACCTATAAATTAAGAAGGCTTTGCCTAAGCATAGCATAGACCTGGGACTATGCAATAATAGAGAAAATAAATAGGGCTGATGTCAAAGGTAATATTGATTTGCAGTGAGCAGTTCCACAAACACTGTAGGATATGCAGAAGAATTCCATGGAGTCTAGGAGTCTAGGACTCGAAGCCTGAATTCAGTACACTGAGAGAGATGGCCATGTTATTGATGGATTGTGATATTTTCTTGAATTAGTGGAGTAACAGAAAGGAAGGAGAACAATGGAGAGCCCCATCCCCATGAAGCCACCAAAGGATCCCAACTGGAAAAGTTCAAACCATCTGTTTTCATCTGTCCATCTCCTTGTCTATCTATCTATCTATCTGAAGCAACCTCTCAATATGTAGTTATGGCCTACCTGGAACTTGCTCTGTAGACCAGGTTGGCTCATAACTATCAGACCCACTTGACTCTACCCCTAAGTGCTAGGGTTAAAGGCATGATCATTCCTGGAAGCTAAATTAAGGTAGAGAATGGGACAAACATAGATTAGTGTTTGATTTTGTAGTTTATTAGGTAAACTAACAAGAAAAGTAATCTCAAATCCTCATTTCTGAGCCCATGATTTTTACTTTCTAAAATCAGTATAAAGTTGATTCTCAAGAATTTTTGTAAAGATTAAAAAGTTGTCAAGGGGATAGGAAGAACCCAGTGACTGCACCATCATAAGCACCAAAGTTCAGATACTTGCAACCATAAAACAAGCTGAGATTGAACAAATGTTTGTAAATCTAGCACCCAGGTATATAATGCTCTCTTCTGGTCTCAAACTGAAGAGGTGTGTCTCACCTCACACAAACACACAAGCACACAAATAAGGAAAGGAAATATTTCTAAAAGAGGATATCTTTTAATTGGTGACCCAATGTGATGTGTTCAGTTCTTAAATCATATGAACAAAAGCAACATTAAACAAACTAAAGGGTTATATTTACATATTTCTGTATGAGTGTGTGTATGTGTGTGTGTGTGTGTGTGTGTGTGTGTGTGTGTGTGTGTGTGTGTGTGTGACTACAAATACCAATTAAAGAAAAAGAGGTTATGAATTCCAGAGAGAGCATGTTCAAAGTGCATGGGAAGATCTAGAGGGAGAAAACATAAGGGGTGAATTATGTAATTATATTTTAATTTTTAAATAGGTACAAAACGGGCATTGAATATGCCAAGTAAATTGCATATAATACACCACATGACTTAGAGAACTTCAATAGAAATTTTTCTTGCTGTTGGATTTTTTTCATGCAAAAGAGCAAAGGATTGTTGAAATTCTGATTGAATATTAGAAGACTTTGCTAAGGATTGAATTATTAACCACTAAACTTTATCAAAATTTTAAAAAGAATATTATAAGATCATACTTATGTCTGTTTGGCTATAGCGCACCTATCCAATGTCTACACCAATGTATTTGATAAATGTGTGCTTTATAACATCTTTTGTTTGTTTACTATGTGTATGTAGCCTCTTACATAAGCAAACATTTCATTTAGATGGCCAAAATTTAACTTTCCAGGCTGTGGTTATACATGTTCAGTTAACTACAAGAATTGTGTCTTGTACTGACAATATGAGTTCATGTTTCTGGATGTCAGCATCCCTATCTTTTTCTTTCTTTGCTCATTCATTTCTACATTACATTATATGATGATTAATCCACTTGGAAGGGACTCTTACCACATTTAGTAAAATTATTTGTTCCGAATATCACCAAAACTGGCACTTTCAAATATTCTGCATTCTCCATATCCTGAAAATGTCAAAGTCTGAAGGGGCTATGGGCCAGAGGAAACCAGAATGTACTGGCATCCAGCTGTGCTGTGTTTCATCTCTTGGATCAAGAGAATGCCCTTTTGGGACTTTTGTGCCCATCAGAGACTCTTGCAAAAATGCCCCGGCCAGCTCCGTTTCTGGACCTGCTTGGCTTCCTCTATGAAGCTGGTTTTCTTAGCATTCTCCTCACCTTTTCCTTTAGCCTTCACTGACTTCACTCCAATGAGGACCAGACTGCACACATAGATAAACATACACCCAGACAGTTCTCCAAGCATATATGAACCCCAGTGATCATCAGTGTTGAAGTTCATACTACCACAATGTAAATCAATCATGAGTTTTTCTAGGAATCTCATACAAGCTGTCTGTCTTGGTTTGGATTTCTATTGCTATGAAGAGGCACTATGACCACAGAAACTCTTAAAATCAAAAAATGTTTCATTGGGGGTGGCAAGATAGCTTACAGGCAGACATCATGTTGGAGAAGTAGCTGAGCATCATCTATCTGGATCAACGGGCAATGAGACACTTGTTGGACGTAAGTAACTGAGATCTCAAAGCCCAGTGACACCTTTCTCCGGAAAAGGGCCACACCTCCTTATAGTCCCACTCCCTCTGAACCTATGAGAGGAATTTTTACTCAGGCCAGCACACCATCTAAGTGAAATGGGTTTCTGAAATAGATTTATCCAGAACATTAGGGGATGGACCTTGTGATGCACAAGTTCAGGTCAGTCGGATTAGAAAGTTTGTGTTTTGCAGGATAACCTTATTCTCTTTTTCTTTTTAAAATTATTTTTTCAGTTTTTTCTTTTTTTTCCTTCTGTCCTTCATTCCTTCCTTTCTTTTTGGAGACAGAGTTTCATAGTATAGCTCTGTCTGTCCTAGAATTTACTCTGTAGATCAGACTGGCCTTGAAATCAAAGACCCACTTGCCTCTTCGCACAGAGTGCTTGGATTCAAGGCAAACACCACCACTGCTTGGCTAAGTATTTTTTTTTTCAGTATGTACATGCCATTAAAATTTTTTGACAACTCAAACAGAAAAGAGTTGGGAGAGTATAAAAAGCCAGAAAGAGAGAGGGAGAAAAGAAGAAAAGAAGGAGGGAAAGAAAAGGGAGAAAGAGGAAGAAGGAGGCAGAATATAAATCACCACAACTTGAGACAGAACTGAGGCTGTTCTGCAGGAGACCCTAGTCAGTGAAGGACTCTATCTACCAAACACAATTAGAACTGTCCAACATATGATTTCATTGCATATACTTTAGCTATATCATATCACAATTATCTTTTGTCTAGCTGTGAGGAATACATCAAAACGAATATGCATCACACTTTTTAGATTGTGACCTAACAAATGTGTCTTTTCCATTATACTTGTGTCAAATCTTGCTGAATTTTAGAAATAAATAGATGAGCCACCAAATCACCCAAAAGTGTTGACAAAAACACCAGGCTTGACACTGGTCACTTAAGTACCTGATAATAAGATTTTGACCTCTAGTGGCTTGGGATGGTTCCTTTTCCCATACTTTCCACCCCCCATTAACACACAACTTTGAGCTCTTCTAAAGTAAAAATAATCAAAGGACATTTTGTGCTGCCGAAATATTTTTGCCTATGTGTCCTTCCAGTGGAGTGTGGTGAGTTTCCTAGCAGCTACATTCTTAAAGGTGACTCTCTCTCTCCCAGGAGATAACAATTACCAATAGCACCTCCGCTAGGAGCAGGGCTTCAAGGCCACCTCCTTTATCTATTCTGGGATTTAGTGGACATGCACAGATCCTATCCATGTCACAACTGCTGTGATTCATCAGAGGGGAAGGATACTGGGTTTGAAGAAATAGGATGCAGATATATGTAGGAAATAAAGTGTGGGTTCTGATTAGTGACACTTGGGCAAGGAGGAGAGAAGTGGGGGGATTTAAGCAATTTTAAACAACCCAAGTGATCTAAATGGAAGCTAAAATAAATCTAAGAAAGTCCTGAATTGGTAAACTTTCCTGAAGCCGAGAAGTTGATTCATGCAGTCTAGCCACAGAGCATTATCTGGAAGTGATTCTCAGCACCAGCAGAAACTAAGCATCTAATACAGAAGAAAGCCAAAGTCTTATATCCAGACAGGAAGATGTGCTTCATACTCCACCATGTTTCCTGACTTTATGTTTGTGTTGCAATGTTACTTTTCTATATTTTGGATACTGTATCTTACCTCACTGCACTGCATAAATGAACAAAACCAAAACAAAATAAAAAACATGTTTGAGAACCTGTAACCTCCTGAATCTTGAATCCTCTTTACACCAAAATGTATGTTGAACAACCTGGCTTCAAAGGACTGCATCACTTTTGAAACATGTGCTTTCCTTTTTCAGAGAGCAGAGTCTGGACCAGCAGAAGGAAGTGTGTCTTGGGAATCTATTTTGAGCTTGCCAACTGGGGATTTCAGTTTGGATGGATCACATGCAACATTTCCCATTGTTTTGGTTTCAGCATCCAAACATTTGGGGTTTTATCTGCATTCATTTCAAATTTTATAAAGTTGCTGAAAGTTTATTGGTAAAAATTCATACATATTTGAAAAGAACAGAACTTAGATGCATTTCTTCTTACTGAGTAGGACTGGGGCATGTCTTCCAGAGAGAAATCCATTGGTAGAAGGATGATAAATATTTCTTCTTTGGAAACATATTTTTTTGAGCCTAGAAAGGACATAAGCAATTATCTAGTCTGAAGATGAACGATAGCTTTTAGTAGGATCTGATCTCAAAGGCTCGTTCTTGCAATCCAAGAATCCAAGTAGATTGATGGTGTCTGCTGTGAGCATGGAAATTGTGACTGACCTCCTGTCTGACACAATAGAATGCTTTTGAAATGACAGATGGTGGCAGTGGCTAGACAAACTCTCCTTATAGGTACAGAATCTGAGGTTCCCAGCTTCAGTTTCATGGCTGTCACAATGCCAGCACAACCTCCAGCCCAGCATATTCTGAGGACCCATATCAGACAGTTTCTTCATGTTTTTACAGCTGGTGGAATTCCTATTCAAAAAGGACAACAATGTGAGTCTCCTAGATACCTATATTCTCTAGTAATGAAAGTTCAACTTAGCCAATGTTCTCTTGAAGAGCCTGTGGGTGGCTTATGGGTACTGTTCAATTAGAAAGCAATGGCCATACTTTTCTGTTTTCCCTACTGTATGATCGTTCTCGAAGAGTAAATACATGCCCAGTCTTTTATGTCTGTGAGGAAGAGTAGCTCTTCTTATTGTCATAGTTACATTGCTTTTTGACATGACAGAGCCTTTTTACATAGTCTTGACTTCCTAATTCAGAAAGGAACTAAGTGAGACCAAATATGTTTATAGTATATGGGGCAAGGCTAACACAGTCTATGTGGCTTTTCACATATGCACGAAGGTAAGGAAGGGAAGGGATACGGGCCCCTATTCTGTTCATTCTCTCCTTTACTCATGCTATCAAAGCAAATGATTCTGAGTGCACTTCAGATACCCAACTGGACAGAGATCTTGCCATTATACCTGTCTCTCATTATCTTTCTTTTCTACCGACCTTTTAGAACTCAGCCAAACTCTTTAGTACCTAAAAAGTTCAGAGAAAATTTTGGATTTCTATTTTACAGGATCAAAGGCAAAAATAAATACCCAGAGCAAAAATTAATAATATAAGAAAAGGCTGAGATTTTCTTTTTAATGTCTAGGACCCTGCATGTTTTCCAGTGACATAAACAGGCATAGATGGCAACAGTTCCAACCTGATACATTTCTTAGTTTTAAATGCTAGCAAGCGAGCAGCCAATATTGTCCCACATGAATTGAGCATGATCCTGAAGACCTTAATCCTAGCCCCCTAATTTCACAACTGAAAAGCTGAAAGCTGTCAGACGAGCTCTTCCTTTTCCTGAATTTGGGTTCCTTTTCTATTTCTTTCAAGTTCCACTCAGTCTCCTAGCTATCAAATAGTGGTGACATAAGAAGACATATGATTTTGTGTCCACTGTTCTTGCAATAATGGGCTATGAGAATGAGCAAAGTCTGCTGTGTGATGTAGAGAGAATCTGGGCTTTAAAAGAGAGTTATGTTGGCTATCTGACCCCATCCTCCAAGTCTATGGCCATGAGCAAATTATTTATAACCAGTTGTATAAAGGGAAGAAAATACAGTGGCAAGATTGTCACTCAGCAAAGGGAAGAATATGTATGAAATTTGCCAAGTCACTACAATCTTATGACTCACTGAATCTTCAAATTTCTTTAACAACAGAAAAAAAATGTTGATGTGTAATAGGTATTCCACAAATTCCCAAATAAAAAAAAATGGAAAGAAAGAAAACAAAGATAGGCAGGAGGAATAGGAAGGAGCTAGGTTGAAAAAGAGGTAAGGGTTTTAAGCTGCCCATCACAGGGTGTGTTGGTTTGTGGTTTGTGTGTGTGTGTGTGTGTGTGTGTGTGTGTGTGTGTGTGTGTGTGTGTGAAAGAGAGAGAGAGAGAGAGAGAGAGAGAGAGAGAGAGAGAGAGAGAGAGAGAGAGACTTTAGTATACTTTTCTTGATTGTGAGCCCTGTAGTGACAGAGAAGCTCAGAGAATCTGAAAGGTTGGAAGCATTTGGTAAAACAAAGGAAGCAGAAGAAAGAATGAAAATGGAAAAGGAACAATCATATTGGAGAGAGAGAGAGAAAAGCTGCTGCCCATCATGACCCACTTATGATCTCATTATATTCTAAGATGAAATCTGACATATGCATGTGTTTGTTATTTCTTAAAGCTAGTATTAGTGCATGACATATATTATCACCATAACTAATCACTGAGTATTAATCTTTAAAGTGGGATTATAGACATCCCCTTTATTGGTTGACTGTATGTGGATTCTCTGAAGAGCTGATGAGGGGTGGGATATGAGCATGATTTATACACATGGTACTGGTTCTGATGGCAGAGACAAGAATTTAATGCTCACCTCATTGCTTGTATCAAGTCCTTGATCATAGGAGATGAGACACCTATTTGGGAAAGAGAACAAAAGCAACTTCAATATAGAAATAATAAAAATATGATAGAATACAAGAGATAATCAAAGAAAATAGCTGGTAACTAAATTGTCATGACTGAGTACAACTTGGCATGAAAAATAAATATTGTAAAAGAAGATACACACAACAAAAAATTATGGGGGCAAAGGTTAAGTAGAGTGTAAAGAGTTGTTAAACTCATATATGTATTTCCTGGGGTCTCAGGGACACACCTCTTTAATGGGATTTCCCCCAAAGATGTAAAAGTTATTTTCTTGTTGGGAAATGAGCAATTGTACTGTGGGATTGAGAACATCAGTATTTTTTTATTTGTTTGTTGTTTTTTTTTGTTTGTTTTTGCACAGCACTTGCTCTTCCAGAAGACTAGAATTCAGCTTACCACATTAATATCATCCCACACACAACTGTCTATTATTCTAATTCCAGGAGATCCAATGTCCTCTTCTGGTTTCAAGAGAAATCCGAACACATGTCCATACACGTTCACAGAGAGACACACCTATACAGAAATAAAAAGTAGCATAAATACTTTAAAAAGCTAAAATAAATACCTGGAAGGAAAAAAATACTGAGTAAAACCATGTAATAAACTTGATGTCTTTAAGAATAGTTTGTTTTAGCACACGTTTTAAAGTAACAATGTCTGCCTTATTTTATTATCTAAAATGGGTGATTATATTAAAAATTAATATATATGAAGAGAGTTGATGAGTCATCTAGTATGACCTTGACAGAGCAGTCTGTGCACTTCTCTTACGGCTTAAGATCTTAGCCAGGCCAGGTGGATTTTCAAGGAATGAATTAAGAGCTGTGGATAGGTAGGTCCATATCTTAAAATGGATATAATGTATTCTAGAGCTGAAAGAAGATTCCCCTCTGAGAAGGGTAATATATTCTTTACCAAACATGGACTCCATAGTGTTTTTAAATTCAGAGATGGTATTTGCTTGGATCAAGAAATGCATGGAACACAAATTTAATTGTTCTCCACTCATGCTACAGAACGTGAATTTTTACAGCAAGGAAATAGAAACATGTTTCTTCTTTACCTCCTATCATTCAAGAACCAGGGTATGACAATTGTTGTTTTCCTAAGTATAACATACAGCTTGTGAAATCCAGCCAATTGGAAGTAGGTGGGCATCTGCTGCTAACCAATAACACGGGCTCTGGGACATTTATTTAGGACATCAGTGGCACGTCAGGATTGCTGTGAGTTATTTTAGGTGACAGACACTGATCTCTAATATCAAGGCTTAATTAAGAATATACAAAATAAAGATATAAAATAATTTACCTGTTTTAACTGTTGGTTTCAGTGTTTTTTGTAGGATTCCTAACTGTGGGAGCAGGTGTGTCTTTGACTCTTTTGCTTGCTCTTAGGACTCTTTTCATCCTATTGGGTTGCCTTTTCCAGCATTGGTATGAGGGTTTTTGCCTTGTCTTATTGTATTTTGTTTTGTCATGTTTGGTTGTTGTCTCTTGGAGGCCTGTTCTTTTATGGGAAAAAAAATGGGGAGTGGATCTGA
Source organism: Micromys minutus (assembly GCF_963924665.1). NCBI lineage: Eukaryota > Metazoa > Chordata > Mammalia > Rodentia > Muridae > Micromys > Micromys minutus. Next base: position 14,424,744 of record NC_137963.1, on the reverse strand, counting down.
GGCAGAGGCAAAGTAGGAAGGAGTTTGTGAGGAGAGGGAAGAGAGCTGTGGTTGGATTATATTGTGTGAAAGAAGAATATATTTTCAATAATAAAAATAATCATTGAACCAATGAGTAAGAGTATGAAATTATCAATAATTTTTGATTAATAACACTCTAGTGATTGTGGTGGTTATCATTAAACCTTGAAATTATGATAGAAGCTGAAATTAATGAAAGGCTCTCATCCTGGGGAACAATGCTGTCATTCAACTCATGGGAACCTAAACTGTTCTAATATTGAAAAGGTGTATTAAAATATTATAATTGTTGAAAACTTTCATGTTCTTTAATTATAGACTTTCAAAATTCAGGAAGAGAGCAAACATCGTGTTTATTTATTTATTTATCATATTCTCTTTTTTATTGGATATGCTCTGTATTTACATTTTAGATGTTATCTCCTGTCCCCCAATTCCATGCTCCCTCCCCCTCCCATTCAAAAATAATGAACAGATCTGAATAGGCTTCATGAAATGGGAAGTTCTTGATAGTCCTTTAAAAAAAGCACAGAGTTTGGACAAATATTGGTAGAAATGAAAAGGGGCAATTTTAGTCTGAAAATATGACTGTGAGAGGAGAATACATAGGTTTTTTTATATTTGGCAAAAGAATCAAAAATGAAGTCTGGGAATTGAGGTGACGAAGAAAGAACAAGTACTGGATGAACCTTGCCACTTTAGCCACTGGAGCACAGGTCATATCATTCTTGAGTCCCTAAGGACAGCATGTTTAGAATGTTTCCTGATCAGACGCAGTGACTAAGGGATTCATAGGATCGTTGGTTGGGTGTGAGGTGGCGCATGGATGCATAGATGAGGCATGTGTGTACGGACAGGTGCTAGGGTGAAGGATGAATGCGTGAAAGGATGCAAGCATAAACAGGAATTAATGGCTGTTTCTGCCTCCCACACCCCACTATTCTGCTTTGCTCCTCACTTGTAATATATTGTAAATATTAAACACATTAATAGCTGGGAAAGTTTTCTATATGCTACTTGGACATTAAAAACAGTTTGCTTGGTTTTATTCTAATAAGATTCTAGAAGGTTTTTGACACACTGAGTAGAGACTGATTTTTTTTTTATCTGTAGCTTAGCTACTGGAAGTCAGTGATATTATAGTTTTCACCCCTTTTGCTGAATCATTTACTTTATTTTGATAAGAGGGAAGACAGTACTTTAAAATTTAGACCCCTAAAGCCAATTTTTATGTTTCCCCAAGCACTGTGATTCAAGCTATTCTGCCTGGCTATTAATACTCTAATGGAACAGAGGGGAAATCAGACATTGTGCTGAGCTGATTAGAAGTGACGGCATGGAGCGCTTTCCTGAGAACGGAAGTCCTGTAACCTCAAATACCAAGGACTATAAATCTCAGAAATATACAATGGTAATTGGTTTGAAAGGCTTAATCGACACAGAGAACGGAAGCCAACTGCAGAATGCTGAGGACTGGGAGCTCCAGGCCTCTGCCTCCTTCCAAAAGGAGATGTGTCATTTTCTTCCTCAGTTCTGGGAACAGCCATAAAGTATATCAAAAGTTAGGCTTTAATAAATATCCACACAGGAATGTCTGACTAATGGCTACTGAGGTCTCCTTGCACTGCCTTAGACTAAAAAACTGGTCAAACTGTCCCTGCTTTGCTATACTGTATTTAATGATGTATGTAATCAGGATGGGGAACTAGTACCACTGACAAGATTTTATATGTGATTGTTATGCATAATAATAATAATAATAATAATAATAATAATAATAATGTTTGAAGTAACTATTAGCATTGCCAAACCTCATCTCTCCCATGAGGTCTTTCTTAGACCTCTATTATTTTCTTACAGAGATATTACCTTTTACCTTGGATTTAGGCAGTCTCTGTCTGAACATCAAGATTGTTTTAGTTATACTTTGTGTGTGTGTGTGTCCATGTGAAGCTGAAAACTGTAATTTTAAGATCTATTAAGAATTGCTTTGGACCTTTGGTCAAGATTGCACTGAATCTGTAGATTACTTTTGGTAGGATGGCTGTTTTTACTGTGTTAATTCTATGGATCCAGGAGCATGGAAGATCTTTCAATCTTCTAAAATCTTTTTCAATTTCTTTCTTCAGTGTCTTAGGTGTTTTCACATAAATCTTTTTCTTGCTTGGTTAGAGTTACACTTTGATGTTATATTAGTTGAGGTTATTGTGATAGGTGTTGTTTCCTTGATTTCTTTCTCAGTGCATTTGTTATTTGTATATAGGAAGCTACTCATTTTGTGAGTTCATTTTCTTGCTACTTTGATTAAAGTGTTTATCAGATGTAGATGTTTCCCAGCTGAATTTTAGGGTCACTTCATAATATCTGAAAGTAAAGATACCTCAAATTTTTCCTTTCCAATTAGTTTACCCTTGATATCTCTCAGTTTCCTTATTGCTCTAGTTAAGACCTCAAGTGGTATACAGAATAGTTATAGAGATAGTAGACAATATTTTCTTATTCCTGATTTTAGTGGGATGTTTTTCCATTTAAATTGATGTTATCTGTGGGCCTGCGGTAAAGTCCCTTTATTACATTGGGGTGTTTTGCTTATGATTCTACTCTCTACATGTCTCCAGGATATTTACCACAAAAAAGTGGTGTTAGATTTTGTCAAAGGCCTCTTCTATATCTAACTAGATAATCGTGTTGATTTCTTTTTTTAGTTTATGTAATGGATTATGTTTATTGATTTATGTATGTTGGTAGCTGCCAGATTTAGACATTACATTGGCAACTGTGATAAACTACTATGACTGCTTTTAGTCCAAATTGTTTCACCTCATTTATTGAGTTCCTATTACACGAGGAAGGACTTTTATATTCCCAGACATTGTACAGAATGTTGGCGAAATATGTATTAAAATACAATGTGTTACAAAATTATTTGTTTATGGCGTTATTGTGATGTTTCGTAAAGGGCAAGAGCAATGGGCTGAGACATGCACATCTAGAAGGCTGATGTATGTTGTGGGTTCAAGGAGTTCCTTCTTGGATCTAGAACATGAATGAAAATGGTCCAAGTCCAAACCAGAAAGAATATTTTAAGCAGAAAGAATGGTTAAGAGCTTCTTCCCACTAACTCAGACCTAAGTATCCTTCAGCTTGGATGACAGAATGACTGGAATGTTCCAGAGAATTACTGACTTCATAATAAAAATAAATAGGGCCTCCTGGTAAATAGCTCTACAGGGACCACTTGAAATTTACAAAGGACACATGACACCCAAACATGTCAGAAGCGCCCACGAAACTGACAAACATTATGCTTTCATGCAATTGCAAATATCCTCATTTTTTTTTTTTTTTTTTTTTGTGGAACCTCAAGTACGTTTTCTATTTTATTTGTTTGCTTGTTTTATCCATAACTTTCTTAAGCCTACTGTGAGCTGGTGAAATTGAAGTAAAAACATTTCTGTGACTCCCATGGCTCTTGGATGAACATCTAATTCTTCATGGTTTTCTATCAGATATCAAGATGCAAAGCTGGTGTTTGCTTGGAAATTCTAAGTATGCACATGTTGCCATACACATGCGACTCTTCAGAACTGAGAAATGGCTGACAAAAGTGAAGAGGCATAAGAAACCCAGGCCCTTGTTCTGCCACTATTGCCTTTCATACCAGTGTCTGAAAGCTGAGTTTTGGAGTTCTTCCTTTGTGTGTCTTCCATTACTACCAGAATGAGTGTCTCTAGCCACCACACAATTCTGCTATGCATTCAATGTGCGTATATATGATTGGTTGACATATACTATCTAAGAATAGCCCAGTGCCTTCCTTCTCTATCACCCATACAATCCTACCCAGTTTTCTATATACTCAGTTTTCAAATTAATCCCAACCTTCATCAAAGTCATTCTTTGTCCTTTTTTATCTGGTACCCATTCCATTCTACATTTCTCCCTACTTCACTAATTTAATTCCTAATTTTTTTATGTACCTTAGTCTTCGTAAATTATATAAATGCTATGGCACTGATGTGTGGTAATCCCAAAGATCTAGCACAGGGTCTGGTGAATAAAGACTATTTAATACCTGATTGTTAGTCAAAAGCCTTTGGAAGCCATTTGTCCAGTTTGAGCTTCTGTTCTTCCACATATTGAAATAATAAGACATCCATGGTAAGTTCATTTATGTTCCTACTAAATAAAGAAATAGTTTTTTTGACTTTTGGGAAACAGCAACATTAGAAGTCTGAGACAATAGTTGAATGCTTACCGTATACTAGATCATGAATGTACAGAGACTTGGCCACTAATCTAATCTCTATAAGCTGAGGCATGGATTTAATGATCATCATGATTTTCTCACTATTAAGACAGATTCATGTATCTCTATATGTCTAATTAGAATATTGATAAGAAGAAAGACCCTGTTCAGGCTTGAAGAACAATATGAGAAAGGTAAACGGAATGTGTGATCATGAGAACTCCAAGCAATACAATAGTTCTTTACACTTTACTAGTTATAAATTCAAGGGCCTGTGACTTTAATACATTTCATATCATTGCAAATGTTTGTTCTACTCCCAAGGAAGATTGAAAATAAAAAAAAATCCTGTGTTTGGCTCAGGAGCTTCTTTCTCCACTGGCAGTTTGTATCAGACTAAATGTCACAAGAATATTTCAGCATATGTGGGTAAATATTTACACTCATTTTAAGCAGAGATTCCACATTCCTTGTTGTTTTTCAGAAGAGGCCCAAACCTAGTGGTAAAAGTCATGAATAGAACTGTTTCATTCTCCCTAAAAAGAAGGGGGATTTTCAAGGATTCTTGCCTCCAGGGTGCTCTATTTTTCTCCTTCCATTCTCTTTTGGTTGAAATTTTGGAAGAAAAACCTGGCTGGCTGCCACAGAATTTTCTACCCAGCCTCTTCGAATTATTGCTCCTTGGTCCCTAAGAGGCAGTGTGAACTTAGAAAACAAAAGCATTAAGCAAAAGGAAGGAAAGGACTCAAAAAGTTATAAGATGAATTAGAGGACAATTGGAGTGATGCCTAATGCCTATGGCCTTGGACTGCAGAAAGTAGACAAGGACTGAGAGTCACGCTCTGATTTTAAAAAGAGTGAGAAACCACTGGTCTTTTATTTTTCCATCTTCACTGGGAAATAAAACTCTATTGCTGTAGAAACTACACGTTTTGAATTCAGGACACAGAAATATTAAGCTAGAACTGAGCATGTAGCTTCCTCCCCAGTGATTAATATTCACAGGGGTGGACAGTGCTATTGAAAATATCTGGGAAAGAATCATTAGTGATCTCATAAGTCAATGGATTCTATATGTGCTGACCTGGCAGGCAAGATATAGCCACTGGTGCAGTATTTAGAATGTGCTTCTGAATTGGATGTGAAACCCATTCCATGGGAGGAAATATATGTCTGGTGCTGCCAATCTGGTCATAGAAAGCTAAGAAGGTCATCAGCTTCATAAGGGGATCTAATACTGATATTTTGATAAACGGACCTGTAGTTAAATGACCTTCTAATTTTTGTTTGGACTCACAAGTATTTTTTGCAATAGGCCATGGTCAAAGCCAAGACTAATGGCTACATGATGTGCTGAAAATAATTAGCTAGGTGTTCATACATAAATGAGACAGCCCTATGATTCATTTCAAGTATGAGGAATGGGAAGATTATAAAATGCAGAGAATGGGGAGTGGGGGTAGTGCTGTGAAATTGGGGCTTCTGTAAAGAACATGTCTGGTGCTGTCAGACACATTGCATCTGTAAAAAACACACAGAGACCATATGGCACAAAGAGTGAGCAAGAGAGAACAGACAGACAGACAGACAGAGAGATGGATAGAGAGACAGATAGACACAGAGGTATAGAGGAAACAGAAGGACAGACAGATGAACAGACAGAAAGAAAGATGGATGGATACAAAGAGAGACAAAGAATCAGAGGGACAAAAAGACAGCAACAAAAAGAGAGATGTGGGGAAAGAGAGAGAGAGGGAGAGAGGGAGGGATGGGGAGAGAGACAGACAATGTCAGTACAAATGGGAAGGACATATGAGAAGGCAATTTGAGTGGCTATGCTGACAATACTTTCTTAAAAAGGATGAGATGGTCAAAAGTAAATACAAAACATTCAAATATTTGGACCCATACAGATTGGGCAGAATATAAGCACACATTTACAGAGTATTCTGAACAGGGCAATGGTTTACATAAAAGTAATGAAAACAACTTTTTCCCATGCAGACTGTTGCATTTTAGGTAAAATATTAATAACAATGGTTTTCAAAATATGTAAATGACTCCAACAAGTCTATATTACCTGTTTAGTTGCTACGTAATTTTTAAAACCTATTTTAGAATAGTTATGCCCCTGCCTTCTGTCCTTCAGAAGCACTTCTCTATGCCTTCACATATGCTGAACTTGTCCTTCATTTTTACATTTTTATTACGTCTGAAAGGTTGATGACTTCATCTTACTAGGTTATGAGTCAAAAACAAATAATATAGTTCTAATCCAATTAGGTCATAGTGTTTTTTTATAACAATTAATTTTATTTTCTCTAAATCATCTGTACAAAAAAAAAATCTTAGGAGTCCAGTGATTTTTTTTTCTTTTGTTATGTGTTTAGTTTCTACTGCTTAGAAAATCCCTGACTCACAGGACATAGAAAGGAACCCTGACTAATCACATGGTCACACAAATTATTTTATCATAGACATGAAATAAGGTTCAAGAGCAGACTCTTATTCATCTGTAAAAATAAAATGATGTTTGCAGAAAATAAATGAAATTAAATAACATCATTCTGATAAAAACAATTTGTCCCATACAGTTAAAATATTAGATGTTTTCTCTCACATTTGGAATTGAAAGGGAAAAAATGTGTCACAAAAGTAATGAGGAGACTATGTAGAATAAGGAAAGAAGGAGGAATGGGGGATTGAAGAGGGCAATACAGTGGTTGAAGGTCACCAATGTACATGGTATGCCCACATACAAATACCATGATACCTATTGCTGTGACATGCTAATTGAAAACAAGAGAAAGGTCAAGGGGGACAGGCAAAAATGTTACTGTGGGAAAAATAAGATGGCCCTTCTTTTAAATTTTTCTTTGTAATAGAGATTTTTTAAGAATCTTTTCCCCCTCAGTTTCACTGACACAGTGAAAGTAAAGAGAATGCCATGTGTTCTCCATCAGACCACATAGAAATCAGAGACTGGCACTGAATAGCACAGCCAACACCAGCCCAGGCAAGAATATGAGGAAAGAGAAGCATAGAAGGGTAGGTGCAGCTATGAATAGTTATGCTACCATTCTGGCCACTGTCATGTGTTCACATATGAAGAGACACAATTGTACCACAAGGTGTATTTAATTTGATAAAGAACCACTCCCAAGCAATAGAAATAATTGATATCTCAGTACCATCCCTGTAAGAGAAAGAAAAGAAGATTTATTCCTTTGCCTCTGATTTCCACAATTAGTGCCTCAGAATTATGCTTTTTCCTTTCTGCAGTGGTTCAGAGGAGCTAATGTGCCACTATTTATGATTTTTGCTCTCTATTCTCTTATTTATAAAAAGAACCCTGACTCTTTTTCTGTGCATCTTTCTCTAACTGTCTCTGTGTCTGTCTTTGTATTTCTGTAGCTGCCTCTGTCTCTTTTTGTATGTCTCTCCCTGTCTCTCTGTCTCTCTGTCTCTGTCTCTGTCTCTGTCTCTCTCTCTCTCTCTCTGTGTGTGTGTGTGTGTGTGTCTGTCTGTCTGTCTGTCTGTCTGCAACATTTATTCTAGAAACAGGATCTATGTGAATACAGAGAAAAAAATTCCACATACTATTCTCTATAAATAAAAAAGCCAAGAAGCCTGGTAGTATAATTCAATCTGAGCATAAAGGAATCCAAAACTGTGAGAGCTAGGGATCCAATGGATGGTGTAATGCCAATTTATGAGCCAGTGAGGGTGATAAGATATCCTCATTGATTTCATTCCTGTGTGCAAGGGTCGAGGAACCTTAGTTTTTTTTTTGTTTTTGTTTTTTCCTTCTAGTAGGCATTATGGTTTGAATGTGAGATGCCCACCATGGGCTCACATGTTTGATCCCTTGGTCTCTAGCCAATGGTACTGCTTTGGAAGACTGTATAAACTTCAGGAGGTGAAGCCTCATGAGCAAATTGGCCAATATAGATTGAGCTTGAAGCTTTATAATCTGGCCTGCTATCATCTTTTCTCCTGACAGTAGAAGTCACATGAGGAGTTCACATACCGGCCGTGTTCCTTCCCTAAAATGGTGAGCTGCATTCCTTCTTAAACCAAATTCAGCACAAATGCTTCCCCACTAACTGGACTGCATTTTTTTCAGGAATTTTGGAGCATCAATGAAAAAAAATATAAATAATGCAACTAGTCTCAAGATGTTGGGTGATGTTTACTCACAATGAAATAAGTGATCTCCTTTACCTGCCTAATGCAGCAGGCTCAAATTCAGCAACCTCAGAAACAGTGTTTTACCACCCAAGAATCTTTCTGTCAATTCAACTAGACATTTTAAGTTAATCATCCTCTCCTTAGTGGCTATGTTGTGAATCACAGGACAAGGAGCCAGATAGATAATGTGGTATAAGTCTCATAGTACCAAGACAGAATGTAAGCAGGGAAGTTTTTTATGGCACAGAAGATAATTCCAATGCAGACTCCTAAATGGTATGTCATACATATGCACATTCACAGACATTCACTTAAAAATTAGATAATACTTTCTGCTATGTTCTGTAACAAAGAAACTCCTTTGTTGTTATTTTGTCAGAGAAGCATATTTGTGTAGAATGTGCTCCTTGCTGCAGAGACTAGGGATTGTTCCACGTCCTCAAACTAATTGGCTTCTCTATACTCAGCTTTAAGTGATCATCTATATCACCCTTTCCAGAGCATAAGGGTCATCAGAGCAGAGAAGAGAGAAGTACAAGAGGCATAATATACAGATGTGTGCCATGAAATACTCATCTGGGAAGAGAGTGGCTACTACACTAAAAGCCCAAAGCAGCTGTGGCAATCTGTACAAGGCCCCATACAGTCAGGTTTATCAACCTTCATTCCATCAGTGATGGAAGGAGCAGCTCATGTGACCCCACACTACCCCATGAGCTACTGGCACTTAAGTTTCCAGGCTGGAGAACAAGGTGTTTCACATTATGCTACGTTGCCCAGACTCCAGGAAATTGCATTCCATCCATGCACATACAAACAGCACTAATGAACTCAATAGGTCACACATACAAAAGTTAAATGAAGGTAGGAAGGGAAATAGAAAGCAGAAGGGGTTGAGCAGAAGAGGGCATGGGGCAGGATACTAATGTAGAGTGAGTCTGAACAAACTTTACATTAAACACATATATGCATACATAGATGAAATTGTCAGAAACTATCTTTTTGTTATTTTATTGGATATTCTCTGTGTTTACATTTCAAATGTTATGTCCTTCACCCCAATCCAGTTACATGTGTAGCAGAGGATAGCATTGTCTAGCACCAGTGAGAGAAGAGGCTTTTGGTCAAACACTACATTATAAACATGTATGAAGTTCTCAAAATCAAATAGGGATCACAGATGTCTCAGAGATTATATGTATTTCATGCTCTTAAAGGGTACCAGAGTTAGTTTAGTTACCAATACACATAAAAGGGGTCTCACAGGCACTTATAACTTTAGTCTCTGAGGGATTTGATGCCTCTGGTCTCTGTGGGTACCTATACAAATGCAAATGCTGGCATATAAACACATAAACAAAGACACATGGAAATAAATCAATAAAATATTATTTTTATCCTGAAGTATAGAGAAAAACAGTGCTATCAGGAAACTTTGAAAGAGACGATAATGTGTTAATGATTTATATATTTGATTGTTATGAGTTATCTTAGGAATTTTTATTTAATTCGAATGAATGCTTTGTTCGCCTGCATACCTTTATACTGTGTACATTCTTATACCCATAAAGTTCAGAAAAGGGATGAACTTAAGCTACAGACATCTGTGAGCTGCCATGTACAAGCAGGAAATTGAACCGGAGTCCTCTGGAAGAACTATCTGTTCCTTTAACCTCTGAGCTCTTTCTGCAGTGCCAATCCCTGATTCTTATTATGAATTAATCTGTTCAGACTACTGAAAGCACTACATTGTCTATAGAAAAGACTAAACAACACGCACTATATTTTATTTGAAGTGTTTTTTTAAAAGAGTGAAAAAAATGGACAATGAAAGTTGATCTTAAGCAAGTGTACAATGTTAGAACACTGGGTTAAGAAATTCTTGGACACTTTTATAGAAGACAACATTTGGAGGCCATGGAGGCAAATAAAATTACTGAATCCCAACAGTGACTTAACAAAAGTTCATTATTAATTTCTTAGTGAATTTTGTCCCGATTCCCTATTGCTAAAGCTCATACTTATTTGTGATTTTTAGGAATTCATTTTATTTTTAACTGTGTGTTGTATATTCTTGTGTGAGGGTATACACCAGAGATAGCCAGAAGATAGTGACAGGTTCCTTGCACCTGAAGCCACAGGTCTCTGTGTGTCCCCTAATGTAGGTTCTAGGAATCAAACTAGAGTTTTCCAAAAGGGCAATGAGTACTCTTAACAGCTGAGCCACCCTCCTAATACCCCCCAACTCTGAGAAGTATACTAATAAGGGCTGTAGTTTCTGTAACACTGAAAATGTGTCAATTACTTGACACCCAAATGAGAAACTTACTATTCTCACTTTACACTTATATAAACAATGTGTGATAATTAATCTCCACTGTCAACTTGATAAAACCCAGGATCTTCTGGGATGAAGGTTCCAACAATTACCTTGATCATGCTAATTGAGGTGAGATGGCACAATGAGAGAGAGATCCATTCTCTGTGGATGGCACAATTTTCTAGTCTGAGCTTCTAGACCATAGAAGAAGGAGAAAGTGGCCAAAGAACATGAAGTCCTGGGTCTCCACTGCTTAGCTATGGATGTAATATGACCAGATGCCTCATGTTCTTGTTAGTGTGACTCAAAAGAAACATGTTCTAGCTGCAATTGGTTCTTCAACGTGGTTCTTATCACAGTGACAGTAAAAAGAACTAAAATGTTATTTCACCAAAATCATGCTTGGCCAGGAAAAGATAGAAGCAGAAATCAAGGGTGACTCCCATGATTTGACACTATTCCACCACTACCATTGTGTCCCACCATGTCTAGTACTTGGTGATGCAATATGTCATTCTGTCAGTTTTGCAAGATTCGTGCAAAGAATAGAGCTTTGCATAACATATAAGGAGACAGAGCCACATAAAAAGTGTGCATGCATCTATGGACCAGCAGAAAAGTAGAAGCCACGGTTGTCTTCTTCATCTGTTAAATTTGCCTCCCCCTACCCTTAAGAAAAAGTCCCTTTTGGGAAAGACTCAGTCTAGTTACAGATACTTTTCCAAGACATTCCTGGATCTGAGGCTAGTATATCCAGTTTGGCAGTGTGAAGTGTGATTTTAATTAGGCCACTTCCCTCAGTGGGCTGGGGACTTAGCTAGAGTCTGTGTGTGGGCAGTATGCAAGGAGCACAGAGGTGAGGAGCAGTCAGGACAAGCCTCCCAGAGAGACCTGGCTGTCATTTTGTGAAATTTCCTCTATTCCTCTCTCTTCGTAAAATAATTGGAAATTGCTCTACCCAGGGAGCACTTGGCCCTCCGTTGGATAGGAACGGGTTTTGCAGCTCTTGGGTCAGAGCCAACTCATAACCAGGACATTCCTTTCCAGTCACAAGACCCCTGTGTGGATCAGGTACTCAGTTCAGACAGGTGTCTTTTCCCAGGAGTGTTTCATGGAGTTCTCTGAAATCCCTGTGGGATGAAAGAGACTGTTTGCTGCTAGCCAAGTGAACAGTCTATATTCTTTCCATCTATGAGATGTAAGGGTCCCACCTTCACTTCTCTAGTGTGTCTCATGATTTAAGACTTTTTACTTTCACATGAGTAAAACATACGCTGATGCATTACTGGCTGTTGACAGTGTCTACTCCAAGTTGGGGAAGTACGTTTGTATAGCTGGGTTTGTGGTGGGCTCAGTCATTCAAAGGAGCCTGCAGAAAAAGCATGTTTTTAATTGGATATTTGCTTTACTTACATTTCAAATGCTATCCCCTTTCCCGGATTCCCCTCTGAAAGTCCCTTATCTCATCTTCCTCCCTCGGTCTCTATGAGAGTGTTCCCCCACCCATCAACATGCTCCATCTCCCACCCTTTCCCTATATTCCCCTACACTGGGGTATTGAGCCTTCACAGGGCCACTCTTCTCAATGATGTCTGATAAAGGCATCTTCTGCTACATATGCTGCTAGAGCCATAGGTCCCTCCATGTGAACTCTTTGGTTTGTGGTTTAGTCTCTGGTAGCTCTGGGGGATGTGGTTGGTTGATACTGTTGTTTTTCCTGCGGGGTTAAAAAGCCTTCAGCTCCTTCAGTCCTTTATCTAACTCCTCTCTTGGGGACCTAATTTTCAGTCCAGTGGTTAGTTGACAACATCTGACTCTGTAATTCTCGGGCTCTGGCAGAGCTTCTCAGGAGACAACTATATCAGGCACCTGTCAGCATGCACTTCTTGGCATCCACAGTATTTTCTGGGTTTGGTTACAGTAGATGGGATGGATCCCCAGGTGGGGCAGTAGATGCAAAAATACTCAATAAAATTCTCACAAACTAAAATCTAGAACACGTCAAAACTACTATTCATCACAATCAAGTAGGCTTCATCCCAGGGATGCAGGGATGGTTCAATATATGAAAATCCATCAACATAATCCACTATATAAACAAACTCAAAGGGAAAAAAATCACATCTTCATCTCATTATATGATGAGAAAGCATTTGAAAAATTCAATACCCCTTCAAGTTAAACATCTCAGAAAGATCAGGAATTCAAGACTTACACACAAACATAGTAAAAGCAATATATAGCAAACAAATAAATAGCCAACATCAAACCTATTTCCATACCTATTCATTATAGTTCTTGAAGTCCTATCAAGAGCAATTAGGCAACAAAAGGAGGTAAAAAGGGATACAAATTAGAAAGAAAGAAGTCAAAGTATCACTATTTGCTGATGCTATGATAGCATACTTAAGTGGCCCCAAAAATTCCACCAGAAAACTCCTAAACTTGAAAAACAACTTCAGCAAAGGGGATGGGCGTAAATGAACTTGAACAAATCAGTAGTCTTCCTCTACTAAAAGAAAAAATGGGCTGAGAAAGAAATTAGTTAAATAAGACCCTTCATAATAGTCACAACCAACATAAAATAACTTGTGACTCTAACCAATGAAGTAAAAAGTCTGTATGACAAGAACTTCAAATCTCTGAAGAAAGAAATTAAAGAAGATCTCGGAAGATAAAAAGATCTTCCATGCTCATGGATTGGCAGGATTAATACCATGATAATGGCCATCTTGCCAAAAGTAATCTACAAATTCAATGCAATCCCAATCAAATTCCAACTCAATTTATCATAAAGTTGAAAAGTGCAATTTGCATAATCATTTGGAATAACAAAAAACTAAGAATAGCAAAACCTATTCTGAACAATAAAACTTCTGGGGGAATCACAGTTTTCAACCTCAAGCTGTATTACTAAGCAATTTTAATAAAGACTGTGTGGTAATGGTACAGAAACAGGCAGATCAGTGGACTAGAATTTAAGACCCAGAAATGAACCCACATACCTATGGTCTCTTGATCTTTGACAAAGGAGCTCAACCCATCCAGTGGAAAAAAGACAGCATCTTCAACAAATGGTGCTGGTCCAACAGGGTCATCATGTAGAAGAATGAAAATTGATTCATTCTTATCATCTTGTACAAAGCTCAATTCAAAGTGAATCAAAAACCTTCACATAAAACCAGATACACTGAAACTAATAGTAAAGAAAGTGTGGAAGGGCCTTGAACATATAGGCACAGGGGAAATTTTCCTGAATAGAACACCAATGGCTCATGCCCTAAAATCAAGAATTGACAAAGGAGACCTCATCAAATTGCAAAGCTTCTATAAGGCAAAGGATATTGTCAATAGGACAAAAGGCAACCAAAGATATCTACCAAGGCTCTATCTGATAGAGGGCTAATATCTAATATATACAAAGAACTCAAGAAGTTAGACTCCAGAGAATCAAATAATCTTATTTAAAAAATGGATGACTGTGCCAGACAAAAAATTCTCAACTGAAGAATATTGAATGGCCTCGGAGTACGTAAAGTAATGTTCAACATCCTTAGTCATTAGGGAAATGCAAATCAAAACAACCATGAGATTGTACCTCACACCATTCAGAATAACTAAGATCAAACACTCAGGTGACAGAAGATGCTGTCAAGGATGTAAAGAAAGAGAAACACTTCTCCATTTTTAGTGAGATTGCAAGCTGGTACAACTGCTCTGGAAATCAGTCTGGTGGTTCCTCAGAAAATTGGACATAGTACTACCTTGGGAATCAGCTACACTACTCCTGAGCATATACCCAAATGATGCTCTAACATATAACAGAGTCACCTACTCTACTATGTTCATAGTAACTTTGTTTGTAATAGCCATAAGCTAGAAAGAACCTAGATGCCCTTTAACAAAGGAGTGGATTCAGAAAATATGGTACATGTACACAATGAAGTACTACTCAGGTATTAAAAACAATGACTTTATAAATTTCTTAGGCAAATGAATGGAACTTTCATTTGCTTCTGCTTTAACCATTCTGATGAATATGCAGATTAAAAACCTTGCTATTGTACCAGCCTTTCTTTATGCATTGTCCATTAATGACACTCTTTGATTCCAGTTAATCTGCTTTTTATCTCCTATGACTCCAAGGCTAAGCCTTGTGTTTCGTGATTTCTTCCAAACCTCTAATTCTGTATCATCTCCAAAGTATCTCTTTCTTTGTCAGTAGGCTATTATAATTGGCTGCAACTTATAATTGCTTAGCAAAGTTATGTTTATTGTTCATCTGTCAGACTATATGTTACTTATTCTATTCAATCTTCCCTAAGATTTCATCCCTTTTGATGACAGAAGTGGAAGCCCAACCATGAATGACTCACTCACCATCCGATTATTTTTTAGCAACTGGGACTGTATTGTATCTGCTTAATTTGCTCTTTTTTACTAAAATGTAAGCAATGTGAAAACATACTAGGTTTGTGGTTCATTTATCAATACACATCCTGTTCATCACAGACATAATTTACAATAAATATTTATATAATAAACAAAGGAGACCAAGAAGTGTATCTTGTTTAACTTTTAATGGTCTTTGTCATAATCTGGGGATTAAATGTGTCTTCTAAAAACATGTAAAATAAGGCCAAATGTAACTTTTATTAGTAACCTAAAAGTAAATTATGGGTAAATTTCTAGTAACTACTGAGTAAGGATCATATTTTGAAGAATGGCATGAGCAAATGTGAGAATAGTACAGTAGATATAGAGTATCTTCTGTGTGCATTTTCAAAGAATACACAAAAGTATTTTATTTGGTAGGGATAATTCATGTTTACACTCCAGAGTTAAACGGTGTAGAACAAATAAATAAATACCATTCCTTAGGCAGATATAGAAACTCATATGATTTAGCAAAGAAGAGGGTCTTTGCCTTGCTATGCTTTTCTAGGGAGGGAGGTGCCAAATTGTGCCTGCCAAATCATTCAGCAAATTAGAACCAGAGAAATAGCAAAAAAAGAATCTGTCCAAAAAAGAGCACAATCATGGTAGATGTGAAGCAAAAAGACTTGCTGGGAGGTAAATTTTCTTCACAAATAAATTTCACATATGTTGTCTTTCTGCTGTGTGCAGTACCCTAAATTTATAGAGTACTAACAGCAATGACTATGTTAGCTCACCATAAGGTACAGGTCATCATTCACCAAGAATCAATAATCTTATGAAGATAAATGTAGGAAAAAGATCATAGGTAGGATTTCATAACCGTCAAACAAAGTGCAGAAATTTTATGTCTGTTTATGACGGAGTTTTTCAGAGAAAACTGATGTGATGTAGATGAGTAATAAATAGATGATAGATAGATAGATAGATAGATCAATAGATAGATCGATAGATAGATAGATAGATGATTGACAGATTTAGAGGTTATTAGAGAAATAATGGATGACAATAGAAATTGATAATTATAAAATGAGTAAAAGATAGATAACAGATGATAAAGAAAGATTGATGGTTAAATGATAGAAAATAAATAATGAACCCATAAAAATGTATTAATAGATATAACGCAGGTAGAATGTAAGACAGCACACTTTTGATCATAGATAATTTAATCTATTTGGAGAATAGACTACCTATAGAAGTAGGCTTATAAATCTCATACATGCTCTGCTAGAGGCTACATGACCAAGGACCCTTCTACAATATGTCAGTATCATTGCAAAATCCTTAATTCAAGGAATCTGAGAGTGTAGTTCTTAGTCTAAATTTCAAAGATCAAGTGCTTAGTATGCCACTGGGAACAGTGCTAGATCTAAAGTTCTAATATGCAAATATAAGAAGAAAGGTTTACTAACTCTTGAAAAGACAGCAGAAGTTAGTCTCTACTGTGCCTTTGGTTCCATTCTTATTCACCACCTTGGATAATGCTTGTTTATATTAAGGGTAACACAGCCCCTTATAGCCTATTGATTTGAATGCCTTTGACCCCAAAAACTTTCTTACAAACCGCATGAGCCTCCCAACCACTCTATCATAATGAAAAACTTTTGAATTTTCTGTTTAAAAGAGAAATAATCTACTTACACTCCTTATTAGAAGACTCAAAATAGCAAATACAGTATTAGTTGCTAGAATGTCCCTTGCTTCAGTAAAGTTGATGTTCAATATTAGCAGTCACAGCTTCAAAGCTCTTTTTGTTCTTCTTCTCCTCCTCCTCCTTATTCTTCTTCTCCTTCTCCTCCTCTCCCTTCTCATCCTCTTCCTTTTTCTATTTCTCCTCTTCCCTTCTTCTTAAAGCCCCTTGCATTGTTTTTATTCATGTACTTGTTTATACCTTTATACACATCCCATGTGTGTAGAGATGGGTATATAAGTGAGCGAGAAGAGGACATCTTTCTCCTTGTTTTCATTGCATTCTATTTGTAGTGATAAGAGACATGTGATCACTGATTACTTTGCTTTGTTATTATAAGATTCATGCATGGAGGACTTGGGACTGAAGATATGGCTTAACTCTTAAAAGACTATGTTTTTGGTGTTGAGGACCTGAATTTAGTTTCCAGCATCCATATTGGGCAGCTCATGCCTCCAGTTCTAAGGTGATATGCTTTCTTTTTCCAAACTTCATGGAAATCTGAACTAAGATGTGGACACACACACACACACACAAACAATAAGAAAATACATCTTTATAAAACACACACATGAGTAATGGCTTTCAGAAATTTTGCCACACACATTGAGGGAAGATACAAGATGATAAACACAAAAACAAGCAGCTATTAAATTGTATATAAAAGGTAGTAATTGGGGATGCAGAGATGGCTCAGCAGTTAACAGAATTTGATGCTCTTCCAGAAGAACCATGTTTAATTTCTAGCACACATATGGAGGTTCACAACTGTATGTAACTCCAGTTCTAAGGGATCTGATGATGTTCTTTTCTGGCTTATATAAGCATGAGGCACATATATTATATACAAACCTTCACACAAGCAAAACAACTATATACATAAAATTAAAAAGTATAAATGGTGATGCCAAAGGCTAGATCTATGTCCTTTTTTCCACAAATCCCTAAGCATTTACATCAGCCAGCAAGTAAATAATAAATAGAAAAGGATTATTGAAACTGACCAGAGTGCATACACAGGACTTACTATAACTTTAGTTATTGGAATCCTATCTAAAACTAAATATTTTTCTTCTTTTTTTTTTGGGGGGGGGGGCTGAGCATATAATAGGATTCATATTTGTGTCAGACCTTTTAACTGAGTTTGAGGGAGGGTGGATAGTTTATAACTGTTTCCTAAAATTTCTGTAATGATTTGGAAGTTAGCATTGTAGACCCATTAATTCACTCTAAACATCTATTTCTACATGATAATAACAATATTACTTGATGAGATATTTTGGGAGTGATGATGAGTAAAGGTTTAATGTGCAACCCACAGATCATGTTTGGTATAACTGCTCACTAGAGGAGCTCCCATTGTCTCTTTTCAGCAAAGAGACTTTGGGAGAATTTTCATCTTACTCCTCTGATTAGAATCATCCCACAAAGTTGTACCTATATCCAATGCTATGTTTATATCTTAAACCAATGTCTTTACCACCTCAGCTTAATGTCTACCAATATTTTGTCAGAATAGATTTGCAGTATATATTAATGAATAGAATAATTAAGTATCAATTGGAAGTTTCATTGTATTTAAGGATGCAATTATTCCAATGATTCTTTTTTGAGTTTCAACAAAACCATACATAATGTTGATCCTAGATTTGGACAAATGTTTGTCCAGCATACAAAAAGCCCATATATGGAAGGGAATGTTTCTCAGACATAAGACTCCTGTGAACAAGTATCACAAGCTATCACATTCTGGTGACTCATAAATATCTTCAGCATCAGCCAGTTTGAGAAGAAAATAGCTTTAATCCATGAAAAAAATTCTATCAGAGAAGAAATAGTTGAGAGCAGAGTACAGCATCTTGGAACGCACAGACTCTATAAATATATCAAATAATGCAAAATTGCACCCATCCAGAACTAGCTCTATTTCTATAAGCCATTATTTAGTAAGCCCTCTATTTAGTTGTGAAATTGAATATCTGTAACTAACACATACAATTTTGAATTGTAAATGCTTGTCTCCTACAAATCAAGTCTATTTTCTTCTCTCTAGTGATGGTATAGCTCATGTTAGCAAGACAGAGAGTTGCAATCTGTCTTCTGATCTCCCTCTGGGTTCTCAGTATCATGGAAACTGATGGATGGGTGGACAGATGATGACTAGGGAGGAGGCAGGGAGTATCTTCTGCCAGTGTGGTCATTGTCATACTAAAGATGAAACTATAGTTGATTTCCATTCTTATAATCTAAAGTTTCTATTATTGGAGGCAGAGATTTTGTAAATTCCTAACTTCTGATAACCAAACACATCCTTTATAACTAGATGAGACCTCAAGTTACAAATTTTCCTCTTTGTAACAATAAAATAACTAGTATAGGACCAAAAAATAAGCACTGTAGGCACAATTTCTTGATTCATGGATGTATTGTATTCGTCAATCAGTTTTAATTTTTAAAATACCACATTCTATGTGTTTGAAGTTAAAAATGTCTTTTAAAAAAGCACAATTCTTCTTTGTTCCTCTGGATTTTTACTCTTTTGGCAGGATAGTAGCACCCATTTTCAAACTTTCATATCATGTTGAAATATGGTTTGTTAGAGATTGTAACACTTTCTTTTCAGTTCTTAATAATAGAGACGAACCTGGTTTTGTTCTACTTGAATGATCAGTTAATTAAATATGGTCTACTAAGTTGATGAGTTCAACGTGCTTTACTCACTTGAGTAACAAACTAATACCAGCCAAGGACATGTTTGAAGAAATATCCAGATAATATCTGGCCAACTGTGTGGGCACCTTGTGGTTCAATAAATGGTCACACAATATTAACTAATATATGCTTCTTTCAATTTTTACTGTTTTATTCTCTAAGTATTCTTTCAAACAACTCTATGATCTATTTAATATTTTATTAGAATTTCATGAACATAATAACAAAGTACCTTATTTCCATGAGACTATAATTTTATTTACCTATTTATAATTATCCTTTTTTTGAGGTACCTCTATAATTTCTGTATAGGCATTTCTGCTGAGCTCTCAGTTTTAGCTTTTGTTCATCTTTTTAAATTTATATTAGAGGATTCACTCAAACAATTGCTGTCTTTTGGAGGTAGTGTGCTATCATGTTCATTCTCATATAACTGTGGCGACAAAGAACTACGGCATTCTTCGGCTGTATAAGTGGGATTCACCAGCTTTTATTAATGATTTAAACATGAGCCTCAGACCATAATATTCAGGGTATCCTGAGCCACCTGAGTCTGTGACTATTTAGTCTACTTTGAGCTATTAAGATATAGTCTTCTATTTTCATGAAGTTGGACATGGGAACCAAGTTTTCACTGTGGACAAAGGCAAAATAATATTTATAAAGGGAGCTTGAGATTGTTGCTATTCAGACTGTGGCTTTTACCTAATTTTGCCATTTCAGATGTGTCTTATAATGAATATATTTGCTACATTCCACACAGTCTTTCACTTCACTTCTCCAGTTATCAATGTTTGTTTGGTTTGAGGTAGAGCACTGCATGAAATCATGACCAAGGACCCAAGAAAAGCATGAAAAGCATGTATGGAGAGTGAGCAAATCATATCCTCTTTAAACTTTGATTCTTTGATTCTTTTCTACCTGTGACAACTTGCTAATTTTTTTCTTTCTTTTATTTTTTAAAAAACGTTCAATTATTTTGATTCTTATTGAGTATATTTCTATTGGATAGTTTATGTATTTACATTTCAAATGTTATCACCTTTTCCAGTTCCCTCTTCTCCCATTTCCTTTTTTCTTGTGTAGTGGCTATTTCCGGTTGTCAACTTGACTATATCTGGAATGAATCACAATCCATAATTGGGAGGTTCACCTTTGATTCTGATCTTGAGGCATAGAGGGTATGAATCTTAGGAAACTAAGGCAAGGAGATTACTGAGCTCAAGAACATCTGGGACAAAGCAAGTCCCAGACACAGGTGTGATGGTACACACCTTCGATCTGGGATATACCTTTAGTTGGAGACCTACATAAGGAGATTGGAACGAGAAAGGTTCTCTCTCTCTCTCTCTCTCTCTCTCTCTCTCTCTCTCTCTCTCTCTCTCTCTCTCTCTCTCTCTCTCTACGTGCCTGCCTTTTGAGACTTCTCCTGCTTGCCTTGTGGGGCTGAGCATCTGCTAGATCCTTGGACTTCACAGCTGCTGCCAACCATTGTTAAGGAGCTGGACAGCAGACCATAAATCACCAACAAATACCTTGCTGTATAGAAACTATCCATAAGTTCTGTGACTCTAGAGTCTAGAGAACACTGACTAATACACCCTGCTTCTTTGAGGATGCTCTCCACTCCAGCCACCTACTCCCACCTCAGTTCCCTGGCATTTCCCTACACAGGGGAAATTGAGCCTTTATAGGACCAAAGACTTAACCTCTTATTGATGCCAGACAATGCCATCCTCTACTACATATGCAGCTGGAGCCATGGGTTGCTCATGTGTACTCTTTGGTTGGTGGTTTAGTCCCTGGGAGCCCTGAGGTGGGGTCTGGTTACTTGATATTGTTGTCCTTCCTATGAGGTTGCAAACCCCTTCATCTCCTTCAGTCCTTTCTCTAGCACTTCCATTGGGTCCCTGTGCTTATTTTCATAGTTAGCTGAAAGCATCTTAATTGGTATCAGTAAGGCTATGGCAGAGCCTCTTGGGAGAAGTCCATATGAAGCTCCTGTCTGCAAGTTCTTCTTGGCATCAGCAACAGTGTGGGTTTGGTGGCTGCATATGTGATGGATTCCCAGGCAGAGTAGTCTCTGAATGGGCTTTCCTTCAGTCTCTGCTCTGCTTTCTGTTCCAGTATTTATTTCCTCCAGTGAGTACTTTGTTTCCCCTTCTAAGAAGGACTGAAGCATCCACATATTGGTCTTCCTTCTTCTTGGTCTGTATATTATATCTTGGGTGTTCCAAGCTTTTGAGTTAATATCCACTTATGAGGAAGTGCATGCCATGTGTGTTCTTTTGTGTCTGGGTTACCTCAACCACTCTGAAAATCAGTCCGATGGTTGCTCAATAAGTGGACATAGTACTACCTGAGACCCTAGCTATACCACTCCTGGGCATATACCCAAATGATGCCCCAACATATAACAAGGGCACATGTTCCACTCTGTTCTTAGCAGCCTTATTTATAATAGCCAGAAAATGGAGAGATCCCAGATGTCCTTCAACAGTGAAACGGATACAGAAATTGTGGTACATTTACACAATAGAGAACTACTCCAAAGCTATTAAAACAATGAATTAATGAAACTCTTAGGCAAATGGATGGAACCTGCTGAATTTCTTAAGACTTTCAAAGTTATGAGAATTGAGTCACCTCTATCTTTCTTGATTTATACTTTTGCAGGCCTTTATGTTTTTTATGTATCCTGAATGATACTGTGGTTTTCATACATCTGCAACTCTTCTGTGAGGCCTAAATTGTCATGCTTTTTTTTTTTCTGGTTATTTCCACATTCTTTTGTGGGTATTTTTGAGTTTATATGAGGTTTATTCAGCCATGTTAATGGCATTTCAAAATACCCAAAGAAGTATGGATGCTCTTAATGTTCCACGTGTAAATAATTGTTTTGCTAATCAAATCCACAGAACTTTAAACACACTGGAGTAAGAAAGAGTCATATCATCTGTACAGTTGTATTTATCATTTAAAGAGAGATAACCAGTAAACAAAGG